>NW_028270168.1:2828309-3141059 GCF_037043375.1 Chiloscyllium plagiosum
ATGAGGACACTTTTAGATTAAACACTATATGAAATGCTGAGTTTTGCAGTGGTGTCTTTTTTAAATACAATAGTATAGTTACATAAGAATACAAGCAGTAGGAGTAGGCCATTCAGCCCCTCAAACCTGTCCTGCCATTCTCTATTCCATTCTGCCCAGACCTAAACTCCTCTTTTGTATCTGTTCCGCATTGTCATAAACTTCCCAATGTTTCAAAGCCTATCTGCCCTCTCTTTCAAATATGTTCATTGATCTAACCTCCACACTCTCTGGGGCAGTGAATGTTAGACCTTCACTATCCACTGGAAAAAGGAATTCCTTTCCTTCTCAGTTTTAAATGAATGTACTCTTATTCTGTAACTATCTCCCCTAGTTTGAGAGTCTACCCACAAGTGAAAACATCTTCTCAACACCTACACTGTCACACCTCTACAGAGTCTTGTATGCTTCAATAACATCACCCCTCATTCTTTTAAATTCTAATGAATAAAATCCTAATCTGTTGAGCTGTTCTTTATAAGACAACCCTTTCATCTCATGAATCAGCCTTTATTTTATTCATTTGCTGGCTGGGCTACCATTTATTGTCCATCCCTAGATGCCCTTTGAGAAAGTGGTGGTGAGCTGCCTTCTTGAACCACTGCAGTACTTATTCTGTAAGTAGGTCCACAATACTGTTAGGGATGACATCTCAGGATTTTGACCCAACAACACTGGAGGAACGGTGACATACTTCCATGTCAGGATGGTGGAGGGAAACGTGCAGATGATGGTATTCCTATGTATCTGCTGTTGTCATCCTTCTAGATGGAAGTGTTTATGGGTACGATCCAAGAATCTATGGTAAATTTCTGCAGTGCATCTTGTAAATGGTATACACTGCTACACTGAGCATCAGTGATGGAGGGAATGGCTATTTGTGAATGTGCTGCCAAACAAACAAGTGGCTTTGTCCTGGATGGTGTCAAGCTTCTTGAGTATTGAATTTGAGCGGCCTCTGATGCCAGTATATGTTTTTTTAAATATGGGAACCAAAACTACATAATACTCCAGCTGCAGCCTCATCACACAGTGTAATAAAACCTCTCTTTTTAAAACTCCAATCCCCTAATAATTAAGGCTAAAATTCCCTTTGCCTTTTTGGTCTCTTGCTGCACCTGCATGCTAACTTTTTGTGTTCCATGCACAAGAGCACCTAGATCCCTTGGCACTGTATTTTTTTGGAGTCTATTTTCAGTTAAATAGTAGTCTGCCTTCATAAATTTAGTTTTGATCACTTCAATCAGATATAATTATTCAGATGAAACAGTTGGAAATATTTAATCATAAACAGATCTTCCATAAATTAGTTGTTCTAAGCCCTATTTTAGTTGTTTTTTTGCATGTGATTAGACTGAAGGAACCAAAGTATTTCTAGGATAGTTCAAACATTTGCTGATTGTCCAGTTTGATTACAAGTCTCAACCCCAAACTTACCTAATTTATCCTTAATTTCAAAAGGAAACCAAGAAAGTGCTCACTCTTTTCATGGATACCTTTACGAAGAAAGGTTTGACACTCTGGGCCTGTATCCTACGGGTTTAGAAGAGTCAGAAGTGACTGAATTAAAATATATGAGATCCTGAGAGGATTTGGCTGGGTGGATGGAGGAAGGATGATTCCTTTTGTGGGAGAATCTAGAATGAGGGAATCAATGTTTAAAAATAAGGGGGCACTCTGTTTTAAAAAGAGATAATAAACAATTATGTCTCTCAGAGGGTTGTGAATCTTTGGAATTTCCTTCCTCAAAAAGCAGTGGCGACAGAATCTAAATATTTTAAGGCAGACATAGTCAGATTCCTAATTACCAAGGGGATAAAAGATCTTTGGGGATATGCAGAAATTTTGGATTAATGTTAAAATCAGATCAGCCATGATGCTATTGAATGTTCTGGTCTCCTTCCGATCGGAAAGATGTTGTGAAACTTGAAAGGGTTCAGAAAAGATTTACAAGGATGTTGCCAGGGTTGGAGGATCTGAGCTACAGGGAGAGGCTGAACAGGCTGGGGCTGTTTTCCCTGGAGTGTCGGAGGCTGAGGGGTGACCTTATAGAGGTTTACAAAATCATGAGGGGCATGGATAGGATAAATAAGACAAAGTCCTTTTCCCTGGGGTCGGGGAGTCCAGAACTAGAGGGCATAGGTTTAGGGTGAGAGGGGAAAGATACAAAAGAGACCTAAGGGGCAACTTTTTCACGCAGAGGGTGGTACATGTATGGAATGAGCTGCCAGAGGAAGTGGTGGAGGCTGGTACAATTGCGACATGTAAGAGGCTTTTGGATGGGTATATGAATAGGAAGGGTTTGGAGGGATATGGCCCAGGCGCTGGCAGGTGGGACTAGATTGGGTTGGGATATCTGGTCGGCATGGACGGGTTGGGCCGAAGGGTCTGCTTCCGTGCTGTACGTCTCTCTGACTCTATAACTGAGTGGCCTTCTGTTGTTCCTTTTTCATACATTTCCATGTACTAGACATCTCCAAGTACTTCATTTCCAACTCAATACTTTTGAAGCATAATCAAAGTTATAATGCAGAGAAAAAGATATACTCAGGGCTGAAATTCATCTCAGCCTGTAACACAACATGGGAAGGTATTCACAGTCAGCTGGGCACAGTGAGAGTGCTGGTTCCTTAAAGTCCAGAAGTTTTCTCTCAGACCTACTCCATCAGTTGAACATGTAGCAAGTGCCCGATCAATGGAGGCTTCCTGAACTTTTGTTTTTCTAGCTCAGGGAGTGATGGCTAGAGTTACAGCTGAGTCTTCATGCACTGGACTTTACAAAGATACACATTACACATCATGCAACTCCAATCAACAAACCCTCTTTCAGCTGTCTCCTAATGGAAGAGGTGAATCTCTAATTAATGGGGTCACATTTAGTACAATGGTAATGCCCCTACCTCTGAGCTGGGAACCTAGGTTCAACTCCCAAGGTGTATAATAGCATGAAATAACCATGTTTGAGATCTGAAACAAGCTAAAACAGACTTGAATCAATAACTCTGTGTCACTCTCCCTCCACAGATGCTGCCAGACATGCTGCATTTCTCCAGCAATTTTCATTTTTGTTTGTGTAATAACATCGCTGATTACTTTGATTAGAAAATACCTCCCCAATTAATGTTCACTGTCTGAAGATAGTTTAAAAAACTAGTCATATGGAATAAAGATTTGGGAGGGGCCTGGAAGAAGTAACAAATTGATTTATATAGCACAAATACAGGCCATTTGGCCAGTCAATTCTATGCTGGTGTCTTCTCCTCAGATGGGAAAAAGTGAGGTCTGCAGATGCTGGAGATCAGAGATGGAAATGTGTTGCTGGAAAAGCGCAGCAGGTCAGGCAGCATCTAGGGAACAGGAGAATCGACGTTTCGGGCATTAGCCCTTCTTCTCTACTCCTCAGATGTCTCATTTACCTGCTGCTCATGAAACAGGATCAGCGTACGAGATTTCTTCCTCACACATGTATCGACTCCCTCCCGAAACCAATCTACACGAAGGCTCCATAGCATCTCCATGCTCGTGATCAGAAATTTTATAGTCTCATTACTGTCTGGAAACCTAAATTTACTGTTTGGTATATAAATGGTCATTTTATATTTTTGATCAAAATAAAAACCACAGAACAGAGTATGCTGGAAATCAGAAACAATGATTTGAGTCCAGTGACCCTTCAATTTTATTTTTGATTTCTCTCCACATTGCTACCAGACCTGCTGAACTTTTCCAACATTTGTTTTTGTTAAATTTTTGATCCTCAGTTTTGATCTCTCCCACGAGGAGAGATATCTTTATGTTTCCACTAGCTATTTTTCTTGAAATGAAACCTTCTCCCACACAACAGCCCCAAATGTTTAGCAGACAATGTTCAAAAGGGAGCACAGTCCTATTAACCAGACAGGTAATCTTTTAAATTGGTTGTATGCAACCCAACATTGCCAAGATGAACTTAGTTCACAACTAATAAAGAAGCTTTAGTTTGTCAGCAAAGCCACACAAAGCTTTAAATAGATCATCGTAGGTTTGGTTTTTTTTATTTGGTAGGATTCTTAAGTGTTTCTTAATGCAATGTAGAATTTTATGTACACCACCGTCTGGGTGAACAGCATTCAGGGTGACAAGTGTTTCTTAATGCAATGTAGAATTTTATGTACACCACCGTCTGGGTGAACAGCATTCAGGGTGACAAGTGTTTCTTAATGCAATGTAGAATTTTATGTACACCACCGTCTGGGTGAACAGCATTCAGGGTGACAAGTGTTTCTTAATGCAATGTAGAATTTTATGTACACCACCGTCTGGGTGAACAGCATTCAGGGTGACAAGTGTTTCTTAATGCAATGTAGAATTTTATGTACACCACCGTCTGGGTGAACAGCATTCAGGGTGACAAGTTAAATCAACATGTCGAGAATCACTGAACTGGGCTAGGCATATAAACGTGGCTACAAGAGCAGGTCAGAGGCCAGGAATCCTGCGGCAAGTAACTCACCTCCAGACTCCCCGATACCTGCCCAGTATTTACAAGATACAAGCCAGGAGTGTGATGGAATACTCCCCACTTACCTGGATGGGTGTAGCTCCAATTACAATCAAAAAGTTTGATACCATTGATAAAACCATAAACAATAGGAGCAGGAATAGGCTATTCACTCTTTCCAGCCTGTTCGATCATTCAATAGGATCCAATATTCCTCACATTCACTTTTGATTCCCCAAATGATCAAGAATCTATCAACCTCAACTTTAAACATACACAAGGACTCTGCCCCCATGCACTCTAAGTTAAGTAGCTCCAAAGATTCCCAACCCTCTGAGAAAGAAAGGTCCTCCTCATTGGTGTCTCTTTTATTCTGAGACCATGTCTTGTGGCTGAAGACTGTCTCATGAGGGAAACATCCTCTCAGCTTTTACTCTGTTAGGCCCCTTTAGAATCCAATGTGTTTCAGTGACATCACCTTGCATTCTTCTAAACTCCAAAGGATAGAGTCCCAACCTCTTTTAAAAAAAACAAAAGAACTGCTGATGCTGGAAATCATAAACACAAGTAGAAATTGCTGGAAAATCTCAACATGTCTAGCAACATTTATGAAGAGAAATCAGAGTTAACATTTCAGATCCAGTGACCCATCCTTCAGATTTGATGGTAGTAAGAAAATGTTTTTTTTTGTGCAGAAGAGTGAACCTTTACTGAACTGTCTCCAATCATACAACACCTACAAGTGTGGAAGCAGGGCATTCAGTCCATCAAGTCCACACTGACCCTCCAAAGAACATCTCACACAGACCCATCCCCCTGCTCTATTCTTGTAACAGTACATTTCCCATAGCCCATCCACCTAATCTGCACGTCTTCGGTCTGTAATAGGAAACCAGAGCACCCAGACGAGGGAGAACGTGCAAACTCCCACATTCAACCACGGTGGAATTGAACCCAGGTTTCTGGTGCTGTGAGGCAGCACTGCTAGCCACTGAGCTACCCATCCTGCCCTATGTTGCCTGCCAATAACATAGTAGATTAATAAATTAATTTTCTTAAATAAGACACCAAAACTGCTCACAGTACTTCAGATGTGGTCTCACCAGCGCCTTGTACATTTCTTTAAACTTCTCTACTCTTATTCACCAACCCTCTTGAAATAAGGACCAACATTCTGTTAGCCTTGCTGAATTCCTGCTGTCCCTGGGTGCTAGCTTTTTGTATTTCATGCAGAAGTGTCCCCCTCCAAGTCCCTTTTTGTCCCCACTTTCTGCAGTTTTACTCCATTTAAATAATACTCTGTTTTTTTGTTCTTCCTTCGAAATGAATGAGTTCACATTTTTTCACATTATATTTCATTTGAAAACATTTTGTCCACTTACATAACCTATCAATATCTTTCTGTAACCCAGGACAAAGCAGCCCACATGATTGACACCACATCCGCAACCATCCACTCCTTCCACTATAAACGCCAGTACATTCTGTTCTGATATAACATGACAGTTTTATTCCTGTGTGATTCCACATTATAAGAAAATTGTGTCAAAGCAGCACCATTTAAACAAATGGGACAGGAATCACGTTATAGCCAATACATGTGAATAAGGGTTGTGTTCTACAAATAATGGTCTAAATTCTTCAAGCGCTTTATAGCAGAATCGACTATAGCAACCATGTGTACTAACTACAAGGTGCACTGCAGAAATTCACCAAAGATCCTCAGACAGCACCTTCCAAACCCATGATGACTCAGCAGAAGGACAAGGACAACAGATACCTGGGAACAACATCATCTAGAAGTTTGAGTTTGCACAAATCCTTTTATCACAAAATTCTGGAATTCCATCTTTAATGGCATTGTGGATCTACTTACATCAAATGGTCTACAGTGGTTCAAGAACACAGCTCACTACTACCCTCTCAAGAGGAATTAGGGACGGGCAATAAATGCTGACCCAGCCAGCGATGCCCATATCATGTGAATGAATAAGAAAAAGGCATCTTAGCAAAATTGTGCTTATGCAAAAAACACCAATAGACAAGAGTTTGAGACTTTCCTGACCTGCTGTGCTTTTCCAGCACCACTCTAATCGTAACTCTGATCTCCAGCCTCTGCAGTCCTCACTTTTGCCCAGTGAAGTGGGCTGCTTTGTTCTAGATGGTGTCAAGCTTCTTGAGTGTTGTTGGAGTTGCACTCATCCAGGCAATTGGGAGTATTCCATCACACTCCTGACTTGTGCCTTGGAGATGGTGGACAGGTTTTGGGGAGTGAAGGGCATTATGGGAGGCTGACACTCGGTAAACAAACCCTCGTGGGTCTTTGAAATTGCTGGACAGCTCACAATCTTTCTGCCATTGTCTGCTCCACCCGCCAACATTTTTTCTTCTTCCAGAACAGCTTGCTGTATTGTCATTGCACAGGAACCAGTAAATCTACCCAGTACCACGTCAATATGGGTTTTTTGTGGGTGTGAGTCTAGCCAGTGAGTGGCTGGTACGTTCACTCACAAAGTCAATAGGGGAACTGGCTGGTGTGTGACAACACTGTGATATCTATTCATAGAATGATCAAAGGAATAGAATCAAAAGCTGAGAATATTTCTATATGAAAGTATTGTATTGAAGCTGAGGAGCTATAGGTGTACAGATAATGCAACCCTTTCATCAACGCTACTGGCTGAATAATCTTTGCCTCATTGTTCACGATTAATGGTTCATATCTTAACATTCACAGCACCTTCACTTTGTTCTTTTAGCAGAGGCATTACCTTGAAAAGAGCTCCAGAATTCTGTAAGTTTCACTGCTGTTCAGGAAAAGTAGACAACAGTAATAAATCATGGACTCTGGTTTCATTGTCACACCTCAAAGACTATGAAGTTTTGAATTGTGTAACTTTATTTTCCCTGTCTATACCACTCTCTCCATTTACAACCTTTTACCTTTGTTACTGTGTTTTTATTTTATATTCAGGAACAAAATTCCTTCATCTTTCACTCAAGAAAACTTTATGCTTAGCTCCTTCAGTTTAATTTAGTTCATTCTGTCTTAAGTCACATGTATGGAGCTGAGTGCTAAAAGAATTTATTGCAACTAATCAATGGGCATTTAAAAAGAGGGGAGCTGATTTTGCTCTTCTTCACCTGATCATAGCAAATTGTAGAAAGATCAGTCAAATGTCAGAGAAAAGAACTCTAGGCCCCTGTGGCACATCTATCAATGGTACAGCAATGAAATCAATGATTCTCAAGGGGCCAGAACTGGAGAAGTGTTTGTATATTGGAGGGATGTAGTCTGATGGAGGATACAGATAGGGAGAAGTGAGACTGTATAGGGATTTTAAATCAGTGATAAGAATTTGAAAATTAACGCATTGCTGGACTGGCAGCCAATGTGGTCGGCATGCACAGGTGAAGGTTACGATATGTGGAGGGTTTTGGATCAGCTCACATTTAAAGAACATGCAGTGTCCCTAATATATTGTCTCCACATTATTGTTGAGCAAGAAAACTGAGTACTTTTCGTACAAGCAAAAGGTTTCATTCAAGTTTCCTGATTAAAGTGTTCTGTCCAATTTGGAGACGAGTTAATATTTGTTTGTTTGAATCATCATTTTTTCCTTTGTTTGCACATTGAAGCATCACAGTGTTTCCCTGTGGGTGGGAACATCTTCAGCAATCACTCAATGATGTCCTGCTGTCCACCAACACCTCTGAGACTTCCCACCCAAAACAGGAGTGAGATACACATGTTATCTAAACATAGGCCGATATACAGTGAGGTTACATGAAAACATACCAACTCAATTGCATTCAATTATTTGCACCACTCTAATACTCAGTGCAAGGGATCACCTGTTTAACCTCATTGCTCAATGTTGCTATGGGCAACAGAGTGACATTTTCAATTTAAAGGGCTAAAATGCCTATGCATTCAAATGATGATGTGCATGATTTCCTTTTTAAAATGTTGGCCTTGAACATATATGGCCGCACTGAATGTGTCGAGCCATCTGGAAAATTGAAAATTACAGCAGGATTAAAAAACTTCCAGGGGTCAGAAGTAAATCTGCACAGTGGTTCAAAGTCCAGCCCTGCTGAAGAACACCAAAAATTGTGCTAAAATGGTAAGAAATATCTAGCAGTGACCCTCGCTCTGACTTTGTTCCATTCCATGAACATGCATCTCGCTTTAACATCGGTAAACTGATTGAAATTGGGAACCTTGTGTCTTTGAACAAGATTTGATTTATCATTTTAATTTAGTGAGTCATTTTGCTATTTTGATGTTGATTTATTTGATAATAAATTCTTACATGATTGTTCCAAGCAAGAGAACTGCCCATTTATCCAACAAGATGAACATTGTGCTTTGGAACTCTGTTTTTTGGTTCAGTAGAACCATCTCTTCAGTATAAATGTGTCTCAGAACTTCTAATTCAAAATATAAACTGGGATTTTGACATCAGGGTTAAAAGTAGATAGTTTGAAAAGAAAATTTTAAATCAATTGGAGATCTCAGAAGTACAAATTCTGCCTGAGGACCAACAGGCAAAGAAAAATGACAAATTTGCTACAGGTAAACATGACAATTGTTCATTTAGGAAAGGAATTGAATTCAATTAATTCAAAGATAATTAACCCATAATAGACATTGCCAATATTTAAGTTTGTATGTGGTCAAACTCAGTTGTAGTGATTATTTAGAGGAGTCAGGGATGTAAGGATGAATCCCAGAGGGCTCCCAGAAGAATAGGAGGACTAGACCCATAGCAGAACCTCAGCCAAATATGGTATCCCTTGCCCAAGTGAGTTATCTTGAGGCAGGATTTTAATGCGACATGAAAACATGTTGCAGGTCAATATCTTCAATCATTTCACTACACAGTTCATTTTTAATGGATTGAAGTGTTGGTGCAATTGGAATTAAGGCTCTGAGGATTATCTTTATCACTAAAATTTGCCAAATTTTATTGAGACTGAATCTATTAGCTTTTATATTTCAACTACCAGCACATAATAAAGATACAGCACATTTAAATTAAGCTTGCTGCTAGAATGTTAACCTGACCTGTTAAAGGAATGGCAGAATTTCAGTTTTAATAGAAGCCTTTCTCAGTGCTATTTAGCTGTAACTTCAGAATTACATGGTCTCGTGATCATTTGAAAGATTATCTCATTTAAATTATATTGGAATCCACTTATTTGTGAGCTATAACACATTACATGACTATTTAATTGCAATAAAATATTACTTAGCTGTTCCGTGAGTGTTCACTAGTTGAAAGAGAGTTTGTTGAATGATTTGGTGATCATTCCAATAAACAGATGACTATATGGACTCTTTTTTTGGAGCTTGTATGTTTTTGGCTGCCTTGACCACTTATTAGAGTTGCGATTAGATTGTGCTTATTAGAAAATAAACTGTAGCATGTATTGTCTTCAGAAGTATGTTTTTGGGGAAGGAAAAGTTGGCAGATCACATTTATATGAGTGACACCATGTTGTGTTGTAACAATATTTCTACTCATACATTGTCTACTTATAAAGAAATGAAGCAGAGTTTTCATGATGGACAGTCCCATTCAATCTGCTTTTCTATTGCAATGATTCCTGCTTTCAATAATCACCAGGTCCCATTTACATACACATTTCAGGTTTATCTCGAATTACAAAGTTTGGCAGTGAGACAACTCCCAATCTTTCACAATGCTAATCAGATCAGATTTAGTATTTTTCTAACTATTGAATGGGAGATTGGAACTGAGATTTTGTTTGGTTAGCAAGGTTCTGCAGAATAATCTCCAGATTTAGTGATTGGTGTTAACTGGGTGTATCTCAACTTCAAATGGAGATAATTCACAAACCATGGAACCTTTGTGCTTTCCATCAAAACAATTTCTTGCTGCCAACTTAGTTGATGAATGAAATTCTACCTGAAAACTATCAAATGGCCATTGTGGTAAATCTGGCTCATTTGTAAAGAACTCAATAAATGATCAGTAATTGTGATCACAAATCAGCTTAAAGACAGATATAACAACCTGAAGTAATAAGTAATACAGAAGAACAACTGAATGTTACTTCAAGGCAAGAAAAGTAGTGTACTGTGCTTTAATATTATATCCAAATAATTTCGATAAATCACAAAATGTACCAAGGAAGTTAGCAAGTGTTAGCGAGTCTTGGGTACTAAAACTACATGAAAGCTCACCTTAAAAATGTTACTCATTTTTAAAAATAAAGCAGGGGACATTTTGAAACAGTCAAGTTTAAACATCCACCAGATAAATTCTTCCAATTTAAATACCCATTTAAAAATGCATATGTTCTGGATGACTGCAGGCATGCTTAGGTTGCAGGAAGGGTTTGTTAGCTTGATAACTAGTGTTCCAGTAAAATACACTCCATCTTTTACATGAGGTATGTGCATGTCCAAATCTGATATACTTGACCTAGTAGACAGAGCTAGATTATGCTCTCAAAAACAGAACAAGCTGTTATATAAATGTAAGTAAACTATTTTTTTTTCAAAATTACTTTTGTAATGTGTCAATCATTAGATAAGTGCAAAGAAATCCTTAGATATAAAGTGTGCAGTGGCAGTGCAACAAATAAAAAGATTAATTTCAATTTTGTTTATTGAAAGAGTGCTGTGAGTTTCACACGTTTTGAATGATTTTCTAATTAACGCAATGACTAGAGAAATTTTCCTCTCATTCATAGTAATTAAAAAAAAATCTACCCCCATCTTGCTCATTAGAATATCTTTGCTATAGCTGTAATGGAAAATGATATTGACATTTTTAAAACTGTAAATCCTTTTAGAATTCAAAAATACTGACTTCCCTCGGTGCAAAATTTAACTGAAAACATTGCCCAATTGGTATTTAATTGTTGCTGCTAAACTCTTATCAAATACTGAATATAGTGAAGCAAACAAAATATTCAAATTTAAAGTAGTAGCAATTGGATGCAACATACAATTCTATATGCAAAGCCACCCCCTTACATTAGTTCTTCCATTGTGCAGTAAGAATGAGAATCTGCATAATTAATATATTGAACGTCGACATTGAATTATTTCTGCACTGAAGATAAAGTAAGTTTCCACCTTCTTTCTGTCAGTGTGGTTAAATTGCTCTCAGGCTACATTCACTCTGATGGTCAGTGTTAAATGGAATATTATAATATTCACGCAAATGCAGTTAGACATGTAGTAATCCTATTTAGTGCATGAACGAGCAAGAAATTACATTTTAGCCATTCAATTTATAATTTTGACTAGAATTCACCATTTCTGTTGTGAAAATGTTCTGAGAATATGTTGTATTTCAAAAAGTTTTTGTTTTAGAAAAGCTGATCGTGAAGGATAAAGTTACAGCATTGTCTTTGCTGATTTCACTGTCCTTTTGCATTGGCTTTTCTGCAGCTTTGCATTCATTTTCTCTTTGTCAGACATGTCAGACACGAATGCAGCTTCAACATGCCTTTGACTGGCCTCAGATCATAGCAATTGAAATACCCATCCCCAGAGAGGGCAAATTGAGCAAAGTATGGTAATAATCAGCAATCATTTATAGCTTTGCTGAGGAGCAGAAGTTTCCAGTTAATCACAAAATCTAACTGATGTTGAGTAATTGCCAGTTAACGCCTGGCATTCACATACAAACATCAAGTCTGGTGTTTGGGGGTCAGGCTGTAGCCAAACGCAGGGAGATGCTGAAATGAATGCTTTTGTGGTAAAACTGCTTTGCTTTTCAATTCTTGTAATGATTAATTTCTACATACTTCACCACTCGAAATCTTTTTTATTGCAATTATTAAAATATTGCTGACCAATGAGGGTTAACAGAGAAACATAGAAAATAGATGCAGGAGTAGGCCATTCAGCCCTTCGAGGCTGCTGCACCACTCAGTACGATCCTGGCTGATCATCCAAATCAATTCCCCGTACTCACTTTCTTCCCATACCCTTTGTTCCCTTTAACCTTAAGGACTATATCTAACTCCTCCTTGAAAATATTCCATGTTTTGACCTCAACTGCCTTCTGTGGCAGGAAATTCCACAAGCTCCCCTACTCTCTGGGTGAAGACATTTCTCCTCATCTCAGTCCTAAATGGCCCACCCCATATCCTTAACTGTGACTCCTGGTTCTGGACTTATTGCTCATTGGGAACTTCCTTCCTGCATTTACCCTGTCTCAACAATTTGAAGTTTAGAAAATGGGAGATGAATGCAGTGAAACCATTTTAGTGATTTAAACAAAGTTGATCAATTAATATCTCAAAGGCACATTCATATTGTCATTAAATGTTATTTCATATTTTTCAGAAACAGTAACATTCCATCTTTAAGATTTGTATCTGCAATTCAGTGCTAAAAATATTAAATTACAAATTACAGCTACACATTTTGAGTAGAAATAATCTTGAGATAGTCATCAAAATTAAGACTATGTCATAATTATGTAATACAAATAAAAAGAGCCGAGTGAGGCTCAGTTTCATGGTCCAGTTTTCCAACTTTGTTTTATAATATTGTCTTCACCCTGCCTCCCATCACTTGCCGTTGACATTCTCCTCCCATGCCTAGCTGCTCCACTGTCAACAATTCCAACGTTTTTCTGCCTCGCCTCTCAATTCCCACTTTCCACAAACTTGGATTCATCCAAAACTCTGCTGCCTGTATTCTTACTCATACAAAGTCCTTCACATCCCTTATCCACATGCTCACTGATCTACATTGGCTTGTGGTTTAACAATGCCTCAATTTTAATATGATCAAATTTTCCATGATCTCACTCCTCCCTAGCCCTCCAACCTCTTGTAGCCCTAGAGCCCCCCCACAAACACTCAGCGTTTCATCAACTCTAGACTCCTGTACATTCCCTGCTCCCTCTGCTCCATGCTGACAGCTGACCCGAAGTGTCGGAATTCTCACTTCATACTTCTCTAACTCTACTTCTTGCTCAGAGTGTTCCTTAAAAATTATTATTTTCACCAAGACTTTAGTTACCTACCCTAACCTGTCCTTCTTTACATTGGTGTCAAATTTTATTTTATGCATTGCTTGGAAAATTTTTCTGATATAAAAGGTACTATAGAAGAATTTCAATTATCCCGCATTCGATTATCCAAAAATCAGATTAGCTGGCACGATCGCAAGGTCCCGATGCTCAGCTAAACTTTGTTATCCAACAGTCGATTAGCCCAAATTCCATTAACCGAACAAAATACTGCCCGTTCATGTCCTTTGGATAATCGAGTATCCTCTGTATATAAATATAAAAGAGAACAGAAATTGCTGGAGAAACTCAGCAGGTCAGGCCACATCTGTATAGAGAAAGCAGAGTTAACGTTACAGATTAGATTAGATTAGATTACATTAGAGTGTGGAAACAGGCCCTTCGGCCCAACAAGTCCACACCGACCCGCCGAAGCGCAACCCACCCATACCCCTATATTTACCCCTTACCTAACACTATGGGCAATTTAGCATGGCCAATTCACCTGACCGTGCAAACTCCACACAGTTAGTCGCCTGAGTCGGGAATTGAACCTGGGTCTCTGGCGCTGTGAGGCAGCAGTGCTAACCACTGTGCCACCGTGCCGCCCACAAGTCCAGTGACTCTTCTTCAGATAAAGATCCTTCTTCCTCTGAAGTGGGGCCTCTGGATTCAAAGTGTTGACTTTGCTTTCTCCCCATAGACGCTGTCAGACCTGCTGAGTTTCTCCAGCAATTTCTGTTTTTGTTTCAGATTTCCAGCATCCACCTTCTTTATTTTATTTTATGAATATAGCCTGTTATTGAGATAATATACCATAAAACACTATTCTAATAAAATTCCTCTTAACATTGTGTTTTCAAATGTTTTTTGTTTGCGATTCTCATTTCCCTTCTAAAATCATTTAATCACAGCAAGTGTGTTTGTTGGAAGTAATTTTTATGCAGTACAGAGCAGATATGAATTTCCAATTGTTCAATGCAACTGAACTCCATGATACAATCTTAGCTGAAAGAATATGATTGAAATGGATAATGAGTCTCGGTGAATCTAAACTAATATCAATTCTAGAACTGAACTGGTTGGTTCAGGTGACCCAATCTAATCAGGTGCAGGCCAGGCCCAGGTGAAATTAGTGAATCCAGGCTACGGTAGTTTCAATGAAATCTCTAGTGGTTAAAGCCTTTGAAAAATGGAAAAAAAAAGATGGAAACAATGGACTCATTGAACAGAATTGTAATGTCCTCAGCTTTAAAGAGAGTACCCTGTTTTGGATCAGGATTTCACATTTGATTTTGTTCCTGGTTGGCTCACAAATATTCATCCCCATTGAATAGACCCTGCCCTGGGACTGTGTGAATTTTGTGTCGAGACACAAGAAGCTAACATGAACGAACAAGTCCTTGTAGATACTCAAGAACAATCATGCAGACAGATAGTGGTGAAAAAAATGTTGTAATTATTAATTTTCTTCATTTTATAAATGTGATGCCCATTTTACAACTGCTGGGGATAAAATCTTGTGAATGTATAAATTACAAATATATACCATTAATTATGTCAGTAATATTTTCCAGTCTTAAACTTTCAGTCTATTTTCATTTTCTATCTATCGCTGACCAATATGAAAGAGGATGTCACGTTGAATTGGGTCTGGTTAGTTCAGTCAGTGAGAATGGCCAGTGTGTGGTTTAGAATAACAGCAACAGCACAGGTTTAATTCCTATGCTGACTGAGTTGGTATAGGACCAGCCTTCTCACCCTGCCCCAGACAGTGGACGGCGATGACAAACTATCAATCAAACGAGCCACCAAGACGACAATTCAGGATGAAGCTTCAAGAGACAATAAACCCAGAATCTGCTGTAAGGCAGGGCAAACAACAATGAATGCATGTTGTATACCCATGTGATCACATCCATTGTTATATCAGAGCTGTTTCTGGCTGTGCAGGCATACTTCTCATAATGCCTTGTAATTCCAAAAAGCATTCATGTGAATTAAATTATATAAATGCACATTAGTTAAGAAGGTATTTGCCATGCCCAGACTCTAGCTAAAAAGGAATTTTATATTTGAGTAGCGAGGTTGAGTGAAACAGCAATAAAACAACACCTCACCCTGAACAGAATACTGGTGATGGCTGGAAATAGACTTCTCAATTCCTGGAACAGACAGAATTCTTTTCAATGCTTTCTGTATGACCAGAAAATCAGTTAAAAACAGGACACGTAAGAGTTACGGTTATAAACTTAACAGAAAAGGAAGCCTTGGACAATGTTTATTTTATTTTTTAATTCCCCTCTTCATTAACCTGAAGTAAACAGTTAATGTGTCTATTTTACTGCCACACATTTTAGAAAATGGCATCTGGATATGCTACAGCCTAGAGTTGTACATACATTGAGCCAGTGGGTTGTAGGAGTTAGAATTCTGCAGAATATTATATTCTGATACATTACATATTAAACAATATTTCAGTTTTATAGTGAGATGCAATTAGTTCATCCAGGGACATATTACTTTCATTCTGTAAAAGTTTGCAAGCTTCTCAATTGTTCTGAACTTCAGGGAGAATCAGATGCAATCTTACTTCAAAATACAAATCCTAACTCTATACATAGTAATCCACAAAGAGGAAAATATGCTTTTACATTGGATTGAAGATGGCTTTGATAATAAGGTGTTTCAGAGCTGTAAAAAATGATGTGTAAGATACTGCAGAAGCTCTTCAAAAACTTTTAACTTACCTTTTTATTTGCTTGTGAACTTTATCTCCTCTACATGGTATAATTGGCTAAAGGTGGTGAAAATGTTGATACTCCTTTTGTTCAAAATAGTTGGATTTTGAGGCGAGAGGAAATCGTACAAGCCCAATCTCAGTGAAGTAAACCCATCGAATTAATTGATCTGTTCCCCACACACTGTTGTTGTTTAATCGCTCAGCACCTTGTGATCATACGTGGCATTTACCTCAGAAATTCTTTGTCTTTTCTGACAAATCGCCTCATCTCCACAGCCAGCAAGAGGCAACCGACCACTTCCTGTTGAAATGAGCAATACCAGAGAAACTGAGAAGATTGTTGCGACTGACTCTGGGGTTCCTCACTGCAGGTGCATTTGATTCAATAGCAGAATTAAGTGCAATGGAAAACAGTGAAAACAGTTTGTTTTAATGAAGAACAACAATGCCACAGTGCAAGAGAAATGACCAGCTACTATGAGATAGAGAACCTCAGGCCTGCTCCCAAGGGTCATCAACCCACAGGTAAAGCTGCCTTGGCCATTGGGAATCCTACTAAAAAAAGTCCCAGAATAATGCAGCAAGTGGCAGGATGTCACTCAGCTGCTGTGAGGCTGGAATCTTCAGCAATGTAGAGGAACCATCTCCAATACATCCATTTGGACTTGATATTAACCCCAGCTGCGTAAATTGGAAATTTCTGCCTTTCTTAATGATAACAAGAGACTCTCTTAGGGCACAGTGGTAATGTCCCTATCTCTAAGCCAGGACGCCTAAGTTCAAGCCCCTCTTGCTCCAGAAGTGTGTGAAAATATCTCTGAGAAAGGTGATCTGAAAATATCTTCCTCATGTTAATAGTCCTTTCATTAAAGATTACAAAATGACTAAATGATCTTCTGTTGTTAAAAACTTAGTAACAATTTGATTATTGTAAATAGCTCGTTCAATTTTTTTTCTCTCTCAAGCCCCGGAGATAAATGCCAACCTCAGCTAATTCCACTGGCTTGCTGTGTCACAGTCAAATCAATCATTTCCCGTTGACACTGCTCAGTCTGTATAGGGCAGCTATCATTGTGTCTATCATCGAACTCAATTTGCAAATGTCCTGGCAAAGCTGGGTGCTCACACATCTCAGGGAATGTCTAGAGTCTGGAACAATTTGAGTAGAATCTTTCAAGGCCCTGACAATGGCAAGTCAGTTGGGAAAACACACAAGATTGAAAAATGGAGATTTCTGAAGTTGAGAAAAAGAAGCCTGATTCCCATTTAAGGTTTTAAAGACAAGACTAGACCGTGCTGATGAGTGGCAAGGGCAAATGTTGGCAAGCTTTAATATCTCATTATTAACAAGTTTTGCTTCACTTACCTGCAATTTGCTGAATGCCAACAATTCCCAATATGAGAGTCAGAGTAGACTGTCCTCTGCCTTGATCAATCATTCCCAATATTTCAGGGCACACTCCACAGGCAGTGAGCTGCACCACCACCACCCTGCCTCCCCCAGCACCACTGCCTCCCTGCCCATAGAGGTTGGCACTGAATATACACCTGGCATTCTTTTCGGATACAGTCAGCATCCACGTCATAACTCAGAACAGATTGAATCTCAGCATTCCTCGCTTTGCACTCACTCACTTTGGACCTTCTTGGATGCTCATAGCAATTCTGCCTCACCTTGACCTTACAGAACTTACAGTTTCACGGTACACCTGTCCTGCCTTCGCCTTTAGCGCAGACTCAGAGCCAGCCAGGTTGACGTTTCCCAGCTGTGATCAGCCCAGGGGGCAGCATGGTTTGCTGTATTGCATGGTGCTGCATCAATCTCCCACTCACACCAAGTGACAACAGCTAACACACAAACACACTGCATGTGCCTCAGTCAAACAGCCATGCCTCAATGTCTAAGGAAAGTGTCCTCAATCAAGCCAAGGCTGACTGATATCAGTCAGAGGTTACGAGCACAGTAGGTCAAAGTTCAATATCAATCCAGGGGCGTGTACACAGATACTTGGCCACACAATGGTAGAGTCAGAGGAAAGTCATCCTGAAAAGATAGTTATCAGGCACAGGGAAATGCAGAGGATATTTTGCATCAGGCATCAAACATCCCTTTAATATCAGAGAATATGGGGAAGAATTAAGTACCATTACCATCATTCGAGAAGTAATATTGAACAAACTATAGGAGCTAAAGGAAGATAAGTCCCCTGGCCCTGATGGTTTACATCCTAAGATCCTAAAGGGAGTAGCTACAGAATAGAGATAGGGGATGCATGGGTTGTGATTTTCCAAAAATCCTTGAATTCTGGAGAAAAAAACCCAAAGAATTTGATCTCTATTCAAAAAGAGAAGGATGTAAAAAGTGGGTAACTATAGGCTGAATATCCCAACATCTATTGTTAGGAAAATGTTGGAATCAATTTTTAATGAAGTAATTGAAGAAGATTTGAAAAATCTTCATCTAATCAAGCAAAGTCAGCATGGCTTCATGAAAGGGAAACTGTGTCTGACTAAGTTATTAGAGTTTTTTGAGGAAGTCTCAACCAGAGTGGGTAGAGAGGAACCAGTTCGAGTTGGAGTTGGACTTCTCGAAGGCATTGAATGAGGTATTTAAAAATGTGCTGCTGGAAAAGCGCAGCAGGTCAGGCAGCATCAAAGGAAAAGGAGAATTGACGTTTCGGGCATTAGCCCTTCTTCAGGAATGAGGAGGGTGTGCCAAGCAGGCTAAGATAAAAGGTAGGGAGGAGGGACTTGGGGGAGGGGCGCTGGGAATGCGATAGGTGGAAGGAGGTTAAGGTGAGGGTGATAGGCCGGAGAGGGAGTGGGGGCGGAGAGGTCGGGAAGAAGATTGCAGGTCAAGAAGACATGTCCTTGGCAGAGTGGGAGGGGGGTTAAAGTGTTCAGCTACGGGGCGGTTGGGTTGATTGGTGCGGGTGTCCCAGAGGTGTTCTCTGAAACGTTCCGCAAGTAGGCGGCCTGTCTCCCCAATGTATAGGAGGCCACATTGGGTGCAGCAGATGCAGTAAATGATGTGTGTGGAGGTGC
The DNA here is from genome assembly GCF_037043375.1 of Chiloscyllium plagiosum. Classification (NCBI taxonomy): domain Eukaryota; kingdom Metazoa; phylum Chordata; class Chondrichthyes; order Orectolobiformes; family Hemiscylliidae; genus Chiloscyllium; species Chiloscyllium plagiosum. The sequence continues at coordinate 2,847,625 of NW_028270168.1, forward strand.
AGGTGAATTTCTGATGGATATTGAAGGATCCCTTGGGGCCTTGGAGGGAAGTGAGGGGGGAGGTGTGGGCGCAAGTTTTGCATTTTTTGCGGTTGCAGGGAAAGGTGCCAGGAGTGGAGGTTGGGTTGGTGGGGGGGTGTGGGTCTGACAAGGGAGTCGCAGAGGGAGTGGTCTTTCCGGAACACTGATAGGGGAGGGGAGGGAAATATATCCTTGGTGGTGGGGACCATTTGGAGGTGGCGGAAATGACAAAGGATGATCCGACGTATCTGGAGGTTGGTGGGGTGGTAGGTGAGTACTAGTGGGGTTCTGTCCTGGTGGCGATTGGAGGGGCGGGGTTCAAGGGCGGAGGAGCGGGAAGTGGAGGAGATGCGGTGGAGAGCATTGTCAACCACGTCTGAGGGGAAATTGCGGTCTTTGAAGAAGGAGGCCATCTGGGTTGTTCGGTATTGGCATTGGTCCTCCTGGGAGCAGATGCGGCGAAGGTGAAGGAATTGGGAATATGGGAATGCGTTTTTACAGGGGGCAGGGTGAGAGGAGGTGTAGTCTAGGTAGCTGTGGGAGTCAGTCGGTTTATAGTATACGTCCGTGTTGAGTCGGTCGTCCAATGAGGTGTACTTCATAAGAGCCCATGGTGGTGGAGGTAGTTATACAGTGGCAGGGACAGAGAATTAGCTCACGACAGAAACAAAGAGTATGGAGAGGGGTTCTTTATCAGATTGGTGACCAATGCCCAGTGGGATTCCACAGGGATCATCACTGGGACCACAACTGCTTTAATATGTATGAATGACTCAGAGGAAGAAAGTGAATGCACGCCAGCCGTATTTACAGATGACACAAAAATAGGTGGACAGACATGTTGCAAGTGGAATACAAACAGTTTGGAGAGATATTGATAGTTATTGAGTCATAAAGATATACAGCATGGAAATAGACCCTTTAGTTCAACTCATCCATGCTGACCAAAGATCCTAAATTAGTCTAATCCCATTTGCCAGCATTTGACCAATATCCCTCCAAACCCCTCCTATTCATATATCCATCCAGATTTTTTTAAATGTTGTACCTGTAGCAATCTCTATCACTTCTTCTAGCAGCTCATTCCATTTACACATCCCCCTTTACATGAAAATGTTGCCCCTTATGTCTCTTTTATATCTTTCCTCTCTCACCCTAAACCTACGGCCTCTAGTTTTAGACTCCCCCACCCTGGGGAAAAGACCTTGGCTATTCATCCTATCCCTGCCCTTCATGTTTTATAAACTTCTATAAGGTCACTCCTCAGCCTCCAATGCTCCAGGGAAAATAACCCCAGCCTATTCAGCCTCTCCCTATAGCTCAAACTGTCTAACCCTGGCAATATCCTTGTAAAATGTTTCTGATTCCTTTCAAGTTTCACAACATCTTTCATGTAGCAAGGAGACCAGAATTGCATGAAGTATTCCAAAAGTGGCCTAACCAACGTCCTGTACAGCCTCAACATGACCTCCCAATTTCTATACTCAATGCACTGAGCAATAAAGGAAAGCATACCAAATGCCTTCTTCACTATCCTATCTACCTGCGTCTCCACTTTCAAGGAATTATGAACCAGCACTCCAAGGTCTCATTGTTCAGCAACACTCCCTAGGACCTTACTGTTAAGCGTATAAGTCCTGCCCTGATTTGTCTTTCCAAAATGCAGCTCCTCACATTTATCTAAATTAAACTTCATCTGCCACACCTTGGCCCATTGGCCCATCTGATCACGATCCCATTGTACTCTAAGGTAACCTTCTTCGCTGTCCAATAAGCCTCCAATTTTTGTGTCATCAGCAAACTTACTAACCATACCTTCTATGTTCACATCCAAATCATTTATACAAATGATGAAAAGCAGCAGACCCAGCACCAATCCCTGTGGCACTCCACTGGTCACAGGCCTCTAGTCTGAAAAGCAACCTCCACCACCAGCCTCTATCTTCTACCTTCGAGGCAGTTCTGTATCCAAATGGCTAGTTCTCCCTGTATTCCATGTCACCTAATTTTGCTAACCAATCAACCATGCAGAATCTTGTCAAACACTTTACTGAAGTTCATATAGATCACATCCACTGCTCTTCCTTCATCAATCCTCTTCATCATTTCTTCAAAAAACTCAATCAAATTAGCGAAACACAATTACCCACACAGAAAGCCATGTTGACTATCCCTAATCAGTCCTTGCCTTTCCAAATATAAATCCTGTCCCTCAGGATTCCCTCCAATAACACCAATGTCAGGCTCACTGGTCTATAGTTCCCTTCCTTTCCCTTTTCCTTACCATCTTTTTAAAATAGTGGCACCATGTTAGCCAACCTCCAGTATTCCATCAGCTGACTGAGCAGGTTGGAATTGGAAACAGGTTTCAGAGACAGAGGCATAGAGACGAGAAAGGCACAGGAGTGTGTACTGTTGCTCTCCCAAACAAAGGTCACAGTAAAACAAAACTCAGTTTAAACTTGAAGAAAACAAGTTGCCTTTCCTGCAGCAGTTGCTATGAGTTGTGACGTTTCAGTGGCTAAATCAGCGACATTTTCTAAGTGAATCAGTAACTCTCCATTTCCTACTAACCAGTGTCTAGTTTCCAGACAGAGACAACTGAACATCAAGGCTGGTCAAAAACAGACTGTTCTCCCAGGAGAGGAGTTTTTATTGAGGTTTTCAAAATCATGAGCTGGCTATACAGAATAAATACTGAGAAACTATTCCTGCACCGAGGAGGAAATGGGAGGAAAGGGCATAGATTTAAAGTGATATGCAAGTGAAGCAGAGTTGATGTGAGCAAAACATCTTTTCACACAATAAGGTTAGCGCTGCCTGGAAATATGATTCAATGGTGCAATCAAGGGGGATTGGAAGATTATTTAGATAGAAATAGTATTCAGGGATGCCAGGGGAAAGAAGGAGGTTGGCACTAAGTAATGAAGCTTGTTTGAAGACTTGGTGCAGGCTCAAGGGGCCGAATGGCCTCCTTCAGCACCAGAACAATTCTGTAATTCTCCCACGAGCTCACAGAGAGAAATCTTCTATTAATCTCCCCAAAACTTGCACTTAGCCACTTGGTAAATTTACCCCACTATGTTTAAGAATTATATGGTTTCATGTTTTTAAATTTGTAGCAACTAACTTTGCCACATCATTCCTGTAAGAGGGTGTGCCATATTTTCAGCTAACTCACCAAGTGTCCCATTTTCATCTAGAGTCTTGCTTCAGGGGAAAGGAGCTTTGCACTGTCTCGTGTTTTATGATATTTCATGTGTCAACTGGTGCTAAAGGTAAAAAGGTTCAAATGTGCTCTTGATTCTTGGAAAATAAAGATTCGGTTTTCAAAATGATAACAATAAATGTTTTGTATTCCGCTGAAACTGGCTTCCTGCTTGAGATGGACGCAGTCATTTAAAATGTATTTTGATAAATATGATTAAATTACCAACATATCTCTTTGGAAAATATTGAATAACAAACCCATCACTCAGTCGACATTCTGCAGTGTTTACATTATCACCCCAGACAGGTGTTTGTCTTCAAAGGACAATCTTATTCAGGACACAGTATGATTGTAAGATCATTTTTGGCAGATCACAGATCCAATTTCAGTCATTCTGAAATAAGCATTTCCTTGAGAAGTAGCAAATCAAAATATTTTCCTTGTACTTACTGACTTTCTTAATTAAAATTTGCATTTGATACATTTCTTCATTCGGCTGAATGTGCTGCTTTAGTAAGACTGACAAGATTCCATCATCTTTCGATTGCTCAGAGCATGTGTTTGGCCACAGCATAATTGTTGTGGTTTCTGTCTCAGTAATTGTGCAGTTGAAACATGTGCATTTGCAGGGTTGAGGTTTAGCTTTAGACTGTACAGGATGTAAGAGGAGAGGTATTGACTGATACCTTCAAGTCTGTTCTATGCACTTCAGAAAACTTGGGGAAAATAGTTTGGTGAATTGAGAGTGCCATGTTAGTGGGGCTGAATTGTCAATGTTATCAGTGTTCCTGAGGAGAGGGACTGAGCAACATGTCAGATGTCAGGCTGTACTCACACCCCAATGAAACGCCATCATTATTATTTTCTACCTCTTTCAACTTGCTTATCTTTCAAACATTATTACAGCTCACACTTCCCACTCCCCACCTTCTGCCAACGCCTAAACTAAATGTTCAATAGCCAAGCAGCAGGCTGAAAATCTTTAGACTTAAAAGTTAAATTCAATTTGTTAAAATATATATTAAGACAAAACATACATGCCAAATATTAAGCAATAAATATTTGCCACAACTAGTTACTGGGAAGAGTATGTGCGTATACTTGGCACATGGCCCCATTTGTTTCAATCTCCAACATGTATCTTGAAAAGCAAACCTTACAGCAGAGTGGGCGCTGTTTGCAATGTTAGGTACTCTACCTTTTTAAATGTCCCATAAAAGCATTTTTTTTAAACCTGTTGGCAGACGGCCTGTATTTAATGTATTCGGCATGAGCATGTTTTACAGTCACATGTGCCAATCTAAATGAATCAGTCTCAAAGGTTTTGAGTCATCCTCTGTGCAAAACAAGGATTTGGGATTAGGAAATGAGCCACACAGTATCTGAAAACTGGGAATGACAAACTGTCAGGCAGAAATGAAAATGTAACATTTCCAACCAGCTGGAAGCTGTACATCAAATGGGGCAAGGACAAACATGAGGGGCCTCTTACCCATACCTGAGGATGTGGAGGAGCCAGTGTTGGGCTGGGGTGGACAAAGTTAAAAATCACACAACACCAGGTTATAGTTCAACAGGTTTATTTGGAAGCACTAACTTTCGAAGTGGTTCACCTGATGAAGGAGCGGGGCTCTGAAAGCTAGTGCTTCCAATTAAACCTGTTGGACTATAAACTGGTGTTGTGTGATTTTTAACTCTTGTCCAAACCTGAAGAAGCTGTTTGGTATTTTTCATATTAAATAAGTGGCCAACAAACACAGCTTGAGATGCTTGTTCCAAATTGCTCTTTGCCCAGAAGCAGTCAGTGCCATGAAGGACTGGGAAGTCAGCCTGTAATTCAGACAGTGAGTCACCCTTCATCAATGGTGATGAAATAACTCCACCAAGGCCAATATCCCCATCATCAAGTCACTCTTTATTTACAAGGGGAGAGCCCTTGACACTGATCCAGCTCCCTCAGAGCCAACTCTCACAGTAACAGGACACTCCTGTTAAAACTGTCAGCCTGGGCTCCTTGATTGGGTTGTTAATTCGGTCCAATCAGGGAACTCATATTCTATGAGCTCCACCAGGCTGACCTCATTCCAATCAGTACAGGTAACAGCTGGGCAGCACCACACCCAACTGCTAATCTCTCACACACACCGCCTTCAGACACTGGAAGGTGTGCAGAAAATATTTGAAAGGCTGTTTCTGGAAGTGAGAAACAGGAAGACTAAGTAGCACATTTCTCTATGAAAAGAGGAAATTAAGAGAAGACCTGATAGACATCTTTAAATTTATGGAAGGTTTTGATGGTGTAAATGTAAGGAAATTTCAATCCTCACTTTGGAGTCACCCTCCACTTTAACCTTTTCTAAGTGGTCAATCCTCCACTGTCCTTTGAACTGTAATTCTGGCCCCTTAAGCATTCCTGACTTTAATTGCTCCACCATTGATGACAACTTCCTGCCTACAACTGCCTGAAATCCAAGCTCTGGAATTTCCTGTTTAAACTTGGCCAACTCTTTAGCTCACCTTCTCCTATTAAGAGACTCACAAAAAGGGACCTCCTTGACCCTGTTTGTGGTTATCAGATTCAATACTTCCTTATGAGCTCACTGTTATATTGTGAAATTCTTCAAAATGTTTCATTACATTAAAGGTTCTATATAAATGGAAATTGTTGTTGTTTCCTTTGAGGACAAAATCAATTATAAGAAAGTCACTGACACAACAAGGAATTAATGTCAGAAGGAATTCCTGATGGAACGGTGTCAATGTGGAATTGTTACCACATGGATTCATTGAAACAGATGACATTGATGGATTGAAAGAAAACCTTGATATATAAGAGAGATGTGTTAGGAAGACATCAAACTGAATGAGATGGGTGTAGCTGGATGAGTTACTATCCTGGGAAGAGGCTGGTGTACAGTTTAAACTCTGGCTCAGATCAATCAGCAGGTTTCTACTGTGGAGATTCCATGTGATTCGTCTTCAGGCATGGAATGTGGAAGACCAGGAGAAATGGCTGGTTTGTTACTTGGGAAGAGCAAAAAGGACATTTAAGAGGATAACAGGAAATAAATTGATAGAAAAATAAAACAAGAACTATTGCAATATAAATGGGTTCCCGGTGCAAGAGAGATCACTGATCAGCCAGTATCTTTTCTGAGCATGAGAGCATAACCAGACACAAGAGTCAGGGTGACTCAGCAACAACATTTGTAAGGCTGTAGTTTCAGCCTCCCTCTGGGACCTGAATAAATAATTGACTAATGCATAGTAGTGTCACCAATCTGTTTTACTGATGTCCTTTAGGGAAGGAAATTTGTCCTTACCTGGTCTGGCCTACATGTTACTCCAGACCCACAGTGATGCGATTGACTCTGAACTGCTCTCTGAAATAGCCCAAGCAAGACACTCAATGGGGAGAGTCACTATCACCTTCCCAAAGAAAATTAGAGAGGGGCTATAAATGTTGGTCTCGCCAGTGTCACCGATACATCATAAGTGAAAAAGGGAGAAAAAATAAGAATCACACGGAGGAATGCAAATCAGAGAGAAAATTGCCGGGTATATTTTTTTCCATTTTGGATTTGTGGCCTTTTCTCTTGTTTGACTAAAGGTGTTGCTCCTGAACAGCGTTTAGCCTCTGGCTCTAATGGAAGCGAATGTGTGTGAGTTCAGCAAGACATGACTAACCTTTTTAGAGATGTCTTGCAATTTTCAAAGAAATGTTGCCCTGCAGGTAAAATAACATTTGGATCAATGTGTGCTAGCTGAGAGTCCGCTTTAGAATGGGGAAAGGACGGCATCACCTTTTACAAGTCACAATGTGCTGCTCTGCTCAGGAGGTATCTCTTCCAGACTAACTCCAGATAAGCATCTGGATTAGAGACACTCATTGTAACATTGCACCTGAATGGAGGATTAGCTTCACATTAAAGTGCTTGGTTAGAATCAGACAATCTTACAGGACAGAACAGGCCTTTCATCCCATTGAGTGTGTGCCAGCTCTTGGAAGAAAATGTCCAATTCTTCTTCATCATAGATCTACAATATTGGTACTTCTAAATTTCTGGCTGACGCAATTTTGAAAGTTATCATGGAATTGTATCAGGTAGCCTAAACTGCAGATCACCACTCGCTGCAGAATGAAAACTCTCACCATCTCTGATATCTTTACAATTATCCTACATGTGTGTCCTCTGGTTCCCAACCTCTGATCAACAGAAGCAGTGTCTGTTTGGTCACCAACACCCCTCCTACTATTATACACTGCAACTATGCTTTCTATTTTATTTGACAGAGACTAATGTTTGGATCTGAAGTAAAATCAAGTTAGATTTTGACATTGATAGTCAAAAATAGAAGGTCAGGGAATCCATGTTTCTATGAGATGCTTGATGAAAGAAAAAGAAACATGTATTTATGGCCACCAGGTGTCTCAATGCAGTTTGTGACCAATGGAATATGTTTCAAATATAGGATTGAAATTTACTTTTTTTTTTGGCTAAGTTCGAATTGTGTTAACATTTTAGGAGGGATTGTTGCTGTGAGAGCTAGCAAGTTCTCTTGCTGTAGCTTGCCAAGCTCATCTGATTAACTACGTAATCTGTAACTATGGCATCCTTTACATCAAATCTTAGCACGGTGAGCAATTATGATGTAACATATTTAATTTATATGTTTTTAATAACATTTATTTTAATATCTGCATTTTGAAGGAGTGACCTGTGAGTTTTGTCTTTGTCTGTGAAGGGGTTTAATAATTAACTTCTATGTATTTATGTAGCCATGGTGATTTATCTTAAACACAGTATAAAAGAGAGACTTTCTGGTTGAATTTTATGAGAAACAAAGTAAACAGTTGAGCATTAGGCTTCAGCTAGAAGGATCCAGAAATTGTTTTTATTTTTGCCTTATGGAAAACACCCATGATTTGAAGAATACCCTTTTGGTTTCAGATTTGCAGAGTTCATGGTGTGAAGCTGGATATATACGACAACTACTTTGAAAGCTGTAAATGTAATTAAGAACTGCTGAGAAAACAAGTTACCTCAGTGTAAGGAGTCGATTTGAAATTCCTAGACTAGTAACATCTGGTTAAAATCCTGAAGGGGTTATTTGAAGCTGAGAACATCTAAGCTCTTATGAAGACTCAAAGAAGAGGTTATCAGATTCACAAGACTGGGAATTGAGACCACACTCAGGTTTAGCCCAATAATGTGAAGGAAAAGTGAATTTGCTTTGGTATGAGCACAGGAAAGAAGTGCTGTTGAGGTTAATACTTTGGTTTTTACTATGCAAATTGAAATCTTTAAACTTATGTTCTATGTAAACTCTCTCATTTATTCTTCTTTCTACATTTATTTCATTTGTGTAATAAATGTGCTCAGTAATAACTTCAGCTGAGATTGTAACACAATGGAGTAGATTCTATTTACAGCCCAATACCATAAGATGTCAGCAGCAGTCACAGTTGTGTAAAGAGGAAACCTACACTGAACCTGAAGAAAGTTAAGAAAAGAAATTGCATACAGATGGGTGATCACTTTAAAAGCCTTGTTGTTTTAAGAAAGATTCATCTTGTCTTTCAGCAGCTCAGGCAGATCGAAGGCAATAACAGCTTGAGGTGAAAAGGCAGCCAGGCTTGGTGGTCAAAAGCCCCAACAAGTCAGTGTGAGGCCAGACAGTCACACTCCAGACAAAGGCAGCAGACCTGAGCTGGGATTCAGGCTGCAGGGCCAGGGGACATTGGGATTACCAGCAGTACATTAGAGCCCAAAGGAAAAGGGGTAGGAAATGTAGCTGAGCAGGTCGACAGGCTGATAAAGGAAAACATCATAAGAAGAAGATAAATGCTATGAACACATTATTTGGTTCATTAAAAGGGTAAGCCTTCATTTTGATTCCTGAAAATCTAATAATTATATCAAAAAAATTCTAATTTTTTTTGCAAACTTTATAAGCTTCAAAACAAATTTGAAGAACTTATACTTTTGCACCATTTAGAAGAATTTTAAAAGCTTTATTATTTATCCTTTAAGTTTACTCAATGCCCCAGCAGCCAATGTCCCTGCCTGAATGGACTACACCTGTTCTTATTTTGTATACTCTTACAGTCACCCACCACACTCTGGGAGACTGAACTTCACACATTCATCACCCTTTGAGAGAATGATGTGGAGGTGCTGGTGTGGGACTGGGGTGGACAAAGTTAAAAATTACACAACACTAGGTGATAGTCCAACAGGTTAATTTGAAACTACAAGCTTTCGGAGCGCCACTCCTTTGTCAGGTAGCTACCCGATGAAGAAGCAGCACCCGAAAGCTTGTATTTCCAAAGTCCTGTTGGAATATAACCTTGTGTTGTGTGATTTTTACCTTTGAGAGAAGTAATTTCTCCTCATCTCTGTTTTAAATCTGCTGCCCCTTATCGTAAAACCATAATCTCTCATTCTAGATTACCCCACATTTGGAAACTTCCTCTCTATGTCAACTTTGTCAATCCTCATTAGCATCTTCTATCACTCAATTAGATCTCCTCTCATTCTTCTAAACTTCAAAGAGTAACGGTCTAAGCTACTCAATCTCGCTTCATGTGACAACTCCTGCATCTCTAGAATCAATCAAGTGAACCATCTCATCCATTACAACTACATCTCTCCTCAAGTAAGAGGACCAAGTAAGTGGGGTAGCATGGTGGCTCAGTGGTTAGCACTGCTGTCTCACAGCGCCAGGGACCTGGGCTGGACCTGGGTTCAATTCTAGCTTTGGGTAACCACCTGTGAGGAGTTTTCACATTCTCCCCATGTCTGTGTGGGTTTCCTCCCTCAATCCAAACATTTGCAGGTTAGGTGGATTGGCCATGCTATATTGGACATAGTGTCCAGGGGTATGTAAATTAGGTGGATTAGCCATGGATACGTAGGGGGATGAGTCTGGCTGGGGTGGTCTTCAGAGAGTCAATGTGGACCTGTTGGGCCGAATGCTGTAAGCTTTCTATGAAAGCTGTCAGCAATACTTCAAGTGTGGTCTCACTGTTGAAGCAACAGCTCCCTACTTTTATGCTCTATCCCTAATTCTATACTCCTATTCCTAATGCAAGATGATAAGCTTCCAGTGCATCAGATTTAATATTATACTGAAATTATACAGAGTTACATGACAGTAAGTTGATCAATATCGGCTTGAATCAATATATCAAGTGGAAATTAAAGCAGTGTTAGTAGCTCCAAAGAGATGAGCCTAAGAGAATACAACATTGGACTGCATGGAGTAAACAGTTTCTAAGATATAGAATTTCTTCAAAGTTTTAATATCAAATTCAAAGGTAGAACAAGTTAATACAGTATTATATTCAATCAGGCCTATATTAGATAATGTAAAAAACAATCAGAAAATAAAAGAAGATACATTTTTGGTGATGTTATAAAAGCTTTCACCAATTACTTCAACTTAAGAAAATTCATAACTCTTGAGTGGGCAAGATTTAAGAGAAAAATAATTTGTCAGAGAATCTGTGGAGAATTTCATTAATAACTTTTACAAACTACTTGAAACTATAAATGTGGAATCTTGAATGACAAAAATCCCCTGAGTGGACTCACACAGCAATATGGTTAGCTCTTAACTGGACATTTTGGGATGGGCAATAAATACTGACTGAACCAGTAATACTCACATCCCACAAATGAGTTAAAATGACAACCTGATACAAAAAGTAAACAAAACATCAGGTCCTAAGAATAAGTGTCAACGCTATGGACAAAAAGTTATCCTTACAGGCAAAAGCAGAGGCCAGCAATGACAAAAGATTATTTTATCTTTAAAATAGGTTTCAACATCAACAACAACAATGGAGGATGTCTTCTGTGAAAGACAGGCAGGATCCTCCAGCATGGGAATGACACAAGAATCAGAATAAACTAGAAGAAAGTGAGGACCACAAATGCTGGAGATCAGAGTCAAAGGGTGTGGTGCTGGAAAAGCACAGCAGGTCAGGCTGCATCTGAGAAGCAGGAGAGTCGATTTTTTAGGTATAATTATGCCTGAAACAATGATTCGCCTGCTCCTCGGATGCTGCTTGATTGGCTGTGCGTTTCCAGCACCACACTCTTCGAATCAAAATAAACTGAACTCTTCTTAAGTCAAAGACCTGCCAGAAGCCTGAGTCAGAAATAAAATCTTTTTGGTGGAATTGTGGATCCTCCAGACTGGCTGAATGTGTGAAGTGTTATGACAGAGGCTGGAGAGTGCACCATTGTTCTAGTCCTGTTACTCTATGGGTCACAAAATCAAATAAAATACCTTTTCCTATTACCACGATGACCAGTTCAGTACCTTTGGCTAAGTCTGACTCACATTGGGTTTTTTGGAGGGATTTTCACTATGAGGCCTAATGAATTTCCTGGCCACATCTTATACTCATCTCATTAAACTCAATAAAGTCATCTGATTAACTATTTGCCACCGTCTAATCACTCAAGTCTAATTCCAGTCCTATATTACCATATTCCATTCCCAGAACAACTCGCCACTCAGCAGATATCCCAGATTGAACCAGCATCCCTTGTACCTGCACCATCTTTAAAATTCCATTGTGTTCTCGGACAAGCACTGCCAGTCAGCAGCTGCCCTGCACCGTTCCTGACATTTCCCCCGGACATGGCAGACAGGGGTTAGTGACCTGGAGTCCTGCAGGACTTCCTCCTCGATCAGGACCAGCCGTGGCACCAGAGCCCTCTCAGCCTGGTCTGAGGGTGCCCCCCCATCCCCGCCCCCCTCGGGGCAGTGCAGCCTCAGTGTCTGAAGGAATATCCAGCGCTGCAGGAAGAAGGGAAGTGTCCAGCTGGCTACCGCCTGAGTCCAGGCTGGATTTGGCAGGATGCAGTGGTCAACAGGCTAATAGATAATCATCCTCTCCACCAGTGCTTCCAGATTGCCATCCATGAAGCAGGAAGTGAGTTTTCCTGCCTGGGCTTGGTGATCATATTCAAACACAACAATGTGAGAGATAGGTCTTAGCCTGTAGCATCTGAACTGGTGAGGAACTGGACTTTAAATATGGTGTAAGCAGTGTGAGCACTGTAAGGTCCCTGCTGTGGTGACATCTCCACCCTCACTTCCACTTCCCTTCTATCCAGGGTCCTACAGCATAACCATACCAATCGGCCCCTTCACAAGTTTCAGAGTTTCGGACGCTGTGAATTTACAGCCAAGAAAGAAACAGGAAGTTATGTAGAAATTTGGTTTTGACATTTTCTCCCAGTTTCTGACCCTACCACCAATTACCTGACGATAAATGAGAACTCTGACATTTTACAAATAACTCCTCAGAACTGTTGCATTGACAATCAACTCAGATGACCTTTTAAAGGTTATCATTGTTGGCAAACTTTTTATTATTATTAATTTCAATAAGAATTTTATAAGATTTTTACTTGAAGTCATTTCATTTTTCATATGAAGGCTTGATCACAGAAATTCCCAAAATTGTGCAAAAGCTATGACACAACAATGCCAACAAAAGATATTTATAATGCAAATCTAAATCTTTTCTAGATTTGATCCAGTTGTTAATGGTAATTGGTTTCTCCTGCTATGATCATTAAATACTTCCTGAATTTTGATCGAGTTCCATTACTAAGTTGTGGTTACACTATAAGAGTCATTGGTTTCACTCTGTACCTGGCTAGTACAGAATGTGTTATATATATGTATCTGTCTGATTTAGCGTTGCTGAAATGTTCACTTAATACAGTGTAGAGGTTAGAACCACTCCAATCTTGATTTTATTTCTTTGTTTGGTGGATATAGATTTCCTTGGCAAGACCAACACTTATTGCCCTTGAGCAATGATATGTTGCCATCACATGAACTCTGGCCTCATTCTGTCTCACAGTCTTTGACATATCAATAATATTTTTGTAAATAACAATTATGTACAAAGGAAACAAAAGTAATGCATATTTCAATGGCACTGAGACTTTTGTTTAATATTAGAACAACTGTTCAATTCCTGGAGCGTCTGGGACAATCCTGAAGTTTTGACAAGTGCAAAACCATAACGAGGGACAGTTTGTATCAGTTTGTATTAGTGACGGATTTGGAAACCATAAATTAGCAAAGTCCATGGATTGCCTGTGAAGGTACCCTATTTGGCTTCTGTATCTATATCATATTAAAGGATACAGTTTCAGTGAACCTGATATAAAATGGATCTTGTTTGTATGTGTACCCAAGGCAAAAACCATGAGCTTTATTCTGCTTCATATCTAATATGCAGGTGTTACGACTTAATATAACCTTTGGAAAATCATTTAAAAAGCATGACATCTGTTTCATACAGATGGTTAATTGTTGAAATAAAAAGGTAAAACCAATGAAAATAAGACACCGATTTATCAAAAGGTTAAGTTCTCTGCTTTGCCCATAATTTATTTACTAAAGTAAGGAATGAAAGTTCTTCTAAGAACTTCTTTAAAAAAAATCTGAGTGGACAGTTTTATGTTAGAATACACCTTTACCTTTGGAACTTGGATTGCAACCTTAAATAAACAGACAGGAACAACCCAGTCCTTAAATATAACCTTCAGTGTGGTTTCTCAATTTCCTTTAAATAAACTACGCAGTAGAGTGAAAAAGTTCGGGAGACCTTGTGGATTGCTCAGATAAAACTGTCAATCAATATTCCCTAACAGTATTCTCGTTCTTAACACAAATGATTCTTCAGTCACCAAAATATAATTTTGATTACACATAGCCCTGGTTCATGTCCTGGTGCAATCAAAGCAGCAATATTTCATTAACTTGGTAAAATGAGGTAACTTGGCCAGAGGACTGTGAATCACATTGTGTCGCTGGGCAATAAGATTCAACAATGCATTTACCTGAGGTACAGGCTCCATATTACCAGCACTGCAATAAAAAGTGAAATAGTGAATGCTGGAAATCGAAAACAAAATAGATCACGCTAGATAAAAACAACAGATCAGTTTTTACTTAAGAATGAAACATGTCAGAGTCTAATTGTTCATGTCTTCTGTTTCAAAGTGAGTTATCTTTGACAGCCATTTCCTGCACAAGATCCACAAACACTATAATGCTGCACCTTCCCAGTGGCTCCTACTGTTTTGCTCAGCTCAGATTAACGATGCTGAGAACAGATATAATGTTAAAATGTTCCAATTGTTTATCTGTCGCAGCAGATAGGGATCTTGGAACAAATATAGTGAATGCTGGAAAGACCCATCAGGTCTAACAGCATCTGTAGAGAAACTGAGTTAATGTTTTAAATCCAGTATCCATCTATCTACAGAACATCAAACTGCTGGAAAATGGTGGGGTTTTATACTTTTGATGCAGGGGAAGAAGGGGCTGGGGGAACAGATGGTGTGGAGGCCCAGTACAAAAGACAAAGGGGCCGCTAATTGTGGCAAAAGAGACATATTGACATAAACTGGATGTGAATTATGGTAAAAAAAGGAGAGAATGGGTTCTCTCTACTGAGAGAAATGTAAGCCTAACAGAAACATGACAAGGCTGTGGGGTTCAGGGGGACTGGGTGGTGTTGTGAATTTAAGAAAAATGGAGAATAGGCAAATGTGCTCAGGACCTGAAATTGTGGAATTCAAATATTGATCCCTTGAGGTAGTAAAGCAGAAAATGAGTCACCTGAACTTGAAACATTAACACAGACCTGTGAAGTCTCTCCCGCATTCTCTGCCTTTTTTTCAGACCTGCAGCATCTGCAATATTTGGCTTTTGGGGGGGATTTTGGCCGTTGCTAGCATTAACTTGGACTTAATTCTTGGTGCTGTGTTGTCGAGGGACAAAGGACAATTCGGCCTTTTTTCATTAACCACGATGTTTTTGGATAGATATAGAGTAGGGGACAATTGAAGAGTCTTTTGTGATGGTAATTCCAAAATGAGTGTGTTGTCCATGAGAACAATACACTGTAGAACTTCTGTTCACTTTGACCTTTCACTTGCTGGGTCCTCCCTGTCCTTTACTTACAACCGGGGCTTGTCGATTCTAATCTTTACTGATACCATGAAACCTGAGTCATCTCCATGTCGATTTGTGACTACATTTTGACTGGCACTCCCACACATTACTTCAACCTTCTTCTCCTGTTCTCTGCTTCCAGTCACTAATTCTCACCAATTATTTATTCTTTCTACTTTGCTTTTCTAATCACTCACCTCACTCTGGCACTCCCTTACCTCCTAAGTTCCTTGTGAAGCTCAGATCTAACTTGTACCTTTCTCAATATTCTCTATCGAAGCACATGTCTCCATCTCCTTCCAAACAGCCCCTGAGGCCCCCTCTCTTGCCTATTTCCTCACTGCAGTAAATTCCAACTCATCTCCTGTGTGAGCCAATTAGCTGCCCCCACCTCCAGTTGCAAAGGGAAACAGCGCACTAATCTCGAATAACTACATTCACGAATGGTCAGTTCCAGGCAGGAATTCCGAAGAGATCTAGATAAGTTAAGGTCTGCAGCATAATGCCTTAGCTCCAGTGATTTTGAATGTCTAATGGCAGATTCTGTCTGACAAGACTTACAAAGACATTAAAGAAAAGCACAGGAGATGCTGAAAATGCAGCTCTGACAGTATCTGTGAAAAGAACCAGAGGTAACGGCAGAACGTTCTGCTCTTTTTGGCGGTGAATCTGGAAATAGTATGGGCATTTAATTCAGTGAGTGGGTTGTAGCAAGACCCAGCCACCTCCATCAGAGTAGGGGTCTTGCTGGGAAAGCCCAAGGCCAACCTCCTCCTCCTGCCCAAACCGAGGCCCTCCATTGGTCAATTCCATTTAGGAGCTTTGCCCCATCGTCACTGGGATTCTCACAACTGCAGTTGGCCTGTTGCCATGTGGTTTCATGATGGTCAAACTGTGTGGACCACTCAACAGCTCAGGGGAGGGGCTCCCTCAGCCAAAGGCAACCAAGAGATTGATTGATGGACTGGACCTCAAGAAGGGGGCACGCAGAGACAGCCATCACCCTATCATTGCTTTAAAAGCCCTTAGGCCCTTTCTCCACATGGCTCCCACCTCGTGTAGCCTCCCTCTCTCCATCACTAATCTTCTCCTTGGCCCTCCACAATCCTCATCTCCTGAGGTGTGCCCACCTTTTCCTCAGTGGTGCCAGTGAGTGCAAGAGCTGCCAGTTTCTGATTGGCTGAGAGATGGGACATCCACCCTGGGGAATCTTGATTTCAGGGAAAGGACCATTGGTGGCCATGCACTGCCTGATTTATAAGTCTGTGCCTTCCTGAATAGAAGCTCTGAGATTCTCTCACCATCTGTTTAGCCAACAGGTGAGAGTCCCACTACCACAGCAAGATTCCATTTACTCTTTGCAGTGCCTCTTTTGTTTTCAAAGAAACAGTCGCTTTGCAGTTCACAATGGCAGCTCACTAACAGCACTTTCTCCGGAGGGATTATGGATGGGCAACAAATGCTGGCCCTTCCAGCAACACCCTCAACCCATGAATGAATAAAAAGCATTGCACAATGATTCATGGCCGTCAGTCAACCTGTACTGATGTTAAACGGGGAAACCAATTCCTTGCTCCCTAATTATAACACAGCGAATAGTGTTAGAAGACATCAGGTTATAGTCCATCAGGTTTATTTGAAATCACAAGCTTTCGAAGCACTCCTCCCTCCTCAAAGGTGTCCTGTGACTTCTGACTTTGTCCACCCCAGTCCAACACCAGCACCTCACACCACTGAAAAGTACAGTGTTGTTAAGATATTGAAGCTACACGTGAAATTGCCTATCCCCTGTTTTATTGCCTATTGTCACAAGCCTACATTTACACACAGTGAAACATGTAGTTCCCATATAGCGGTTTAAGATTGTGGTGAACAGATGTCTTAACCTGAGATTTTTTTCATCATTTCAGCACATTTCTATCTTGCAAAGACCCTATAAAGCTCTTACTTTCTTCCTTATAATTTCTTTTAAAATGTCTGTTACATTCTTGAATTCTAAGAATCAGTGACAGCTAAGTAATTTTTTTTTTCTTTAAATTTGTATTCAGTGGGAAAGGTACCTCACAGTGGATGCAATGGGCAGATTTGTTTTTCTGTACAGTAATGAAACTACATTTTGATATGTATAGAGTAATTTAAATATTTATAAATTCATTGTCTCCTTGGATTAATGCAAAGCAACATTTTTGCTTTTGACACATTTTTCAAATCACAGATCAGTTTCTTCCCATTGGAAGGTAAACAATTATCATCTGGCTGTTGATTTGCTGTTGTCCATTCTGCATCATTGTTAAAGATATATTTTGCCTCAAAAGACTTGCAGAATTAAAATGTGTTATAACAACAGGTCAGAACGCCAAAATACTATGGATGTCTTTAACTTGTAATTGCAAGATGTGTTTTTAAAAAGAGGGCTGATACAATCAAAACTGGTAGTGCATGTAAATTAAGTGGCTATCTGGAGAGAGAGAGAGAGTGAGACGGATACTGATGGAATGGAACTTTTAAAGTGTCAATAGACTGGGCAGTGATCTCTTTTCACCACAAAGATACTGAGGGGTCAATGATCCCCTGCTCACCAGCAAGTCATTGTCTGAAGATTATATTCCAGACTGGAGACACGTTTTGTTTTTTCCTCTTTGAAAAATACAAAAGGACAGGGAGGTAAAAGTTAATTTCAAATCTATTGAAGTAAGACTGAACTCTCTCACGTGTACTTGCGAGGGCTTGAGTATTGGCATGCTGTTAAAGTCACAGTCAGAGAATTATCCCCTTGTTACACCTGTGTTGCAGGTAATGAAATTCTCACTCCATGTATTGCAAATCAATTTTAAAAAAACAGTAAAAAGGATTTTCTATAAATCTAAAACCAAGAATCTGGAAAATTGTCTGTTTACCATTGTCCTCAATGTCACCATATCTGCTGTTCATAAACAATTCAAAGACATATCTGCATAGCCATTTTTAAACTTAATTTTTAGACACCCCTCCTATTTTCAATCTGTTTCTATCTGTATTGCATTATTAATTTTTCCTGAATGTAATAATTGATAAATTCACTCTTTTAGTTAACCTAAGAAAACCTTTTTATTCACTCACAGGATATGGATATTGTTGACTGAAGCAGCATTTATTACCCATCCCTAGTTGACCCTGGAGAAGGTGGGGGTGAGCTGCCTTCTTGAACCACTGCACATAGACCCACAATACTGTTAGGAAGGCCATTCCAGGATCTGTGTTGAAACTTTATTGCTGGAACAGCGCAGCAGGTCAGGCAGCATCCAGGGAACAGGAGATTCGACGTTTCGGGCACAGGCCCTTCTTCCTGAAGAAGGGCCTGTGCCCGAAACGTCGAATGTCCTGTTCCCTGGATGCTGCCTGACCTGCTGCGCTGTTCCAGCAATAAAGTTTCAACTTTGATCTCCAGCATCTGCAGACCTCACTTTCTCCTCCATTCCAGGATCTGACCCAGCAACAGCGAGGAAACAGTGATATATGTCAAGGATGGTGAGTGGCTTGGAAAGAAAATTGCAGGGGATGGTGTTGCCATGTACCTGCTGTACTTGTGCTTCTAGATGGAAGTGGTCATTGGTTTGGAAGGTGCTGTCTAAGGAGCTTTGGTGGATTTCTGCAGAGCATCTTGTATATAGTGACACTGCTGCTACTGAGTGTCAATGGTGAAGGGAGTGGATGTTTGTGGGTGTGGTGCCAATCAAGCGGGAGTTGCTTTGTCCTGGATGGTTTTGAGCTTCTTGAGTGCTGTTGAAGGTGCACCCATCCAGGCAAGTGGGGCATATTCCATCACATTATTATTCAAATTCTCATTTTACCAAATACACTAAACAAGTTGAACATTAAGAAATCTCCACATGGAGGTTGGTGCGGATTCCTGGTGACTTCAGCTCACTGTTTGCTCCAAAGAAACTCCATCTTGGTCACTGGGTGTTACCAACATCTGAGGGCAGGCTACACATGACCCACATCCACAGACATTGGCATCTGACCTGTGTCAGCCTCAAACAACTGTCCTGGGCCCATCTCTGATCCACTTCGAGGGCACTCTACCCCTTCAATGCTGCCCCTCGGGTTGCCCCGGTAACTCTCACTGTAACGCTGCAGCAAGAACACTGTGTGCTCAGGGACACCATCCATCCCCTACTCCAGCTCAGGACTGCCCCAGGCTGTATCTCTGGGATCTCCATCCCCTGTCACTCTGACCATTCCTGACTACTCACAGCAAGCTCTCAAAAAGTAGGATTTACTTTTAATTTCTGGTTGTCACCTTCACTACAATGCCATTGCCCACCAACAACAACATACTGGTACATTTTATTTGTACTTTTAGTGCTTCAGTTAACCACGATCTTTACGTCATGCAGAATGAAAATGAAAAGCACTTTATGATATAATTTTATTAGTTTTGAGGCTTTTTTTTTGGAAGTTTACTAATCAGACTGAAAAACGTTTTCTAATACAGTGCAGTGCCCAAGTTGGAATACCAGTATTTGATTTTACATAAGCATATTTCTAACCAAAATGTGAACAAAAATGCAGATAAATCTAATTATCTTTGTTATTGGCAGAGTAGATTATGATAAATGTTTATGTACAGAATATGTTGTAAGATTTAGGGGTGTGTTTGTCCATGTGTTGATAACGATGGCCCTTGAGAATTTAATGAGGCGTCCATCACCTTCATCACTAATAACATTCATCAGTGAGACAAAGCACAAAACAAATACAATGCACAGCTCCATCAGCATTACCCTCATCATCTCAGCTTCATTAAACTGCACAACCTTTAGTTCCACTCTGCATGTGACCCACAGGACTTTCCAAATTCATGTCATACGACTTCTAATTGAAGTGGAGTTGAAAATTGACTCCAGCTATAACTTACAGGTAATGTTGCAATGCACAATCCCCTCACAGTGTGATCAAACTTTTTTTTATTAATAGTCTAAAGATTAATCGACTCTATCTTAGATCAGGAAAGAGAGAACCTTCTGGAGTTAATGTTCATTTTAGTCACTCCGATATGTTTAAGTGGTGTGGAAAGACTGAATACAGCTTTCAGGGGAATATCCAAGAGTAAGTCTGACTCTTCTTCACATTCCTCCAGTTCGTACGTTACATCATCCAACATCTCCTTGTGCTGATGACAGATCTGCTCCACCTTTAGTCTGTGAATCTCTCTCCTGAGACAAATTAGCTTCCGAGCAAGCTGATGATCTGAAGACTGCATCTCTCGCTGAAAGAACAAAGCAAAGCTATAAATATTTACCAATGAAAGCATTCTTATTTTTAAGAGAAGTCAAACCAAATGGATAAAATATTAACAGTATTTAATTTAAAAGATGGTTCCATGAACCATTTAATTGCTCGTAGCAAAACTTTAGTCAAAGCCAGATAAGATTTTATTTAACTTTTTGGGAGTCAAAAATACAGATCACTATATCTCAGATCTGCAGATAAAATCACTGGATTTTTGATAATTCCATCTGTGCTGCTTCTCTGAATGTATTGGCTATTGGTCACATTCTCATGCGCTTTCCCTGCAATCCTTTAAAATTTTGATGTTTTAAAAAGATTTATCGATTTCTCTTTTATGAGTTTTTAGTGTTTCTGGATAGAGCCGCCTTTCCCCTTGGGCACTACATTGCCTAATGTGTCTACATCAAAAAAACACTTAGAACAGCAACAGTGGCAACTTGCATTTACATGGCACTTTTAACATAAGAAAACCAACTGGGCATTTTGTAAGAGCAAAAGTTGGAGAAGGAATAGATCATAGCCTTTTGGGCCTGCTCCAATATCAACATGACCATGGCCTCTACTCCACTTTCCTGCTTGTTCCCATGATTCCCTATTGTTTAACATTGTGTTTATCTCAGATTGGAATCTCTTCACAGAAGTGGAATTAGAAAACCATTCACATTAAACTAAATAAGGATACAGGTGGCCAAAACACCACTCCAAAGGTCTGGTTTTAAGAAGCATATCAAAGGAGGGGAGAGGGGAGGAGAAGGCGAGATAGTAGACAGTAAAGCTTCCGGAGGTGGCTGAAGAGTTGCAGAGTGCTCAAGAGGCAGTCATTGGAGGAGCACAGATACCTTGATAGCTTTTGTTTTAAATTCACTAGTAGGACATTAGTGTTGCTGGCTGGGTCAGCATTTTATACTCATCTCTAGTTACCCTTGAGAAGATGGTGATGAGCTGCCTTCTTGAACCACTGCAGTCCATGTGGTTAAAAGGCAGAGTTTAGCAAATTCCTGAAGAAGGGCTTATGCCCGAAACGTCGATTCTCCTACTCCTTGGATGCTGCCTGACCTGCTGCGCTTTTCCAGCAACACATTTTTCAGCAGAGTTTAGCAAACTGTCTGGTTATTTTTTAACTAATGATCAGAACTTTATGCTGTCCAGATACCAACATCACAGAGCAGGAAAATATCTTTAATTTCTAATCATGATTCTAGCTCTGTGGAGTAAAGATTAACTATACCTTTACTCTGAAATTAGTTACTGAACAAGTAGGGGAGGCACCATGTTATAGTGTTGCCAGATCATAGGGAGGTGGACCATGGATGTACTTGCATTTAATAAAACCAGGTGGTATTCATTCACCTGAATACAATCCTAATCTTCCTACATGGTGGCTGTTAGTGACCAGAACGCTAGTAGAAAGGAGTGTCAAAAGCAAAGCCCAGCAGCTGTAAAGTGCTATGAGGGAGGAATGAGGCCAGCCCAATGAGACAAACACAGAACGGGGGGTGATACCTGATGGGAAGCTCACAGCAACAGGTAGCAGCAGGGGACAGAGACCCAGTTGGGCACCAGACAGTAGATAGCAAGAGCCCATGGAGTGAGCAGCATGAGCTTTAGTCAGCCACAGAGAGTAATGAGGTAATGTATATCAGAGGGAAAACAGTGCAAGAGAGGAAACTCGCAGAAGCTGAAAATGAGCAAGAAAACAAAATGGTTTAGGTTGTCATCACTCACATAGCAAGTATATCCAATGATGGGAAAAGTCTTGCCTTTACCAGACCATTTAGACCATGCAGCAATCCCTGACCAGATAGATAACAGGGAAACTGGCCCTGGCCACATCTGAGCAAATACCGCACTGCCTCGGGCCTTGATAAAAAGCCAGGCAAATTTCATGAGCAAGTATGCAATCAGCTGCAGAGTGAATGCCATCCTCATCAGACAAAGCATAAATGAAGAAAATGTAAAATACAATGATGAGGAAACACAGGCGTTTAACTCGTGCTTCAGACTAAGGCACAATCCCAATATGGATCCAGCAAAGTTTAATTCGTGCAATCAGGAACCAGAAAGGGCCATTATTCAATTGTTTAATGATTTATACACTTTGCAAATAAGTGCCAGTATGAATCTTTAAAAGGTAAGCTCTAATGGGAACAGGGTTTTGGATGAAGCTCTGTCAGAATTTGTACAGTCTGAAGAAGACCTGATATTATCTAATTAGAGTCGAGAGTGTGTTGCTGAAAAAGCACAGCAGGTCAGGAAGCATCTGAGGACGAGGAGAATTGACATTTCAGGCTGGAACCCTTCATCATGATGAAGGGCTCTGGCCCGAAACGTCGATTTCCCCTGCTCCTCAGACTCTGTGCTTTTCCAGCAACACACTCTCAACTCTGATCTCCATCTGCAGACCTCACTTTCTCCATTACCTAATTAAGCTGCACTTTGCAAATAGACTATCCTGTTTAACATGGACAAGCAGGAGGGGTGATTTGAATTATTTTATTGTTAACTTCTTCTGTCTATAACAGAGGTGAGTTTTAATTTATTTTCTTTTGTCATTTTCTTTTCCCTTTTAAAATAGAGGTGATGTGTTTCATCAACTCTGTTTGTGAATTCCAATTTACAAAATGACCCACAGCAAATTCTCTCGGGTTAAAACAAAATAGGTCTTATTAACCCATTCAAAATTCAAAGGAATGGCTTGCAGTGCACTCTCACACACACACTCACACACACTCTCACACACACACACACACTCACTCACTCACACACTCACACACACACACACACTCACACTCACACACACACTCACACTCACACACACACACTCTCACACACACACACTCACACACACGCACACACAATCACACACTCTCACACACACACACACTCTCACACACACACTCACACACACACACACTCTCACACACACTCACACACACACACACACTCACACACACACACACAGACACACACACTCACACACACACACACACAGTTCAGTGGAGGTTTCTCAGTTGAGTGTGGACAGAAGTCAATCTTGCAGAAGCTCAGATGCATTGCATTAGAGTTGAACGTGTAATACTTGTAAATTGGGAATCGGTTCACCTTGCTGGCAAAATAAAGAATATTTTCCAGAATCCAGACTTATGAGAGAGATTAAGATCAGAAACAGGTGTTAGTTAAGCCTGGGATTGTTTATGTGATCTACTTTTCTGTTTTAATAGCAGACTGACTAATAATTAAAGCTGTTCAAAACCCAACAGTTTCAGTCACTGACTGCAGTTTAAAATTAGGTTTTGAGACACTAACTATGATATCTACATGCCAGAAATGATCTTGTGGGTCCACATGCTGCACCCCCACCCCCCACCCTACCCCCTAAGGCTATCTCTTGGCTTTTGGTAACTCTTGCATCTTAGACAGTTGTAACCTGATGGGATCAATTTTTAAACCTCAGTGTTATAGGTGGAAATGTTGAATGATTTCATCAAACCACCTGAAAATAGTCTATATTATGTTATATGTGGCCTTCAGTATCACTGGTGAGTCAGGTTTGGCATTGTTGTGGAGCTTTCCTAACACAACATGAACCAGAAACAATGACGGACAGGCAGCCCTCCTCATTCTGTGACTGCTTTCTCTCGGAGATGGTGAGAACCTTTCGGTTCACAAACGTGACCAAGTTGACAATGATGGTTTGGCTCCAGGGCAGTGCACTTTTACCGGTGTATTGTCCAGACATTGCCTTGCTTGTATTCTTTTTTTTTACTTGGCCTCTTGCTGGATTTAAATTGCTACTATCGAACACAGAATGAGCAAGTTGGCTGCTTCTAGAAATTCCCCACAATTAGCAGACAAAAGCAAACTCAGTATCTCTCTGGAATGTTCGACTTTATGTTCTTATGAACCTGTTTCATTCACTGGCCACATCGGGGATTAAACTGGACTAATTTCCAACACAGCCAGACATTAATGATGAAACTCCATCCCCGTACTCAAAGGATGAGGATGCTAATCTTTCACTCGCTTTGAAAAATGCCTAGAAGAAGTGGAGAACAGGTTGTTCCAAGGATATCAGGAACCAGCTATTATGGACTAGACCAAACCCCCTCAACATATATTAAGGAGATAGGCCAGACCCTAACTTTTTCTTGTTTAAAGATAAGTGTAAGATGTGCATTCCAGATGCAATTCAATTGGTCAAATTATTTAAATTTAAACAAAACACACTTTATTTTTGTATTACAGTTAAAATATAGAAAAAAAGAAAATTAGCTTAACTGTAACTCTATCAAAATGCTTAACAAAATAATATTCATATTAAGTACTACAAATTAACTGAAAGAATATAGTAAGATCCCATAAACACACCCCTGGCAAAGGCAAATTCAGTAAAATAGATTGTCTCACATGCAATTCTAGCAGCAGGAAGAGAACCCAGCTTTTAACTGTAACAAAGAGAGGAATAAAAGCTTCCACATCCAGCCTCGAGACCCCAGTAACTGCTGAAAGCTAAAACTAAAAATCCTGGTTCTGTGGGAGCTTGACCCCACCCATTCAGGCTGCTGCTATTGTTCTAATTTTAAAAAGACCCAAGATATTACCAGCTGTTACTTTATTGGCTTTGTACCTCTGTATCAACCTTGCATTATGAAAAAAGAGGACAAATGGCACCTCTTAAAGCCATAGTATTGTCATACAGCCACTAGGTGAAGTTCAACATTTTAATTTGCTCTTTAGGAGAGAGTGAGAGAAAATGTAATGTTCACAGAGGCAGATCATTGATTGGATGAAGAACTCCTTGATCTGGTCACATTCTTTGACCATGAAGGTGATCTAGTGCATGCTGCATCAGTTGAGGAGTTCCACCCCTTCAATGAAGAAAGAGAATGGAGAAATATGTTTTTGATTCCACTGAACCCACCAATCACAAGCAGCAACCATTGAGGGTGGTTAACAAACGCTATCCATGATCTTCAATTCTGACCAGGAATCCCAAAGCTGCTAATGAGCATCCCAAAATTATTAACACAGGGAATAGTCAATTGAGTTTCATCAGAAATCTGGGAAAGAACTCAAGGGTTCTCTCATTAAAGAGATGGAATGCCAAACTATAGAATGTCTTGGGATAAAGAGTGGCTTGGAGAGCCTTAAAATTCAGCATCAACAGGAGTTTTGATTTTGGATCTCCAGCATCCAATGTTTTGCCTCTATTCAAGAATTAAACTGAGGCTTGCCTGCCCTGTCAGGTGGATGTGAAAGATTCCATGGTACTATTTCAAGAAGAATAGGAGTGTGTCCCTTTGTGACCTTGAGCAAATATTTCTCCTTCAACCAATATCATGAACACAGAGTGTCTGATCATTAATCCATCACTCTCTGTGCCTTTTTTTTTGCAAATTAGCTGCTCCGCATCTATGCAGAAGTAAGTACAATTCAAAAGTTCAGAAATATTTGTTAGTTGAAAGAGGCTATATGAATGTAATTTTTATTTTAATTTGCATGTTTTAATTCAGTCCACTCCCTTCCTTATTCATGGTCAGGGAGTGCAACAGCTGAAACAAAGGAGGGAGAAAGAAATGTTTTTGAGATCATTTCTTAGACCAGCATGTTCTGAAACTAGCAAGAGAACAGATTTGGTAAAAGATTTGGTATTGTGTAATGTGACAGGACTAAATACTGACATCAGAGTAAAGGCACCTTCACTCAATAAAGTTATTAGAATTGATCTTTAATGAAGCTACAGCTGGACACTTTGAAAAGTAAAGATATTTAGGAAGAGTCTGAATGGTTTTGTGTAAGAGAAAACATTGACACAAGGGGTGGTACAGTGGCTCAGTGGTTAGCACTACTGCCCCACAGCATCAGGGACCTGGGTTTGACCCCAGCCTTGGATGACTGTTTGTGTGGGATTTGCATATTGTCCCCATGTCTGGGTGAGTTTCCTCCCACAATCCAAAGATATATAGGTTAGGTGGATTAGCTACGGGGAATGCAGGCATGGGTCTGTGTGGGATGCTCTTTAGGGGGTCTGTTTGGGCCGAATGGCCTGCTTTCACACTGTGGGGCTTCTATGGTTCCATTTATTGGAGTTTTTGAATGAGTTGGATGCACTGTAGAGAAAGAGGAGCCTATTAAAAACTATATTTGCATTTGATAGGATTATGGATGTCAAATAGAAGTACATGGTGTAAGGGGCTAACATAAGGACATAGGGAGAGGATTGGCTGGCCAGCAGAACAGACAAGTTATAAATGGTTCTTTGACCAATTAGCAGATACAATGAATGGAGTCCTAGACAGTTTTGTGCTGTGCTGGGGCCTCGGCTCTTCACAAGCTATAATCAATTAAATAAGAGAAGGTAACTAAATTTGTAGATGCCACCAAGATAGGTTGAAAGTACATTGCAAGGAGGATGTAAGAGCAAACAAATATCAATGGGATGAGCAAGTGAGCAAAACTCTAGCAGATGCAGTATAATGTTGGAAAATGTGAATTGTTCACTTTCACAGAAAGAATAAATGAAGAGTATTATTTAAATGGAGAATGGAAGTGGAGAGGGATCTTAGTGTTCGTGTGCATGAGTCACAAAAAGTTAGTATGAAACTACAGCTAGGAATTAAAAAGGCAAATGGAATGCTATTCTTTATTACAAGATGAATTGAACATAAATGTCACAATGTTATGCTTCAGAGATAAAGGGAATTACCACCACAGGTGCATAATGGGCTCTGAAAATATTTGTCTAAATTAACAAATGTTAATAATAAAAACACTATTATAAACAATATTAACTAAAGCCAATCCAAAATGACCAAATGACCAATGATTTTAACCCTGTTTGAATGAATTGAAAGGGTCAGGGATGTGGATTGGTGTTGAGTGTATTAAAATCACATTGGGTGACCCCCACATTCTGGACTCCTCATTCAGTGGAATCAATTGTCACAGCTTTTAATCCAGAATCCTTTCCATTTCTCAATGGTCATAAATATCAGAGAGTTAGTGGAAATGGCCTTAATGTCCAATTGTTCTGGGAAGGAATTCTTCCAAAGAAATACATTCTTGCTTGTAGTAACTATAATTACTGTGAGAAAAGTTTGTTGAGAAACAGTAAAGGGGGAGAGGAATGGGAAAAAAAAATGAATAGATGGCAAATTCCATTAGGATAGAGACTGAAAAGTTGGTTTTGGGGTGGGGGGGGGGGGGGGTATGATGAATGGAAGTTCCAACATGGTAATGTCAGAGGGACAGTGCCAGTAACTGGGCAGTATATGGAGACTAGCTTTGGGCACTGAAGAAGGAATTGAGGGCAGATTGAGCTGGGTGAAGATGGAGAATATCACTGAAACAGGAAGATTGCGAGTTTGAAACGTGTTGCAAATTTTCACTCCACCAGTATGTTAAACCAATTTCAAATCAAATTCACATCAGATACCTGATGGCTCAAGGATCTTATCCCTCACTCCAAAGGCTCCCTGCCTTCATCCCTGATGAAGGGCTTTTGCCCGAAATGTCAATTTTCCTGCTCCTCGGATGCTGCCTGACCTGCTGTGCTTTTCCAGCACCACTCTTGTGTACAAGATGATTAGGGGGTTAGATAGGGTTGACAGTGTGAACCTTTTCCCGCGTATGGAGTCGGGTATTACAAGGGGGCATAGCTTTAAATTAAGGGGGGGTAGATATAGGACTGAAGTTAGGGGTAGGTTCTTCACTCAGCGAGTCGTAAGTTCATGGAATGCCCTGCCAGTAGCAGTGGTGGACTCTCCCTCTTTATGGGCATTTAAGCGGGCATTGGATAGGTATATGGAGGATAGTGGGTTAGTATAGGTTAGGTGGGCTTGGATCGGCGCAACATCGAGGGCCAAAGGGCCTGTACTGCGCTGTATTCTTCTATGTTCTATGTTCTATGTTCTAATCTAGGCTCAAGCATCATGTAAAACAAATAATGAGTCAATCTTAAGATCTAGCCTGCAGGGTCTTGTGGGCACATTGGTAGTGTCTCTGACTCTGATCCAACCTGCTCCGGAGGTGTGGGAAAACATCTCTGAACAGATTGTTTAGAAAAATAGGTATACACATTGTCTGAAGGTGTTTGTGGTGCCCACCTCCAGATTGGAGAGTCTGGGTTCAAGTCCCAACAACTCCAGCAGTATCACAGTGTGTCTGAGCAGGCTGATTAAAACTACCTGTACCCATTCTGAGGAGGCTTTTGTGGTATTGCCCCTATCTCGGAGCCAGGAGCTGTGTAATAACACTTCTGAACAGTTTGATGAAAACACCTATTCTCATTTTGAAAATGTTCCCAATTGATGATACGGGAGGTGGTCCTCCGACATTAATAACAAAAAGACTCACGTAAAGCATTTGACCAAAGTTTTTGAATCATTGATTGCTCAGCGGAAGATGTAAATAACTCAGTCCCCAAAGTGCATCTACAACGGAGGAGTCTGGAGTAAAGAACCGGTGGGGGTGGAGGGGTGGGTCTGCAGTTCCTACTGAGGGGCTGCTCTGCCCTGAGCTGTTCACGCGGAAGTTCGGCTTGAAGTGATGCTGCCTTACTCTGGGAGAGGAAATGCTGGAGAATCCTTCCTTAATGGGAGCAGTGGGAGCTGGGGAATTCAATGTCAGAGCTAACCCCGCGGAGGGGCTGCAAGTTTACACACGGTTCAGACAGAGTCTCAATCCCCTTTTCAAATCCAGTCTGGGAGCCCTTCCCTTGCCTCCAGCTACATCCGACTCTGCAAACGGTGACTTTCTGGTTCAATAGGAGCGGACGAGGCAGCTGCTACTGGAGGGTCCATTCTGCAGTGACCACCCGGGCCACAGGACACAGGGCAAACACTCAGGGCCGGCCCAGCAATGTCAGGAAATGAATGGGAGAGTCCGCTCAGTGAAACAAAAGCCCGGGCTGCTCAGTGACAGTAACACTGACGGGAGATTGGAGGCTCAGGCTGAGTGTGGGGTCTGAGCTCCTTACTCCTCAGCCAGAGCACAGCGAGCAGCCTGGGGGAACCTGCCTGGGCTCAGAGCAGACAGGGACCGGTGTGCTGCCAAAAACAACAACAGGGAGAGGCAGCTTTTCACATGGTAGGCAGGCAGCTGTCTGTCTGTGAGATCATTGGAGTTCTGTCTGATCTCCAAACCGACAGGTAAGCTCCAGCAGGGAGCACACTGTGTTGCGTGTTCTTAAAAGTTTTTGTTGTTATCAAAAAAAAGTTGAGAGGTGATTAGATTCTTTGTCGGTAAATCACATGGCCATTTTGGTTATCAAATGCTCCCCCCCCCCCCCCCCCCCCCCGTAGGATCTGTCATCCTGGTTAATGACTCTCCAATACTCACCAGCTCCTTCCTGAGCCATTCCAACGCCTCTCCGATATTGGCGAAGCCACAGATGCTGGTGAGGGAGATGTCATTGTTGCTGCTCACTCCCTGGCTCAGGGTGATGTTACTGTCACTGCCTGGTCCTGACTGGACCTGCCAGCTCTCGCCACTTTTCCAAGGCTCGCTCTCCAGTTTCTGCTGCCATTCCGCGAACGAGGGTCTGCGCGTCTGCAAATTTAACTTTGCAGTTAGCGCCTTCACCCGGCTCAGGTGGTCATCTGGCTCCGGGTCAGCTACTGCTGCTAGCGGTTCCATCTCTGTGCCCGGGGAACAGGCACACTGTCCACCGAGAGGCTGGAGGTAACACTGAATCAGGAAGCTCAGCTCAGACTCACTCTGTAACTGCCTGATAGTCTTTCACAGAACCGCCCTGTCAGCTTAAAGGGACCATACAGAGCCCTTCCCACTTTCTATCCTTTAAATCCAAACCTTTGGACAATACACAATAGTCTATCTCTGTTGCCTTTCTACGGGGGAAAAAAGACAATGGGAAGCAGAGTTTTGGATGTTTGCAAATATAGAGAGTAGAAAGTGGGAGTGCATTAGAACAGCAGAGTCTAGAACGGTCAAAGGCATGAAGGAGGACTTCAGGAGCAGATGAACTGAGACGGGACAAAATTAGTCAATACAGTGTATTGCAGAGATGGAAATAAGGACTATAATTAGGGTAACATATGAGAAACTAAGCAGGTTCAGATTTTGTGGATTTGAAAGAAGTCTGGCAACTTACAGTTTTGAATGGAATAGAATATTACATGTGGTCATTGGGTAAAAATATATTCTTTCTCTCACGTACACACACATACAGCTCCACACATACAGCTACACACACATACAGCTGCACACACACACATATACATACAGTTACACACATACAGCTACACACATACAGCTGCACACACACATACACAACTACACACATACATACAGCTACACACACCCATACATACATACAGCTGCACACACATATACATACAGCTACACATACCCGTACAGCTCCACACACATACAGCTACACACACACATATGGCTACATACACACATATAGCCACACACACACACACACACACATATACATAGAGCTACACACACCCATACTGTGCACATACATATACATACAGCTACACATACCTATACAGCTGCACACACATACATATACATACAGCTACACACATATACATACAGCTACACATACCCATACAGCTACACACACATACAGATACACACACACATACAGCTACATACACACATACTGCCGCACATACACACACATATGCATACAGCTACACACACATACAGCTACACACATATACATGCAGCTGCACACACACCCATACAGCTGCACACACACATATAGCTGTGCGCACACACATATAGCTGCACACACAGCTACATACATACAGCTGCACACACACATTTGCACATACAGTTACACACACCCATATAGCTGTACACACGCATACAGCTACACACAGCCACACAGCTGCACACAGCTACAAACACACATATACAGCTACAAACACACATACAGCTGCACACATATACAGACATACAGCTACACAAACCCATACAGCTGCACACACACATACATACAGCTACACACACAAACATACATATAGCTGCAAACACATACACATATACATACAGCTACACACACATATCTACACACACAGTTACACACACACAGAGCTACACACACAGACAGCTACACACACACATACACACACATGCAGCTGTGCGCACGCACACACAGACTTACAGCTGCACATAGGACTGGAATAAGGAGAGCAGTGTGAAAAATACTGTAGGCCCTGGAGATTGGAAATAAGAACAGAAAGTGCTGAAAAAACTCTGCAGATTTGGCAGTACTGGTGAAGAGAGAAAGAAAATTAATGTATTGAGTCCATATGACCCTTTTTTCAGAATGGATTCAGTCTTGAAGAAGAGTCATATCGAACTTGAAACAGTTTCTCTCCACAGAAGCTGCCAGACCTGCTGAGTTTCTTCAACATTTTCTGTTTTCATTAATGTTGAATGTATCCCTGCTTTTGTAAAACTCTCCAAAATCATACAGCCAGTTCCAGAGGAAGAAAGTGACCACTCCACACCAATGGACACTGACCACACACACTTACTAAACCATGACACTGACCATAGACAATGACCATGGAAACTGAACACAGAGGCTGCAGCCATATTATCCTCTGCCTCAGTGTCATTGGATATTTGGAGGTGCACTCTGCAAAATTATTGTGATGTGCAAAGGCACCCAGAGAAAACAAAGGTCTATGGAAACGCAAGAAGGAACACAGAATCCAGACGTCATCCAGTTAATGTTAAGTAATAAATTATGTCTGACATATGTATTACACTCCTCTCCTTCAGGTGCTAATTTTACACATGCACCAATCTTGGCCCCAAAACTCCCCACCTTGTTAGAACAACACCTTGTTCTCAAATCTTGTATCCATTCTGCTGCTTAAGATGCCAATGTATTTGTTCCCTTGTCTTTCCTCTTGCTCTATTACCCGTAATTTACAAACTTTTCACAATCCAGTGTTTAAGGTTGTTCATGATTGTTTGATTATGTTATTAAAAATACGCTGGTGATAGGCAATGTTTGATTAAGTACAGGCCAAGAGCCAGAGAACACTAGTGTAGCAGTATCATTCATCTCTCCCATCCTTATGACTAGGGTTCAATTCCTGGGTGATGCAGAACAATTTTACAGTGAAATTTTTTTTAAAAAGCATTTCATAATTATTTCCAAGTATTGCAATTAATTCCAGCACAGTACCCCTCTCTTCCTCTGCTTTTCCATCCCCACCCTTGCCAATACAGGGCAATATGACATAACGCTGGTTTCCCTACTGCCCAGCCAGATGGTCAATATTCAAGTCAGGTTGTGATGGTTACAGAGATGTCACAACATGCCTAAGCAGGTTGCTTAAACATTTTCATTTCATTCTTTCTATAGGATATCAGTTGGAAATCTGAGAGAGGTCTGTGTTACTGCAGACTGTGAATAAACACAATAACACAGACTTGGGTCAGTGAGTTGCCTTGTACTTTATCAAATGGCTTGATCCATGTTACACAATGTCTCCCTCCTAAGCACTTGTCCGAAACATTGCTGTTGGATCTTCACAATTATCAACAAAAGATTTCTCTGTGTGCCTACTTTTCTCAAAATTTTCCCATTAATTGTGTGCTGTCCAGTTAATATCTCTGTTGCCTTGAATTTATCTTCTATTTTCTTGCTTATCTTCTAATTATCCATATCGGAACAGTGACCAGACATTTCATTTTAGTAATTTATTTCTGCTTTCTAGACAGATACTTTCATTTCTAAAGAAAGCTGATATTTTTGTGAATATTACAGTATACTTTAATTACATTTATGGCAAGTGTTTTCTCCTGGTAATGTTTTCCGTTCTCTGTAAATAGTGGAAGCAGGATGTGCTATTCCCTTGTTACATGCAATTAAATAAACCACACACAACTTCTGTTCAAATCACAAGATCTGGTTCATACAGCAAGTGGTTGCTCACAATCTGAAAGGTCATCCAGATTGCCAAAAAGAAAAAAACATCTCGACAAAACAGAATAAAACCAACCCTCTGAATTGTGTTTGCTCTCATTATGAAGTACTTTAACGTACTTTCAAGCCAGGTGATCAACCCTAGTTCAATGGAGAGTGCAGGAGGACATGTCGTGGACATTCCTGATGAAGAGATTATGTGCAAAACATTGACTCTTCTTGTCCTCGGATGCTGCCTGACCTGCTGAACTTTTCCAGCACCACACATTTTGACACTGACATCAGGAGCAGCATCAGGCATTCCTAAAAATGAGGTGTCAACCTGGTAAAGCTACCAAACAGGACAACTTGCATGCCAAACAGCATAAACAGTGAGTCTTAGATGGAGCTAAGTGATCCCGCAACCAACAGATCAGATCTAAGTTCTGCAGTCCTGCCATGTCCAGTTGTGAATGGTGTGGACAATTAAACAACTCACTGGAGGAGGAGGCTCCACAAATATCCCCAACCTCAATGATGGAAGAGCCCATCACATCAGTGTAAAAGATAAGGCTGAAGCATTCACAACAATTTTCAGCCAGAAATGCTGATTGAATGATCTATCTCAGCCCCCTCCTGAGGTTCCCACATTACAGATTCAAAATGCTCTACATGATATTAAGAAATGCTGGAGGCACTGGATACTGCAAATGCTACAGACAGCAATAACATTGCAATACCTACAGTACATAGACCGCAATGATTTGATACAGCAGCTCACTACCACTTTTTCCTGGGCAATTAGAGAATGACACTAACTGCTGGCCTAGCCAATGATGCCCATATCCTGTAAAAGAATAGAATTGAAATTCAGACTTTTGTTTCATTAGTTGTGGTTTGTATAGACATCTGATTTAATATGGAGGTTAGAAAGGTTTATTTTACAAGTCTTGAGTCAGGCATGTTGATAATGAAGCTTGTCCAGTGCAACTAATTGACAGTGACCAGTGCCTCAATACTGAAAATGTTGTCCTGAGAGAGGACACTGACACCGGGGCATCTGTCCTGCCAGTGGATTTGTGGAGACATTATTGGTGATAATTCCCATCAGATTTGAAGCATCACCTGTATAATGATGTCTCCAAAACATCCAAGAGGGTAGTTATGTGTGGACTGTAACTCAAAGAGAGAGGTTGGGTGGTCTTGGTTCTGGACCAGAGTTGAGTCAGTTTGAAGAGTTTATCATTTGTCCTGTAGAGAAGTTCCATTCCAGTGGGAGAGGCATTCCTCTCTGGGTTATGTTGGGTTTAAGGGAAGTCCAAGTTCTTTGGACGTTCTGCAGTTCCACTTTGTTGAGCATCATCGGATTTATTGTAAGTCACTGAATGAGCAGGCCTGTGAGTTGCAGAGTCCTTGAGTGCACAGAAATTGAATTTTCAGTGGCAGTGTTTCTGTTCCAACTACTGCTGCTGTTGAACCAGGCAAATGGAAATCGTGGACCAGGTTTGGTCCCTTCATGTACAGCCTCATTGCATTTGGAATCATAGACATCAATCTGGCCAGAAAATGTTATTTGAGGAATACATTATGCCACCTCAAATTCTAATGTTTACTGAAATATTACTGAAATACATTGAACCACAACCTATTAGTTATTTCAAAATATTTGGTAATATACTTCCAAAAATGGCATGGTTATGTTACAGAGTTAGTTACTCAGAGGTGGATGAATGAGACATGAGTTCAAATTCCCCCCAAAACAGGTTCTGTTAATTCAGTTAATGAGTTAAATCTGCAATAAAAAAACAAGTCTCAATGATCTTCTGGATTGTCACAAAATTCCATTGACTTCACTAGCTTCCCTTGAAAGCCCTGGTTGAACCTGGCTCTTGTAGATTCTTGGGCAGTGGGTTCCAGATTTGCTGTCAATTAAAGATTTCCCTCATTATTTTGCTGTTTGCTTTAAATTAGTATTTGCTATTTCTTGGTCCTTGTGCCAATGGGAACAGATTTTCTATATTTACTCTGTTCAGTCTCATCATTATTTTGAATATTTCCATCAAATCTTCTCTCAACCTCCTCTCTTCCAAGAAGAACAACAGGAACCTCTCCAAGTCATCGATGTAACTAAAGTCCTTCATTATCTAAACCACTCGCAAAAATCTTTCTTCAACCTCTTTAATAATTTTGCATCCTTCCTGGAATAGAGTCCCCAAAGCTTGATTCCATATTCCTGGTGAGGCTGATTTACTTTTCTACAGAGGTTCATTGTGATGTCCTTACTTTTGTAACTATTTCTCTATTTAGAAAACCCTGGATTCCGTAAGCCTTTTTAACTATTCTGATATCTTCTATGATTTATGCACATATATTTGCAATTGCCCCTGTTCCTGTGTCTCTTTTCAAATTGTGCCCTTTATTCTATTCTGCCTCCCTTTGTCCTTCCTACCGAAATGAATCATTTCACATTTCTCCACGTTAAATTTCATCCATCAATTGCTCATCAGTTCAATGAGCCTGTACACACCTCCCTGGAGTGTACACAGACTGTAGAGGTTCAGGTCACTGCCACCTGCTAAAATGCAGTTAGAAATGGGCAACAAATGTTGGTCTAGCCAGTGATGCATACATCTCAAAAGCAAATTTAAAATATCTACCTCCATCCTCTTTTCAGTTCACAACACTTCCAAGTTTTGTGTTATCTACAAATTTTGAAACAGTGGCTCTGTACACCCGAGTCGAGGCCATTAGAACATGTCAGGAACGGCGATGGTCCCAAAACCAGTAGCTGGAGAACACCCATGATATACCCAACTCCACTCCTATCTGTTTCCTGTCACTCAGCCAACTTTGCACCCATACTGTTATTGACCTGATTATTCTCTGGGTTTCGATTTTGCTGCCAGACAACAAGTTTACCAAGTTGATTCCTGGGATGGCAACCCCTTATTCGGAGGTGATGCTCTCTGGTTTAGAACTCTCCCACAGGGAAGCAATCTCTCAGGATCTACCCTGTCAGGTTCCCTACGAATCTTGTATTATTTAATAAGGTCACCTCTCATTCTTCCAAATTGCAATGAGCACAGGCCCAATCTTTTCAAGCCCTCCACGTAAGACAGTCTCTTCATACCTAGTATCATGCTAGTGAACGTTCTCCAATTAATATATATTTCCATAGATAAGGGGCCGAGAACTATTCACAGTGTTCCAGCTATGTAGTGTCTTGTATAGTTTTAGAAATACCTCCTTATCTTTATATGCAATTGCCTTTAAATAAAGGCCAACATTCCATTTGCCTTCTCTGTTACCTGCTGAACTTGTATGCTAGTCTTTTTGTGTTACGTGGATGAGAACCCACAGTCCCTTAGTGCTGTAGCTTTCTGCAGTCATTATCTATTTAAATAATATTCAGCTCCTCTGTTCATTCTATCAAACTTCATAGACTTGTCTTCCCACCTATTTTTGTGTTGTCTGCAAACTTAGCTATAGTATATTTACCTTTCTCATCCAGGTCACTAATATATACTGTAACTAACTGTGGCCCCAGCACTGATCTCAGTGGCATTCCACTAGTTAGACATTGCCATTCTGAAAATGCCCCCTTGTCCCTACTCTCTGTTTTCTATTAAATTAGCCAATCCTCTATCCAAGTCAATGTACACCATGGTCTCTTACCTTGTTAAGGAATTTACTGTGTGATACTTCGTCAAAAGCATTTTAAAAGTCTAAATATGTTACATCCATTACTTCCCTTTTATCTATTCGCTTATTACTTTCTCAAAGAATTATAGTAAATTTGTCAGACATGATTTCCCCATTACGAAGCCATGCTGACTCTGCTTGATCATGCCATCATTGCTCAGACCATTGAGTATAGGAGTTGAGACGTCATGTTGAGGTTGTACAGGATGTTAGTGAGGCCACTTTTGGAGTACTGTGTACAGTTCTGGTTGCCCAGCTGTTGGAGGGATATTATTAAATTGGAGAGGGCTCAGAAAAGATTTACCAGGATGATGCTGGGACTGGAGGGATGAGTTACAGGATAGCTGAGACTTTTTATTTCACTGGAGCGGAGGAGGGCTGACCTTATAGAGGTTTATAGAATCATGGATAAGGTCAATAGCAAAGGCCTTTTCCTTAGGGTGGGGAGTTCAAAATTTTGGGGGCATATTTTTAAGATGAGAAACGAAAGATTTAGAAGGGACCTGAGGGGCAACTTTTTCACACAGTGGGTGGGTTGAACATGGAAAGGACTACTAGAAGTGGCGGACGCAGGTACAGTTCCATTTAAAAGACATTTGCAAGGATACATGAATAGGAAAGGTTCAGAGAGAGACTGGCCAAATGCAGTGAAATGGGACTAGTTTAGTTTAGGAAACATGATTTGTCTGGACGAATTGGACTGAAGCATCTGTGGGCGAAAACAGAGTAAATGCTTCGGGTTCAGTGACACTTCTTCAGGAACATCATGAGTTTTGAATCTCTCTGTAGGCAGTGTCTCTCGCAATTTCTGGTTTGTTTCAGATTTCCAGATTCCGCAGCTTATTTGTATTTCACAGGAGAATCTTAAAAATCACCCAACACCAGGTTATAGTCCAACAGCTTTAATTGGAAGCACTAGCTTTCGGAGCACTGATTGTGATCTGATCACCTGATGAAGGAGCGTCGCTCCGAAAGCTAGTGCTTCCAATTAAACCTGTTGGACTATAACCTGGTGTTGTGTGATTTTTAACTTTGTACACCCCAGTCCAACACCGGCATCTCCAAAACAGGAGAATCTGTTATTGTGGAGTCGGATGGAATTGGAGCGCCTCCTTCTGCTGAGGTATTGTTACTGCCGCATTCAGGTGGCGGCCGCCTCCTTCCCATACGCGAGGATGCTGAGGGATCCTGGAGGGGAATGATGCTTTCACCCAGAAGAAACTCTGTGGGTGACCCTTGAATGCTTCCGTGTTCACAAATCTGTAAATGTTGGGGGTAATGTCTCAGCAGCAATGTGACTGGGTTGTACAGTAATCTGAAAGTGCAGAGCCGGCCTGCCCTGAGCAGCGAGTGAGAGGATCAATCCTAGGGCACTGACCACAGGGAGGGGATCGTGGCTGATGGGTTAGAAGGAGCAAGCTGTATCTCCTGGAAACAGAGCGCTGGAACCCGACAGGCAGCTGCTGGCGTGTGGGAGGGAGCCTTGTCTTTTTTTAAAGAAGAGTCACCTCAGTTTGGGGCATTTTCACATTCACTGGAAGTTTGCGCTTTACTCAAACAGATAAAGAAATGTCCGCCCTGCTTCCTCTCTCCACAGATACTGCCAGACCTGCTGAGTTTCTCCAGCACTGTCTGTTTCAGAATCAGTTGAGTTGGCCAGCTGTAAACTACTCGTTTTGAATTAAAAGCTAGGCTTTTATTATAAACAAGAGAGAGAAAGGGAATTGTTTTTCTTATTCACCCCACACTGGAACAGAATATTGTCAACATCAAAAATATTGTGAAATATTAGCCGTCCTCCATGAAGTTCTGATTGGTTGCCAGGATTTGGGAACTGGGGCTTTTTAACTGGTCAGAGAGGCTGTCAAATTGAGATCAAACTGAACTTTCTGTCCTGTAACTGTGTTTCACAGAAAATAGTTGATTTAACGCTCTAGTCCTGGGCGGGGTTATGTATTAAAATATTTAACGTTGCAGCTTTGAACCAATGAACAAAAGATGATTTCTCAGACTTGTAAAAACCATCGCACGTTTCCTTCTCGGCAGTAAGCTGGGTGTGTGTATAATGCCCGGGAATGTAGGAATCCACTGGCTGGAAGGTGGGAGGTGAGAGTGAGGAGACGCTCATTGAGGGTAATCTGCCGATTTCTACCTCCACCCCCACCCACCGACCGGGAAATGTCCGCTTCCCCCTCGGAACCAGCCATCGTAAAGCGAGAGGGACATGTTCCTGTAAACCGTTAACTCTATCCGCTAAAGGCTACAAACACACAGGCAGCTGCCAAATCACTTTCCTCCCATGAAGATATATTTTCATATTTCTGTCCATCTTATTTCGAAACCACAGCAAATCCAAGCCGCCAAATTAGGGCATTTTCAAAAACTCTTTGTTACGTTATATTCAAATGAGCTGTAGTGCAGAGTACATTCCCTTTCCGACCCCGAGTCTGCAAGAGGGTTTCTCCTCATTGTCTCTCTGTGTCTGTCTCCGGGCTATGGAGTTCTCAGAGCTCATTAAAACGTCGAAAGTTGACCATGTGCTGCTCTCTCGGCCGTTCCTGCCGCCTGTGAAAGGCACTTTGTGCATAACCAGCCACCATCTGCTGCTTTCCTCTAGGGCTGGCGACAAAGAGGAGCTTTGGCTGTTACTGAGGAATATAGATGCCGTCGAAAAGAGGTCAGTTAATGAGGAATGCTGTGAGTTGAATTTCAGCCGACGTGTACAGTAGTAAGAGTCACTGAAATATCACACCTAATGTCCGGGAAACTATTGAAATGTTATTTATTTTAAAAAGAACACTCCTTCCGCCCAAAGCGTCATTGATTTACTAATGGTAGGGGAATCAACGCTACATTAAAACTTTTCTATCAATGTGGAACCTATCAGAAATCATACCCCGAATAGTGCTATGTTAACTGAATTTTTACCAAACAGGAAGTGCACAGTGTTATTGTGAAGATCTTTCTGTTGCTTGTTTTTTTTGTACGATTTGTAAATGCCCCCAGGGTTTTTGTATTTTAGAAATGGTGCATGTAAGACTTTAATAAGACTGGAACATAGCCCGAAGCTAAAAAACTATCTTCAAAGGACCAGATGTTGACACGAACCATTGGGTAAAATGTGTTTTGAACCACAACAATGACACAACCTTGAACACGCTGTCAGGTTTAAATGAAAATGTGCATACTCCCTCCTTGTCCCCAGTGGGTCAGTTTACTGCAGGATGAGACTTTCCACGTTAGAATGTTTCTCTGATCTCCATTTAACTGCTTCACCTTCTAAACAACCCCTGCAGAAGCAGTTCATTTGTGCTCCTGAGTTTTAACATTACCCTTCAGTCGATATGAAAGAAAGACGTGCTTTACAAATGTTGGGTTGATACCAAAGTTAAATTTTAACCAGAAATGAAACAGCTGCACGACCTTCTCGCAGGACAATAACGTGCTCTGCAGAAAAATCATACGCTTTATTTAATTTGGCTGAGGTCTGCATATGATTGTGTTATGTAAGATTTTGGGGGAAAAAGTTATATAAAGTAAAAATGAAGGGAACATCTGAAAACGTTCAAGGAACCATTAAATAAATTATGCAAAGAACATCGTCTTAAAATTTGTTTGATTTACAGAAACCAGTATGAAGTTTATCTGATGTTTAATGTACAATTTAGTGTTTGCTGGCTACTTGTTCTGTTGTACAAGAAATTATTTTCTACCTTGTTGTTCAGAAACTGACACAAATTTTCAGCACCCCACATTATCTCACTCAACATTAACACAGATATGTTTGGACAAGATTACGTTTCAATTTAAAAGCAGATCAAATTGGCAAGATTGAGCAGCACACAATTAATACACCTCCTTGGACCAGCACATTTTCAGCTCAGTGTAAATTACTGCTTTGAAACAGAACATCATTTAAACGTAACATACTTAGGAAGAAGTAACAGTTCCAGTAAAAGGCCTGTCTGTGTTGGTCATTGTATATCTGACCAAAGTGATACTTTTCTCAGGAAATAAACTATTGGTGCCAGGCGAGGTTCTAAATGTTTAATTACAGCAACTCTCTCTGGGTAGTTGTAGAATATTTAACAATAATTCAGGTGGCAGTTTAGGAATTTTAGGAATTAATTGTGCAAGGATTATAATGGTTCCATTTTTGGAAATATAAACTGAGAACATTGAATTTTGGACACTGACAGTGAAACAACCTTTTTTTAACAACTCGGACAAAAGTGGAACTGTATGGTGTTCACTTATTGACTACACTCAGTCAATTACATGTTTGGACAAGCTGGATTTGATATTTTCATGTGACAAACAGGTGCAAGGTGCCTTTGCATTAAAAAAGCTGCCTAGCATCAAGTGATTATAGATAACTTGAATTTGACACAGAACTGAGTTTGGGCAGTTACACACAGACCTCCTGAAACTTGCCAAGTAAAGACAGATCTTGCTTTCACTGTTGCTCCCTTTGGGAGTGGAAGAAACCAACATTCTACAACACTGCAAAGAACCTCTA
Source organism: Chiloscyllium plagiosum (assembly GCF_037043375.1). Taxonomy (NCBI): domain Eukaryota; kingdom Metazoa; phylum Chordata; class Chondrichthyes; order Orectolobiformes; family Hemiscylliidae; genus Chiloscyllium; species Chiloscyllium plagiosum. Next base: position 2,889,253 of record NW_028270168.1, read on the forward strand.
ACTCAAATTACTCAGGTCCAGTTGATCAGCTAGCAAATTAAGAACCTCTGCAATCAATAACAAAGTGATGTTATTGCCAGAAAACTGAAAGAACTGTGGAAAAATTAAGTTCATTTTACCTTTGTGATTTGGAATCTTGGTCCACTGAATTTACCTCCTTTTGACCATGTTTTCCATCTGTGATGTTTCTGCAGAACTACCTGTCATGTTTGTTCTATTTGTGAATGAATGTGCGTGCGTTTGGGTTTAAAAGGGATATCGTTTAAATTTACCTAGCAGTAATTAGTAATCCATTTTGTCACTTGTTAAAGGATAAGCTTGTTTTTAATAAATAAATTTTGTTTTCTTGTTTCTGAATGAAATCTTAGCAGGACTTATACACTTAATGGTAAGGTCCGAGGGGGTGTTGCTGAACAAAGAGACCTTGGGGTGCAGGTTCATAGCTCCTTCAAAGTAGAGTTGCAGGTAGATAGGATATTGAAGAAGGTGTTTGGTATGCTTTCCTTTATTGGTCAGAGCATTGAGTACAGGAGTTGAGAGGTCATGTTGCAGCTGTACAGGACGGTGGTTAGGCCCCTTTTGCAATATTGTGTGCAATTCTGGTCACCTTCCTATTGGAAAGATGTTGTGAAATGTGAAAGAGTTCAGAAAGGATTTACAAGGATGTTGCCAGGTTTGGAGGATTTGAGCTATGGGGAGAGGTTGAATAGGCTGGAATTGTTTTCCCTGGAGTGTCGGAGGCTGAGAGGTGACCTTATAGAGGTTTACAAAATCATGAGGGGCATGGATAGGATAAATAGACAAAGTCTTTTTCCCTGGGGTGGGGGAGTCCAGAACTAGAAGACATAAGCTTAAGGTGAGAGGGGTAAGATATAAAAGGGACCTAAGGGGCAACATTTTCACGCAGAGGGTGATGCATGTATGGAATGAGCTGCCAGAGGAAGTGGTGGAGGCTGGTACAATTGCATTATGTAAAAGGCATCTGGATGGGTATGTGAATAGGAAGGGTTTGGAGGGATATGGGCCGGGTGCTGGCAGGTGGGACTAGATTGGGTTGGGATATCTGGGTGGCATGGACGAGTTGGACCGAAGGGTCTGTTTCCATGCTGTACATCTCTATGACTCTATTTTAGCTGTGGTCAAAGTCAGGCAAATTAATCATTTCTGTGTTTCCTTTGGTTATTTATCCATTTGTCATGGCTTGTAGAATACTGGAATTTGATTACCAGTGCACGCTTTCCATTAGAGTTGTGACAGTTGATGCTTTTCTCTTTCAGGAGTTCTCAACATTTTGCTTTCAAAGCCTTCCCATGTCAAATTGTATAAATCAAGTTATTCCTTGTAAGACATTGCAAATATATTTTCACTATCAAAAAGTGTAATGTGATCAAACCCATTTATTATTTTTTATTTACTTAATGTGAAACGTGTCAGTGTGTAGATATTGATTTAATTAAAATAAGGAAGGATCTGGTCAAAGTGGACTGGAGTAGAGAGTAAATCCACATTAGAGCAATGGGTGGTGTTCAAAAAGGAATTGGGGAGAGTACAGGTCCAACAGGAAGTGGAGGAGCACTAAGCCCAGAGAACCCTGGATGTTGAGGAATATTTAGGACTGGATAAAAAGGAAAAGGGAGGCATATATCAATTACAAAGGGAGCAAGTCAATGAAGGTCCTAGAGGAGTATAGAAAGGGCAGGAGAACATAAGAAAGTAATGAAATAGCAAAGAGCAGCTTGAGAAAACACTGGTGGTTAAGATTAGGGAGAATCCCAAAATATCCTATAAACATACCAAGGGGAAGAGAATAACCAGGGAGAGAGTAGGACCCATTAGGGATGAAGGGGAAAGCTGTGTGCGGATATTGGTAGAGTGTTAAGCAAGTACTTTGCATCTGTCTTTACTCAGGAAGATGGGCTGTGAGGTTCTTGAGCAGACTGATAGAGAGTAGGTTTTGGTGGAAGCTTTGACAGGTTTATAAATGGAAAAGTCCCCAGTCTGGATGAGTTGTGTCCCAGGCTGCTGTTGGAATCAAGGGAGGAAACTACAGGTGTCAAGACCCAAGTTGTTCGTTCCTCTCTGGCCACAGTGGAGATGCCAGAGGACTGGAGGACAGCTAATGTGGTTTCACATTTCAAGAAGGGCATGAAAGATAAACAAGGGAATTACTGACCAATGAGTCCCTTATCAGTGGTAAAAACCTACGGGAGAAAATTCTGAAGGAGCAAATTAATATCCTTTTTTTCTTATTCACTTGTGGGATGTAGACATTGCTGACTGGCCTGTCCCTAAGAGAGGGAAGGTTTGATCAAGGATAATCAGCATGGGTTTGGCAGAGGGAGGATATGCCAAAAAAAAGCAGATTTAATTTTTGAGGAAGTAACCAAGTGTTTCGATGAGGGTAATGTAGTGGATGTACATAGAAGAATACAGCGCAGTACAGGCCCTTTGGCCCTCGATGTTGCGCCGATCCAAGCCCACCTAACCTATACTAACCCACTATCCTCCATATACCTATCCAATGCCCGCTTAAATGCCCATAAAGAGGGAGAGTCCACCACTGCTACTGGCAGGGCATTCCATGAACTTACGACTCGCTGAGTGAAGAACCTACCCCTAACTTCAGTCCTATATCTACCCCCCCTTAATTTAAAGCTATGCCCCCTTGTAATACCCGACTCCATACGCGGGAAAAGGTTCACACTGTCAACCCTATCTAACCCCCTAATCATCTTGTACACCTCAATCAAGTCACCCCTAAACCTTCTTTTCTCTAATGAAAACAGCCCCAAGTTTGCATGGATTTCAACAAGGCTTTGGAGAAGGTTCCATAGGGGAAATGGATAAAGAAGGTAAAAGCTCATGTGATCCTGAGTAACTTGGCAAGTTGGATCCAAAATTGGCTTCATGGTAGGAGGCAGGGGGTGGTAAAAGGCTGCTTGTGTGACTGGAGCCCAGAGTTAAGTGACATACCACAGTGTATGGGTCCTTTTGTTGTTCATGATGTATATAAATGATATAGATGAGCATATGAGAGTGATGGTAACTAAGTTTGTGTGTGGCCTAATGAATGACCATGGTGACAGTGAGGAAGATGGTCTTAGGTTACAGGTGGACATAAACAGATTGTTTGGACCCTATATACCGACCACTGCAGCGGACAGCTGGAACTGACAACCGGAAGCGGCAGGTACAAATCTCTATAAATGCCGGAGGAAAGATCACAGAAGCGCTTCACAGGAGGCTCCCAAGCACTGAGGATGTCACCTAGACAGGGGATGAAACGTTTGCAACGCAAATTCCCAGCTCGGCGAACAGAACCACTACAGTGCAAAGTGTTGTTTTGTATGTTATACCATACCATACATACTGCATTAAGATAGCAGAACATAGAACATCACAGCGCAGTACAGACCTTTCGGCCCTTGATGTTACGCCTACCTGTGGAACCAATCTGAAGCCCATCTATCCTACACTATTCCATTTTCATCCACAAGTTTATCCAATTACCATTTAAATGCCCTTAAAGTTGACAAGTCTACTACTGTTGTAGTCAGGCCGTTCCATGTCCCTACTACTCTCTGAGTAAAGAAACTACCTCTGAATCTGTCCTATATCTATCACCCCTCAATTTAAAGCTATGTCCCCTCATGCTAGCCATCACCATCCGAGGAAAAAGGCTCTCACTGTCCACCCTATCTAATCCTCTGATTATTTTATATGTCTCAATTAAACCACCTCTCAACCTTTTCTCTCTAGCCTTAAGTCCCTCAGCCTTTCCTTGTAAGGCCTTCCCTCCATACCATCCTTCCTATAATGCGGTGACCAGAAAAATACGCAATACTCCAAGTGCGGCTGTACCAGAGTTTTGTACAGCTGCAGCAAGACCTCATGGCTCACCTTAGTGTAATCTGCAAATTTACTAATCCATCATTCTGCGCCCTCATCTAGGTCCTTTATAAAAATAACAAACAGTAGTGGCCCCAAATCAGATCCTTGCGGTATACCACTAGTAACTGAACTCTAGGATGAACATTTCCCATCAACCACCACCCGCTGTCTTCTTTCAATTAGCCAATTTCTGATCCAAACCGCTAAATCACCCTCAATCCCATGCCTCAATATTTTGTACAATAGCCTACCATGGGGAACCTTATCATCCCCCTTACTGAAATCCATATACACCACATCAACCAATTTACCCTCATCCACCTGTTTTGTCATCATCTCAAAGAACTCAATAAGGTTTGTGAGGCACGACCTACCCTTCACAAAACTGTGTTGACTATCCCTAATCAACTTATTCCTATCCCAATGGTTATAAATCCTATCTCTTATAACCTTTTCCAACACTTTACTCACAATCAAAGTAAGGCTCGCTGGTCTATAATTACCAGGGTTAGCTCTACTCCCCTTCTTGAACAAGGGGACAACATTTGCTATCCTCCAGTCTCTTGACACTATTCCTGTAGACAATGACCACATAAAGATCAAAGCCAAAGGCTCTGCAATCTTCTCCCTAGTTTCCCAGAGAATCCTAGGATAAATCCCATCTGGCCCAGGGGGCTTACCTATTTTCATACTTTCCAGAATTGCTAACACCTCCTCCCTGTGAACCTCAATCCCGTCTCATTTAGTAGCCTGTCTCTCAGTACTCTCTTCAACAATAATGTTTTTTTCCAGTGTGAATTCTGATGAAAAATATTCATTCAGTGCTCCCCCTACTCCTCAGATTCCACACACAACTTCCCATTGATTGGCCCTAGTCTTTCTCTAGTCATTCTTTTATTCCCGATGGACCTATAGAAAGCTTTACGGTTTTCCTTGATCCCATCCGCTAACATTTCTCAAGTCCCCTCCTGGCTCTGCTTAGCTCTCTCTTTAGGTCTTTCCTGGCTAACATGTAACTCTCAAGTAACTGAGCCTTCACATCTCATCCTAATATAAGACTTCCTCTTCCTCTTGACAAGAGATTCACCTTCTTTAGTAAACCACAGCTTCCTCGCTCGACCACTTCCTCCCTGCCTGACAGGTACATACTTATCATGGATGTGTAGTAACTGTTCCTTAAATAAGCTCCACATTTCAATTGTGCCCATCCCCTGCAGTTTCCTCCCCCATCCTATGCATCTTGAATCTTGCCTAATAGTATCACAATTGCCTTTCCCCCAGCAATAACTCTTGCTCTGTGTTATATACCTATTCCTTTCCATCACTAAATTAAACGTAACCAAATTGTGGTCACTATCACCAAAGTGCTCACCTACCTCCAAATCTAACACATAGTTGGGTTCATTACCCAGTACCAAATCCAATGTGGCATTGCCCTTGTTGGCCTGTCTACATACTGTGTCAGGAAACCCTCCTGCACACATTGGACAAAAACTGACCCATCTAAACAGAGTGCAGAATACAGTGTTAGAGCCACAGAGAAGGCGCAGAAAGAGAGATCAAAAATAATATTTGAAAGATCCATGCAAAGGTCTGATAACAGCAAGAAAGAAGCAGTTCTCGAACCTGTTCATATGCGTGCTGCCAGACCCGCTGAATTTCTCCAGTTATTTGTTCTTGTCTCTGATTTCCAGCAACTGCAGGTTTTTGTTTTATTTCACTGGGTTGAAAGTAGCTGTTCCCTTGGTTGAAAAGCCAGTAAACAAGGGACACACTTCTAAGGTGAAGGACAGGAGGTTTAGAGGGGATTTGAGGAAAAGTATTTTCACCCAGAGGCTGGTGGCAATCTAGAATGCACCAGCTGGGAGGGGAGTTGAGGTGGGAAACCTCGCAGCCTTTAAAGAGTACTTGGATGAGCACCTGAAATGCCATAACATTCAAGGCTGTGGGCCTAGTGTGGGAAAGTGGAACTAGTGTAGATTTAATGTAGTTTGGGCAGTACAGATTCAATGGATCAAAGGGTCTCTTCTATATTGAATTATTTAAAGATTTACCATTAATGGGACTGTGTCTGCAATCCTTACACCAACACCCACAGCTATGTTGTACATGATATGATCTGCATCCCAGCTACCTGTCTCCTACTCACTCATGGTGGTTGTCTTGATAGACAACTCAGGGCCAGTGAAATTCATGTGTCTCTCGTGGGAACTGGCTAGAAGTTGACAGTATTTTCAATTTATTTCTTTATGAAGTATAGGCTCCCAAATGAGAGTGAGCTGCCTTCATGAAAATGCATGTGCTGTGGCTCGACCCACAATGCCTTTGGGGAGGGAATTCCAGAATTTTGACGTAGCAACTGTGAAGGAACAGGGATATATTTCCAAGTCAGGATGATGAGTGGCTTGGAGGGGAACTTGCAGGTGACGGTGTTCCCTCGTACCTGCTGCCCTTCTCCTTCTAGATGGTTGAGGGTGCAGGTTTGGAAGATGGTGTTGAAGGAGCCTTGCTGAATAGCTATAACATATCTTGTAGATGGTGCACATTGTTCTTCAGGGTGCCCATGGTGAAGGGAGTGAATATTGAAGTAATGGAAAGGGTGCAAATCAAGTGGCATTTTCTCCTTAATGGTATCAAGCATCTTGAGTGTTGCGGGAATTGCACCCATTCCAGGAAAATAGGAAGTGTTTCATCATCATATAGCAATGCTTGTAGATGGTGGAATGGTGAGATATGTTACGCACTTCAGAATTCATAATTTCTCACCTGCTCTTGTAGCTACTGTATTTATGTAGCTGGAGCAAGTTGAGTTTCTGGTCAATGATAAACCTATGATGCTGATATTGGGGGATGCAGTGAGGATGATGTGATAATATGACTGATTCAGGTTGTGATGCTTAGATTCCTATTTGTTGGAGATGGTCATTGCTCAAATCTATTGGATTTAATCTCCCATGTATGTTATGTTATGTTTTAAAGTGCATATCTGTTCACTGTTGGTTTAATCAGCATTTCACATCTTGCAGCGACATCGTTAACATCAAAAGTCACTGAAAACAAACATGATCTGTATTTAGAGATTTAGTGAGACCAGTTGATCAGGAATTGTATTGTCTGGAATCAGATCTGTATGGAACTCAAACAGAATCCCAGGCACTTCAGGGTCAATCCTTTAGAGTGGAAATTGAAAAATGTTTCAAACAGATTGAGCTTAAAAGTTTTTTTTATAGTTATAAAATTATTTAATATTTAATGTAATTCGTGGTTTGTTATGGCTTTGTTTAGTATGAGGTGTACGCATCATCCACTCAATATTTCATTGTGATAGTGTCAATACAGAAAGTATGAGTCTAGTTTCTGTAATCTTAGAATCAGTCCAAAGTTCTGACAAAGGATTAAATTCAAGTGGGACCTGACAAGGTTGTACCTTATTGGCTGCCTCTCTCCAAATTCCACTCAGCTGTCATTTTCTCAGGGAATGTAAGCGTCACAGACACAAGCATAGTCAGCAACAAGCAATTGAACTACTCTCTGTCACATCAGATGTTGAACAAATAAGTAATTCTTCTTGATTCAAAATGACTGACCTTGTATCCTCCACGTTCCATAAGCTCCATCTGAAATCCTGCCTCTCATTTCCCAAACATTATGACATAGCAGTCACCCCGGTACTTACCAATGTTATCAAATGAAAACTTTCATCTGCATGTTTCATACCCTCACCATTGCCTACCTTTGTAATTTTCTTGAGATTTACAACTCCTCACAAATCTGTATCCACTGTCTTTGCCTTTCGTGGTAGAGAAGCCAGATGTCTGGATGGGTATATGAATAGGAAGGGTTTGGAGGAATATGGGCTGGTTGCTGGCAAGTGGGACTAGATTGGGTTGGGATATCTCGTCGCCATGGATGAGTTGGACCGAAGGGTCTGTTTATGTGCTGTACGTCTCTTTGACTCTATGACATGCTCCTCATTACAGCGACTGTAATAGCAGTTAGTTGGCTAGCTTCCTGAGGCCTGTCCAGTGTGAAGCAGGTTAAGATTTAAACAATATTTGAAACAAAACAAAATCAAATTTCTCATGCCTTTCCAGTCCAAGCAGATGTCCCCAAACAGGAAGAACTCTCAATATAATGTTCCATTCAAGTTGGATTTACTGCCAACTGATCAGAAAGAACTGGTGGTGCCACAGCAATGAACAGGAAGGAGATAGGTGAAATGTTTTCCCCAAGGCTAGGTCAGCCATTGATTGGGAGATGTTCGCGGTATATGGAAAAGATGAGTCGTAATAAAACAAAATGGTCACCTTAAAACAATTCTGTGGTTCCTTTGAAAAGCCACATAACATCTGTTGTGTGGGCTCTGTTGTTCTGAAACCACTTGCTGGGTTGTTGTCCTCTGACAGTATGACATTCATCATATCTGCACTTTCAATTTTGCAGCTGAAAATGCGATACCAGGAACGAGTTATAATAAAAAGATGTTAACAGCTAAAAGTGTACATAAGGAGAGAGCTTAAACAGCAACATGTATTTGAGAAGAACAATCAGAATTAATCACAATGTGAGCCATTTCGACAAATGTGATCTTTTTTAAGAAAATGGTGCCACAAAGGGGCATAATAAACTAGGAAATTGGAACAGGAGGAAACAGTTCATAGAGCACAGAATAGTACAAACAGTACAGGCCCTTCAGCCCTTGATGTTGTTCAGTTCCTAACCCTAACCCAGCTGTTCAACCAGATCACAGCTGACATGCCCACTAACTACACCTTCCTGCACTCTTCCCAATGTCCTTAATACATTTAACCCAGGAATCTATTGACCTCAGTCTTGAATATACTCAATGACTAAGCATCTATATCTCCTCAAAGTGGAGAAATTCAATAATCAACAATTCTCTAAATGGAGATACCTAATGGTAGGGACCCTCTATTTCCTTCGGCTGATTTGCTCATTTTATGAAAAATGTCACAATCCACCTGACCTTTCTTTTAATCCCTTCATGGCATGTAAGGGTTACTAGCTAGGCCAGTATTTATTACCCATTCCTAAGAATCAACCACCTTGCTGTGGGTCTGGAGTCACATATAGGCCAGATCAGGTAAGGATGGAAGTTTCCTTCCCTGAGAGACATTAGTGAACCAGATGGGTTTTTAGCATAATCCACAATGGTTTTATGGTCTTCATTAAGCTATTAATTCCAGGTTTTAATGACATTCAAATTCCACCAACTGCTGGGCTGGGATTTGAACCCCAGTCCCCAGAATATTACCTGGGTCTCTGGATTAATTGTATGGCAATAATACCCCACTTTGAGGGGGAGGGCTACTAGCCAATCAGGGTCAGAGAGCCATGACCCAGAGACAGATAGGATTTAATTCTTTTACTATTAATCCTACCTTTACTACTAATTCAGCAAAATAATGTTTTCTTCTTAAGAGCAGCATCATAAAGCAAATCCAGGACAAGAGTAGATTCTGTATTCCATCAAGTATGTCCCCATAAATAATGTTAGCTACTCCATTAAATATTAGTCTCGGTGCCACTTGAATTCATCCATGCTATTGACTGCCAGTGGATGTCTCTTGCCAGCTGCTCCCTGTGTGAGTTCCCCCTGTCTGTAGTCTGTCGACAGGATATCACCTACTTCTATGCAATTCATCTCACTCCAGGTGACTGGTTGGCAATTTACTAAAGTTATGAAACAGCCATCTCACTTGCTCTGATGTAGTTTGCTTTACATTAAATCAGAGAGCTTGTTTCAATTCTCAGCTGTCACTCAGAGGAATTTATATCATTTACAAGAAGACTATTATGTTGTCGAGAGAGACAATCTGCTCTGTAGACAGAAATGTAATTATAGAAATGTTGGTACTTTTAAATTTTTGTCTGTTTTTGCAAAGAGGTAACTGTGGTCATTGCAATATGTATTGTCAGCAAAAACATGGTGGAGACATCCACTGTGGTTTCAAAACAAATATAGCTTGTTTTGTCTTGGACTCTTTGGCTTCTCTTCAGTTACACTGTGAGGCTCACGTTTTGCTGGATCTCTATCAATGCCACATTGCACCAGAAGGATGGGGCCAGAATGTATTTTCCCTTTGGTGTTTAAACGGGACCATAGGAATATGGCTAGGACCAGTAATTTGCCAAGGGGAGGAATGTCCATTCAGACCACATTCTGACAGTGATCATCACACCCTGAACTGAAAAGTTGCTTTAAAATAATTTGAATATGTTCGCAAGGTCTCAGTGTCATAAAGTTACTATATTCACATCTCCAAGCACATTTGTCATGTGAAGAACAGAATAATTGACTTGGAAAATATTTGGGAAGAATCTCCCCAGCTCCTGAAAGATGTGGACAATGATGTGGAAGCTGGGAGGATCATGTGAGATAGCGAATGAGAAGCTTCACAACATTGAGATCAAAAATTCCCATTTTCCAACCAAATGTTGAACGGTGAGATGGGATATTCTCACAAGGTAGTGGTGAGAGAACTCTACGTTTCTGAACATTACATACAATGTCATTTCTCCTTGCTAATATGCAGTTTCCCATGTTTCCCTCTGCCACCCAAATCTCTGCCATCAGAAACTAGATAGAGACAAGTTTCCCCCCTGCCCCCCCCGATTGTAATCCAAATGGAGACAATTCCCGACACGAAGGTTTGAGTGGGCTCCTGGAGACTCTAGTTCACCTGTTACCCCTCCAGACCTCCATCAGTCACCAGTGTCTCAGGGCGCACTCCATGGGCAGTGACCGCACACCCTCACTATATCGTTGCTTATAAAAATACAAAGCTAAAGTCTTCAAACCTGCACAAAGCAAATGGCCGAAGGGAATTTCTGGCCTCCCACCACAGTGATTGGTTAATAAAGGGAAAGGGATTGTTTTGGGGGATTCTGTGGAAGAAGCTGCAAATAAAAGGAAACAAGAAACTAAAGCATTCGAGCCTGGATGGATGAGATACTTCACTGGAATAACCTTTTCTATTTGGGCATCATCAGGGAAAATGTGAAGAAATATTTGATGAGGTCTTCATTACCCAAGACATCTCTAGCAACTTGAGCTGCACTCAGCAGGTTTACTATTGGTATCGTGCACAAACAGAGAAACTGGTTGATGATCAGCCATGAGCTAAAATAGTGGTGCAGGTATGTTGAGCAGAATAGACTATTTCTACTTCCGTGCTCTTGTTCCTATAAAATTCATTGTTTTCTGCAATTCTATGTCAAAAATTCACCAGAAATGCACAGGAAACAAAAGGGAGTTAAATGTGGGTGGGGTTCTTTGTAACTGTTTGATTTTTAGATGTGGAATTGCTTGATACTGCTTATAGTTTCTGTTCTGCTTTGTCGAAAATACACCCCCGTGTCAATGAAAGTAAAACAGAGACAGCGAGATTAGGTTTTGGAAATCTGTATGAAGTTCACTCACTGCAGTAGTGTCAACATGCCTGATGATGAAATTCCATCTATAGGGGTTAAAGGTGGTTAATTCCTTCCTTTCATTAATATTCAAAAGTCTAATGTCTGAAACATAAAATTCTTCCCCAGTTGAAAATATAAGATGAAAACTGCACAAAATAGAAATGCATTGGACATGTGGAAATGACCTTCTGGAGTATTTAATTCATATTTATTTCCAGTGTGTCAAGGAAATCGTTGTGTCAAACAACCAAATAAATTGTGCAAAGGGAGCATTCCCTGTGGGTCCCAGACCCAACCATTAATATTGCAAACCTTGTGCACATGGGCCTCTCAAATTAAAGATCATGTACAAACTCAGGCACACACAGCTGTGACACTGACACTAAGATGTTTGGCTATATGAAATGGTTTGAGATACAGCATTGTTTAAACAATGTTTTGGACCTTTCAATGATTAACTGATCGTTAAACCTTATGAAAAATGAGGACAGCATTGTTTGCTTTTCAAAGTTTACATTACATGAATGAATAATTGTCAAATATTGTTATAATGAAGGGATCATTTTATTTCATGAAATTATCACCAATCAGCAAATGTACAGTAACCAAGGATGAGCATCGGGGCTAGTCAAATTCTTCATGACTGTTAATTGTTCTTAGTCAGGAATCACTTACAGACCAATGTTGGCTGGGTTGGTTTAGATACAGGAAATCTTCTTGAGCTAGTGACAGCGTTCCAGGGTAACTAGAACACTCAGGTGTTGGAATAACAGGAAGTTAGAATGCGCAACTCGGAAGGCCTGGATAAAAAGCTGAAACCTGTAGCTGCCTTTAGCCAGTCCTGTTCTACTGAGAGGGGGGAGAAGGATCACAGATTAACTGGGACCTGATCTCTCCTCAACAGCTGGATTTCCTGCTGCCCTTAAAGTGATCTCTACTCATCCTAAGCAAGATGAGTTTGTGTAGGAGGTACTGATGCCCCAAGTCCTCTCCTCTGCCCTGAAGGTCTTTCACCTCTCTTCTCCATTGCCGTGGAGCTGGGGTGGGTGGGGGGATTAGTGATGGAGGCTTCTGCAGCCATGCCCCATCAGCACTCTGGGACTACACTGGGTAAGTTCAAAGCTAATGGTCTCTTCACTATGTGGAAGCTTTGGAAACGGTTCAGAGGACATTTACTAGGATGTTGCCTGGTATGGAGGGAAGGTCTTATGAGGAAAGGCTGAGGGATTTGAGGCTGTTTTCATTAGAAGTAGGTCGAAAGGTGACTTAATAGAGACATATAATCAGAGGGTGAGACAGGGTGGACAGTGAAAGCTTCTTTCCTCAGATGGTGATGGCTAGCACGAGGGGGCATAGCTTTAAATTGAGGGGTGCTAAATATAGGACAGATGTCAGAGGTAGTTTCTTTACTCAGAGAGTAGTAGGGGTGTGGAACACACTGCCTGCAATTGTGGTAGACTCGCCAACTTTAAGGGCATTTAAATGGTCATTGGATAGACATATGGATAATAATGTAGTAATGTAGGTTAGATGGGCTTCAGATTGATTAGATTAGATTACATTACAGTGTGGAAACAGGCCCTTCGGCCCAACAAGTCCACACCGACCCGCCGAAGCGAAACCCACCCATACCCCTACATTTACCCCTTACCTAACACTACGGGCAATTTAGTATGGCCAATTCACCTGACCCTGCACATCTTTGGACTGTGAGAGGAAACCGGAGCACCCGGAGGAAACCCACGCAGACACGGGGAGAACGTGCAAACTCCACACAGTCAGTCGCCTGAGGCGGGAATTGAACCCAGGTCTCAGGCGCTGTGAGGCAGCAGTGCTAACCACTGTGCCACCGTGCCGCCCACAGGTCGTTGCAACATCAAGGGCTGAAGGGCCTGTACTGCGTTGTAATATTCTATGTTCTTGAATATAAAGTGTGGGATCTTAGCAATCCAGGTTTAGACCTTGAGCTCAGCTGCAGGAGGCAGTTTGAGAAATGTGTTTTCCAGTTACCTGAGACAGTTATAACTCCCAGTCCGGGAGGGGACTCCTTTCTGACTAATAGACCCAAGGGGGACCCTTTATGCTGATAAACCCCCAGTGGGGACTGTCCCTATAACTCAGCACTTACAACATTTACCACGATGTTATAAGGAGAGATTCTGCAGTCAGAGGTACAGACAGACGTTTCTGTGGCCAGCAGAGAAAAAGCAGAATGGTGTGTTGTTTCCCTGGTGCCAGGATCAAGGATGTCTCGGAGAGGGTGCAGAATGTTCTCACGGGGGAGAGGGGCCAGCAGGAGGTCATTGTCCACATTGGAACCAACGACATTGGAAGGGAAAAAGTTGAGACTCTGAAGGGCGATTACAGAGAGTTAGGTAGAAATTTAAAAAGTTGGTCGTCAAGAGTAGTAATATCTGGATTACTCCCAGTGCTACGAGCATGGAGGGCAGGAATAGGAGGATAGAGCAGATGAATGCATGGCTGAGGAGCTGGTGTATGGGAGAAGGATTCACATTTTTGAATCATTGGAATCTCTTTTGGGGTAGAAGTGACCTGTACAAGAAGGATGGATTGCACCTAAATTGGAAAGGGACTAATATACTGACAGGGAAATTTTCTAGAACTGCTTGGGAGGATTTAAACTAGTAAGGTGGGGGGGTGGGACCCAGGGAGATAATGAGGAAAGAGATCAATCTGAGATTGTTACACTTGAGAACAGAAGTGAGTCAAACAGTCAGGGCAGGCAGGGACAAGGTAGGACTAATAAATTAAACTATTTATTTCAATGCAAGGGGCCTAACAGGGAAGGCAGATGAACTCAGGGTATGGTTAGGAACATGGGACTGGGATATCATAGCAATTACGGAAACATGACTCAGGGATGGGCAGGATTGGCAGCTGAATGTTCCAGGATACAAATGCTACAGGAAGGATAGAAAGGGAGGCAAGAGGAGGGGGAGTGGCATTTTTGATAAGGGATAGCATTACAGTTATGCTAAGAGAGGATATTCCTGGAAATACATCGAGGGAAGTTATTTGGGTGGAACTGAGAAATAAGAAAGGGATGATCACCTTATTGGGATTGTATTATAGACCCCCCAATAGTCAGAGGGAAATTGAGAAACAAACTTGTAAGGAAATCTCAGCTATCTGTAAGAATAATATGATGGTTATGGTAGGGGATTTTAACTTTCCAAACATCGACTGGGACTGCCATAGTGTTAAAGGTTTAGATGGAGAGGAATTTCTTAAGTGTGTACAAGACAATTTTCTGATTCAGTATGTGAATGTATCTACTAGAGAAGGTGCAAAACTTGACCTACTCTTGGGAAATAAGGCAGAGCAGGTGACTGAGGTGTCAGTGGGGGAGCACTTTGGGGCCAGCGACCAAAATTCTATTCGTTTTAAAATAGTGATGGAAAAGGATAGACCAGATCTAACAGTTGAAGTTCTAAATTGGAGGAAGGCCAATTTTGATGGTATTAGGCAAGAACTTTCAAAAGCTGATTGGAGGCAGATGTTTGCAGGTAAAGGGACAGCTGGAAAATGGGAAGCCTTCAGAAATGAGATAGCAAGAATCCAGAGAAAGTATATTCCTGTCAGAGTGAAAGGGAAGGCTGGTGGGTATAGGGAATGCTGGATGACTAAAGAAATTGGGTGTTTGGTTAAGAAAAAGAAGGAAGCATATGTCAGGTATAGACAGCTTAGATCGAGTGAATCCTAAGAGTATAAAGAAAGTAGGAGTATACTTAAGAGGGAAATCAGGAGAGCAAAATGGGGACATGAGATAGCTTTGGCAAATAGAATTAAGGAGAATCCAAAGGGTTTTTACAAATATATTAAGGACAAAAGGGTAACTAGGGAGAGAATAGGGCCCCTCAAAGATCAGCAAGGCGGCCTTTGTGTGGAGCCACAGAAAATGGGGGAGATACTAACTGAATATTTTGCATCAGTATTTACTGTGGAAAAGGATATGGAAGGTATAGACTGTAGGGAAATAGATGGTGACATCTTGCAAAATGTACTGATTACAGAGGAGGAAGTGCTGGATGTCTTGAAATGGGTAAAGGTGGATAAATCCTCAGGACCTGATTAGGTGTACCCGAGAACTCTGTGGGAAGCTAGAGAAGTGATTGCTGGGCCTCTTGCTGAGATATTTGTATCATCGATGGTCACAGGTGAAGTGCCGGAAGACTGGTGGTTGGCAAACGTGGTGCCACTGTTTAAGAAGGGTGGTAAGGACAAGCCAGGGAACTATAGACCAGTGAGCCTGACCTCGGTGGTGGGCAAGTTGTTAGAGGGAATCCTGAGGGACAGGATGTACATGTATTTGGAAAGGCAAGGACTGATTCGGGATAGACAACATGGCTTTGTGCATGGGAAATCATGTCTCAGAAACTTGATTGAGTTTTTTGATGAAGTAACAAAGAAGATTGATGAGGGCAGAGCAGTAGATGTGATCTATATGGACTTCAGTAAGGTGTTCGACAAGGTTCCCCATGGGAGACTGATTAGCAAGTTAGACCTCATGGAATACAGGGGAGAACTAGCCATTTGGATACAAAACTGGCTCAAAGGTCGAAGACAGAGGGTGGTGGTGGGGGGTTGTTTTTCAGACTGGAGGCCTGTGACCAGTGGAGTGCCACAAGGATCGGTGCTGGGCCCTCTACATTTTGTCATTTACATAAATGATTTGGATGCGAGCATAAGAGGTACAGTTAGTAAGTTTGCAGATGACACCAAAATTGGAGGCGTAGTGACAGCGAAGAGGGTTACGTCAGATTACAACAGGATCTTGACCAGATGGGCCAATGGGCTGAGAAGTGGCAGATGGAGTTTAATTCAGATAAATGTGAGGTGCTGCATTTTGGGAAAGCAAATCTTAGCAGGACTTATACACTTAATGGTAAGGTCCTAGGGAGTGTTGCTGAACAAAGACCTTGGAGTGCAGGTTCATAGCTCCTTGAAAGTGGAGTCGCACGTAGATAGGATAGTGAAGGAGGTGTTTGGTATGCTTTCCTTTATTGATCAGAGTATTGAGTACAGGAGTTGGGAGGTCATGTTGCGGCTGTACAGGACATTGGTTAGGCCACTGTTGGAATATTGTGTGCAATTCTGGTCTCCTTCCTATAGGAAAGATGTCGTGAAACTTGAAAGGGTTCAGAAAGGATTTACAAGGATGTTGCCAGAGTTGGAAGATCTGAGCTATAGGGAGAGGCTGAACAGGCTGGGGCTGTTTTCCCTGGAGCGTCGTAGGCTGAGAGGTGACCTTATAGAGGTTTACAAAATTATGAGGGGCATGGATAGGATAAATAGGCAAAGTCTTTTCCCTGGGGTTGCAGAGTCCAGAACTAGAGGGCATAGGTTTAGGGTGAGAGAGGAAAGATATAAAAGAGACCTAAGGGGCAACTTTTTCACGCAATGGGTGGTACGTGTATGGAATGAGCTGCCAGAGGATGTGGTGGAGGCTGGTACAATTGCAATATTTAAAAGGCATCTGGATGGGTATATGAATAGGAAGGGTTTGGAGGGATATGGGCCGGGAGCTGGCAGGTGGGACTAGATTGGTTTGGGGTATCTGGTCGGCATGGACGGGTTGGACCGAAGGGTCTGTTTCCATGCTGTACATCTCTATGACTCTGAGAGGCTGGATAGGCTGGGACTTATTTCACTGGAATGTAGGAAGTTGAGGGGTGACCTTCTAGAGGTTTATAAAATCATGAGGGTCATGTATAAGGTGAGTAACAAAGATCTTTTCCCTAAGGTAGCTGAGTTCAAAACTAGGGGGCAAAGGTGTAAGGTGAGAGGAGAAAGATTTAAAAGGGAGTGGGGGGGCAACGTTTTCACACAGAGGGTGGTTCATATGTGGAATGAACAGTCAGAGGAGGCGATAGCTGCAGGTACAGTCACAACATTTAAAAGACATTTGGAAAAGTACGTGAATAGGAAAGGTTTAGAGGGATATGGGCCAAATGCAGGCAAGTGGGACTAGTTTAGTTTGGGATACCTGGTCAGCATGGACTAACTGAAGGATCTGTTTCTGTGCTATATGGCTGTTTAACTCTGTGACTCTATTAATCCTGGTGACTGGACCCAGGGGCATTTTAAACTGTTCTTTAAAATTACATAACAACATTGACAATTGTCTGATTTTAATTCTGATGAATGAACCTTCTCTCAAAAGCGTACTTACCTGCTGTGTGATTTTTTAATATGACTTCAATTTAATTTCTGCATTTCCATTAATTTTTAATTTTAACAATAATCTGTATTTAACCCACAGGAGCTGTTCTAAGTTTCTTGTGATGTAATTAGAGGAAGCTGGATTTGTTAAATCAGAAGGAGAAAGTGAGGTCTGCAGATGCTGGAGATCAGAGCTGAAAAATGTGTTGCTGGAAAAGCGCAGCAGGTCAGGCAGCATCCAAGGAACAGGAGAATCCTGAAGAAGGGCTTATGCCCGAAATGTCGATTCTCCTGCTCCTTGGATGCTACCTGACCTGCTGCGCTTTTCTAGCAACACATTTTTCAGCTTTGTTAAATCAGAAGTCAACATTTAACAAATGCTTCTTTCTGACACTAATATCGCCTGTGTTTGTCTTTCTCTTTCTCTCTTTTTTTTCTTAATTAGTGTGCAGAACATAAGTGGATACCAAAGCATCAAATGTGTAAATCAGCAGAATGGAGACAGGTCTGATATTTAATTGATGTTAGCAGCTTGTTTCACATTAGGCATTGTGCTTTTTCAGCTTATATTGCAATCTTCAAGTTTCGCTCAAGTGACTCCTCAAGAACCCTTTCATTTTCCTTCCTCAATATAACAGAAAGTTTATTGCGTCTATATTGGTCTTATTGTCTGAAGGAAATAGGATTTTTATTAAAAGAAATGCCTTGTGTTAGTGCAAATGCTATGTTGCAAAGCTGTTGTTTGTGCCTGTTTTGTATCTGGTATTTAAATGGACACTTTCTGATTTGAAGTGACTGTGAAGAATGTAGGAAATGGAGATCATTGGCCCCAAACCTGTTACATCATGCATTCAGATCCTGGCCAATGTGTGTCAGAACTCAATCTGTCTGCTTTGCTTCTGTAACCCTTAGTATTCCTTACCCAACAAAAATTAAACAAACTACATATGAAAGATCCAATTAATCCCTCAGCCCGATGGCGTTTCTTGGGGGAAGAGGTTTTCAGATATCTATGAGGTTTCGTTTGAAGAAGTGCTTCCAGAAATCACCCTTGAACAGCCTCGCTGGCTTGTATTTTATAGTTTGATCTGAACTCACCTCTTCCACCGTAACCTCCAGCCAAAATCATTTCTCTCCATCACTTTGAGTCAAGCAAGTCTGAACTGTGGCTTTGTTTAGAGTTTCTTGAGCTATGAAATAAGGAAATAATTTTCCAACACTGATCCACAAAAGCAATGAAAATCTAAATGTGGATTAAATAAAATCTGAACGTGAATTGTGTAACCAGTGTGATCAGAGTCCCTCAGCTTCTTGTCTCAGATGGTGATAAGACTCATGTTACTGCCCAAACAGAAATGGACATAAATCTTTTAACGATTGAGAGACGTGCACTCTCACTGTCCCATGCCTTACACACACGCAGTTCTGTTTTTTGAATCTGCTTAAAAATATTTTTCTCTTTTTGTGCCACTTATTGTGACACAGATTCTAATGCAATTTTTTAATAGTTGTAAACCTTGCAGTAGTAGCACTGAGGTTCATTTGTATTTTAATGATACTAACCACATTACTGTGGATGCTGGAGAAAGTAATCACCTTTGGTCTGATTCACGTGAGTTCTAAGTCATCTATATATGACGCTCAGAACCCCTTGAGCTCAGAGTTGAGAAGGGTGTGTATGTTCATGCACAGCAGACTGCTAACATTTCTCTGATTCGTGGGAGGAGATGATTTTGCTGGAGACTGAAAGATTTTCCTCGTGAAAACTCAGCAAACACCAACAGCAGGGTCATGCTACTTGTCCTTGTGCAAGTAGAATATTCCGAAGGTGATTAGTCCAGGCTTAGGAAAAATATCTGGATGTTTTTCTGTGTGAATCCCATATTCACATTCCATAATGTGTTTTAACAGCCCAAGACATTTTCTTTCTTTTCCAGATATACAGGGTCTTCAGGGATAATAACTATTAAATGTAAAGACTTGTGTGTTATGTACCTGGAGATACCAGGAATGGAAGAATGCTTGAACGTTGCCAAGTCCATTGAGGTAATGCAATGATTGTGAAAATAGCTGTAGAAATTGTTCCATTTGACCAGAGAATTAAGAAATAACACATAAGAGAGAAATTCCAAACTGACTAGGCAGAAATTTGCAAGTTGAAACTGAATTTCTATCTATAAGATTTAAGATAAAAGCTATCCTATCCACATGGAAACAATGTGGGAATGGACTGGAATATTCCCAGTGGTTTCCTGATGTTGGGCTTCTGGCAAGGATTGGTATATCCCAAGTAGTGGATTGAATGAGATCATTGAGGCAGAGGCCATCATTTTTTGTCCATTAGTTTTCATTCTGAGTAACACTCATTTCAAGTGCCTCAATTTGAAGCTACAAAATGATCCTGATTATCTTTTAGCCTCTTGGATGTCAGTGTGAACCCACACTAACCCACAGAATACAAATAGCCTTTTGCTGCTGATTTATATGCGATAAAATTTGAAGATCGCAAAACCACTCTCTGGAATCAGAAGGGCAATTTGAGTTATATAATCACACTAAACATCCTTCACTAAATTAAAGGATCCTTTTAAAAACTGCGTGACAATAATTTTAAAAAATTTAGCCACAGAATAGAGCCAGAGTTTTACAGCAAGGAAAGGTCTGCTATTAGCATTTCAGAGCTCATCTAAATAGTTCTTAAATATCTTGAGACTTCCTGCCTCTACCTTTCAGACGGTGAGTTCTAAATACCCACCACCCTCTCAATGAAAATGTTTTTCCTCATATCCCTTCTAATCTTCCTGCTTCTTATCATAAAACTCTGCCCCTGGTTCTTAACCCCACTACTAAAGGGGAATGCTTCACCCTATCTACTCTGTTCATGTCCCTCAGAACTTTCTACATCTCAATCATGCTCCCCCCTCAGCCTCCTTTGCTTTACGGCGGACACTCCCAGACTATCTAGTCTCTCTTCAGAGTTGAATCACTCCAGCCCAGGCAGCATCCTGGTGAATCCCTTCGGCACAAGATATAGCCAGGAAAACATTCAATTTACAGGAAATGTTATGCTTTGAATATAGTTGCTATGTGGAGAGTATAATGAAATATGTTCTGTAGATATACAATACCTCATCAGAGAAGGTGCCACAGTGAAAAATATTTATTCTCCAGACTGACAGACTTCACTTGGTATACAAGGAACATTCACAATTGTAGAAATCGAGTAATGTTTAATTTTTGTGTTAATTCTGAACCTTGCAACCAAAATCAATCACTCTGAACAAAGGTTTGCTGTTGAATGAAATGCAGTGATCCATCAGTAGCATGAATCTGGAAGATGCAATATATATGATCATTTCCCAAAATCCACGGTATAAAGGAACCAGGGCAGAGATTATCATCACATAAAAGGTAAGTGGATTAATGACTGGATTGACCAGCTGTGAACAGCACTGCCAAGGCCAACAGTTGTTACCCTTGAATTCAGTGGTTTGCTGACTCTTTGAGAAGACAGTTAACATAACCACAATGCTGGAGTCACACATAGTCCAAACTGGGTAAGGACAGCAGATTTCCTTTTCCGAGGAGCATTAATAGAAACTCGGCATTCAGCCATGGAACAGTCTCCATAATTCACTGTGATCAGATCTGATCCTTCACATTAATGACATAACCTGTTTTCTCCCCATATCCTTGATGTCTGTAAAATCTAAAACAAAATTCTTTTTTTTTGATGGCAATGATGGGTTCATGGTCAGTATCAGTAAGACTGGCTTTCAACTCTACCAGGTGCTGTGATGGGTCTTGAATCATGTCCCCAGCCTCTGCATGGCCTGTCCAGTGACACAGCTATTAACCACCAGCTGTCTTTATTGGCTCTGTCTAACTTTCTCATGATTTTTGTTTCTCCCAGAACATTGTAAGATGGGGGTGGGGAAGGGGAGGGGGAGCAGAGGCGGTGTTCAGTTGTCCTAAATCTGGCCATGGCCAGGGGAATGGCTGCTCTTTTGTTGTTGTTGACTTTCTCTGGTGCTAAGAGAGGAGCAGAGAAACTTAA
This sequence comes from Chiloscyllium plagiosum, assembly GCF_037043375.1. Lineage (NCBI taxonomy): Eukaryota > Metazoa > Chordata > Chondrichthyes > Orectolobiformes > Hemiscylliidae > Chiloscyllium > Chiloscyllium plagiosum. The sequence goes on from NW_028270168.1 coordinate 2,910,821, forward strand.
TTCATTTTTGAATTTACTTCAAAAAGTATTTACATCTTGGAACAGAAATCTAATTAAAACAAATCTGAAATTTTACAATTCCAAATCTTTTCATATCCTGTTTTATTCCCACTCTCGAAGGGCCAGTATACTGCAGCATTCTGAACCAATAAGTAAACTCTCAACACTGTTACATTGATGTTTCTGGTATAATTCTTTGATAAAATATCCATTTTCTCTGATTTTGTTTTGCAGTCTCTGTCTTCTCTGGAATCTGTCAGACACATGTACCCCTTCTTCTATCGGCCAAAGGAACCGAACCTTCAGGAAGGCTGGAACTTATTTACTCCTGAAGAACAGTTTACTAAGCTGTCTTTACATGTTAGTTTGTTTTGGTATATACAACTTTTCAAGAATTTTAAAGATAAAAAATGTAAAAAGCTTTCATATTTAAATGTATTTGTTGATGCTTTCTTATTTCTAATCTTTTACCTTCTTTCCTGTTTGCTGCAGAAGGAAGTGATTGCTTCTTTCTGCTATACAGCTGGACAGAGTGTGTCCTGGAATGATAAACTCCCCTCAGTAATCAAATTTGCAGCCTTTTGCTTTTGAGTGCTGAAGCTAAATCTTTCAAATATATTCTCGAGAAGTGTCATACTGGACTTGAAACAGTAACTGTCTTTCTGCCTTCACAGATGCTGATAGATTTGCTGAGTTTCTCCAGCACATTATGTTTCTTGTTTCAGCAACCACAGCACTTTGTCTTAGCTTTTTCAGATATTGATTGTTTTTCGGCAGTTATTTGTTTCTGATGTTTTCACAATAAGTTTTTTTAATGCATCTTAATATTGTTTGGTGCATTAAGGAAGTTTCTCCCAAGATATCCCTTCTAAGCTGGGTGACTCTCCCCAGTGACACCAGAAACCTCTGACAATATTCTGCCTCCACCCAATGACCCACTGCTAGAATATTCATTTGTTTTCAAAGTAACAGATGGCTCTGCTGTTCAATCAGTAATTAAAAGCTATCTTTAAAACTGTTTCACTCACATAGACCGATAATTGGAGACTCAGTTACGTGAACAAAGAGTTTGCTGTGTGTTTGAGTTACCCTGAAGCAGTGATTGTTCACAAGGCTGTTGATGATGCAGCTCTAAAGACCATAGCCTGCTTTCGTCAAAGTGGACGCTTTCCAGTCCTGAGTTACCACCACAAGAGGACTGGAATGGTAAGAAACCTTACTCTGTTGCTATTTACAATATCGCACTTCAAGAATGAGAACATCATGTTACTGCAATTCAAGTGTCATTCAGTTTTAATTAAATACCTTCTAAACTGCACAACCTGTGGCCTGCAGGAAACTTGCTGCTGCATTCAGTATTACCATCTGGAAAGATGCTAATCTTTGAAATAAAAATCCTGAATGTCAGATGACATTCAAGCAACAAACAAGGAGAGGTTGATTGAATGAAGTCTGAGATTCAGACTTGTTACTCTAATGGTGAGTGAGCTCTTTCAGACACTCTCAGCTGGACAATATGGCCTAGACATAACATGTCTCAGTTACATAGAGTCATGGAAACAGGCCCCTCGGCTCAACTTGTCCATGCTGCCCAGTTTTCACAATTAATTTAGTCCCATTTCCCTATGTTTGGTCCATATCCCTCCATACCCATCCTATCCAGGTACCTGTCCAAATGCTTCTTAAATGATGAAATTGTATTCTCCTCCACCACTCCCTCTGGCAGCCCGTTCCAGACACTCACCTCTCTCTGTGTGAAAAAATTGTCCTCTGGACCCTTTTGTATCTCTCCCCTCTCACCTTAAACCTATGTCCCCTAGTTATTGATCGCCTACCATGGGGAAAAGCTGTTGGCTATCTACCTTATCTATGCCTCTCATGATTTAAGGTCACCCGTCAGTCTCCCACACTCCAGAGAAAAAAGTCCCAGCCTATCCAACCTCTCCTTATAACTCAAGCCTTCCAGTCCAGGCAGCATCCTAGCTAATCTTTTCTACACCTGTTCTAGTTTACTCAGATCCTTTCTATAGTGATCAGAACTGCATGCTGTACTCCAAATGTGGCCTCACCAACATCTTGTACAGCTGCAAACAGACATCCTGACTCCTACACACAATGCTCTGATGAATGAAAGCAAGTGGCCAAAAGCCTTCTTCATTGCCCTGTCTACCTGTGACTCCACTTTCAAGGAGCTATGAACCTGTACGCTTTAGATCTCTTTGTTCTATAACACTCCCCAGGGCCCTACCATTCACTGTGTATCGAGAAGCTCAGCAGTTGCTTGCTTATCATCTCATAGAACTAAATATTTGTTACTGGTGGACACTTTAGTTGATTAGAATCACCTTTGAATCCACCAGCAAGAAGTAGGTTTGTGTGTGGAACAAACAATAACTGTTTCATGTGTTCAATATGTTTGGAATATGGTGAATGGATCTCTGGCTTGGATGATGCTAAAGATATTGTTACTTGTAGGTGATAATGCGGAGTAGTCAGCCACTGACTGGAGCCAATGGCAAGAGATGTAAAGAGGATGAACAATACCTGGCTGCTGTTCTCCACCCTGATAAGAAAGGTTATATCATTGATACCAGATCCACACAAGCTGCCCATCAGGCAAAGGTGAAAGGTGGAGGCTTTGAATCTAAAACTAAATACCACAATTGGAAAAGACTACACAGATCAATAGAGAGGTAAGGAATAGGGCAACAAACTAATTAGCGCGTAAAGTGGGCTTTCACCATTTCTATTGAAAGAATATGAAACAGAAGACAGTGGCATTTTTAAATGAATTTTCCATTAGGAGCAAGATTAAAATGGTATGTTTTTAAAATATAGCATTAATAACCAATAGCTGATCAATCCTCTGACTCTGTCCTAGATATCTATCAGTGATTCCTTCCATTCCTCACACTGCACTCAATCAGATCATCAGGAGTTGATATAAAGGGAGCCAAGTCTACCGCTTCATCCCTCCCTGACTCACCCTGTGAACTATCTTGATACTGTCAGGATGCCTGATTGATGCAGAGGCTTTAGAACTTGCTGGAATGGAATGTCTGGGTGGTCTTAGCGGACTATTTTATTGACTCCAACCTCTTCCCCAAACATTCATTCACATTGAATCAGATTGGGCAGCTGATGGTAACACTGAACAAGTCAGATCCCATAATGAAGCCAGTTTGAAAGTCTGTAAGTCCTAATTTTCTTTTTATTTACCATGGTGACCATTCGCAGGATGTAGGCACAAGAGACCGTTAATGTACTTCAGCACTATCCACAACTCCACCGTCCTTAATGTCATCCGCAAATTTATTAACCCATCCTTCTACACCCTCATCTAGGTCCTTTATGAAAATGACAAACAGCAGTGACTCCAAAACCGATCCTTTTGGTACACCATTAGTAACTGAACTCCATGATGAACACTTCCCATCAAACATCGCCTTCTGTCTTCTTTCAGCTAGCCAACTTCTGATCCAAACCGCTAAATCACCCTCAATCCCACTCCTCTGTATTTTGTGCAATAGCCGACCGTGGGGAACCTTATCGAATGCTGAAAGCCATATACACCACATCAACCGCTTTACCCTCATCCACCTGTTTGGTCACCTTTGCAAAGAACTCAATAAGGTTTGTGAGGCACGACCTACCCTTCACAAAACTGTGTTGACTATCCCTACTCAACTTATTCCTCTCTAGATGATTATAAATCCTATCTCTTATTCACCTCAGTACCTTTTTTAAATGCAAGTAAACAAAGCAAATCTCCAGATACTCCATCTTAACTGAACGCACAAATCTAAATTGAAACTAAAAAATAAATCCTCCCCTTTCTTAACACATGCTACAAAGGTACAAATCAAATTTAAAGCTATACATTAAATCCTTTACTTTAGAACCAAGATCACAAATAATAAAAATAAATGGCAATACCTCATCATGCAGTATTTTGGAATCCTACTTGATCTAAAGCTGAGCTTCAGGTACAACATTTCTTTTTCAATAATAATTTCAATAATAATTTTCAATAATAATTTCAATAATTGGTCCCTAGTCCAAAAACCAATCAGCTTCACTTTTAAACGATCCTCAGCTCCATTTTGTCAGCACATTTGTCAGCTGAAACCCACAGTTACACAAACAGGGTTCGTAAAAAATATCAAATTCCTTACTTTCAAAACATCCTTCTGAAACAATGGTCCTGGACACCATTGTTCTCCTTTTAATCCATGGCTTTAAAAAGCACAAAAATAGAAAGGCATGGTCCTTAAGTGCTGTTAACCCACCACCTCCACACCCCCTGTCTTCACTGACCTCCATGGGCTCCATATCACCCATTTCATTCAGCTGACGCTTCTTGGCTGTGTGTTTAACTCTTCCCCTGTGTCCCCAGTTCTTGCATCTGCCTCAGGTTTTCTTTGCAGCATCCTTCACCCTTCTGGATCTTGCCTTTTACACTTGTCCTACTTCTGAAACCCTGACCTGGGAAAGGGAGCCTTGAATCACTTTGGTCAGAAGGAGAGTGAGCACACTCCACTCCTGATTATTGAGCGGGCAGTGAAGATGAAGATCTGTCTGATCTGATATTCATTGATAATGGTTGAAAATTTGATGCTTCTTAACCTACTCTGATTGATCAGAGTTGTGGATTGATATTCACACACAATCATACTCTGAGTAAATCCAGTCATGTGTAAATGATGTTTTGATTCACATAAACACAGAGTGATAACACTTAATTTGTTTTGAGAGTTTAGATTCCCTACCGTGTGGAAATAGACCATCCGAAGGGTAACCCACCCAGACCCATTTCCCTCTGACTAATGCACCTAACACTATGGGCAACTTAGCATGGCCAATTCACCTGACCGGCACATCTTTGGACTGTGGGAGGAAACCAGAGCGCCCAGAGGAAACCCACGCAGACACGGGGAGAATGTGCAAACTCCACACAGTCTCCGAAGGCTGGAATTGAACCTGGGACCCTGGTGCTGTGAGGCAGCAGTGCTAACCACTGAGCCACTGTTCCATTTTCTTGATCTTCTTCCTGCAGTTTAACTGCAAAGGATGTAAAAATGACAGATCTGGCTGTGATGCATTCAGCCATGTTTGATGTAAAATAGTTAATGTGACCGTCTCTGTTATTGCTGTGTGTCTGCCTGTTTTTATGTCTGGCTGGTAACCGAATCAATGTCACTGATAGGAGAACAGGCAGGTTCAGTCTGAGCAATGTAACATTGGGCTGGTTGTAAAATAGCCATCTGATCTGAGGGCTCCTGTTCCCACTGAGTGGTTCAGGTTAACATGACCTCATATAGACAGGAGGCCCTGGTTCAAGTCTCGGCTGTTCCAGGGTATGTACTAATATCAGTGAACAGGTGAGAAAATAGCTACAGGATGTGCCCAGGGTTAATACATACTTACCTTGGTTGCTAACACTTGCTTTTGGAGGCCAATTGTGTCACAGTGGTAGAGTCCCCAGCCCTGGACCGGGAGGCCTCATTCAAAACCACCTGAACCCAGGAATGTGTAATAACCTCTCTGAATAGGGTGATTAGAAAAATAGGTTAAATGAAAAAAAAAACCTCCTTTGTTCATTGACTAACTGAACAAGTCAGAGTTACAGCGAGAGAGGTGAACATGTAAGTACAGTGGACAAGATGACAAAGAAATATCAGAGAAATGCATTGTTCCATCCCCTGCTCCATCCCCTGCTTCAGCCCCTGCTCCAGCCCCTGCTCCATCAGCGGTCCCTGCTCGAGCCTTTACTCCAGCCCCTGTTCCATCTCCTGCTCCAGTTCAGGCTTCTGTGGTGGGGACAGTTGGATCACCTGGGAACAGATAAAAATTGAGCTGAAGAAGAGAACGTACCCACTGAGAGGCTGCTGGATAGTGTTAATTGGAGTGGAAGGCAGATTAGACAGACTGACAGAAACATGTTCGCTGCTACCTGCTGGTTTCAGTTTGGGCAGTTCTGTAGAGTCCTGAGCAGAACCTACCTCTGTGCAGCAGTTGCTCCTGAGAAGGGGAGAAGATAGTATTGAATTGTTAAAATTAGCTTAGCTCAGTGTCAGGACTTTAGTGGAAGTTTCAGACCAGAAGTGCTTTGGCTGAAACACTGAAGGAATTATTTGAAGCTGAGAAGACTTATACTTGTCTGAAGGCTTGAGGAAATGTTCTCCAATTCTGAAGATTGGAAGTTGAAGCCACAGATAAATTAAGCCATTTGAGGGGATAGAGAAGGGAACCCTCTCTGGTCTGAGTCTTGTAGAGCGGTGCTTTTGGGATTATATTTTTACTGTGTGTTTCAAAATCTTTAAGTTTATATTTTATGTAACTGAGGAACAAAGTGTCTGATGATAGAACAGAAACCGAGTCATAGTCCACAGAGCAGCAGAGTTATCAGCCTTTTAGATGAATATGGATCAATAAACAGACACTTAAAATCCTGAGAGAAATATTACCAGCAATGCCTCCACAGAATCCTACAAATCCATTTTCAGGATAGACATTCCAACACTCCTTTTTCAGGCCAGTGTCCCCAACCTTAAGGCACTGGGTTAATGTTAATCAGCTGGATTGGACAGGCCACATCTTCTGGAAGTCTGACACAGGACTCCAATACAAGCTCCTTACTCTGAACTCTATTCCAGCAACTGTTACCTGGAGGGCAGAGGAAACAATTCAAGAATAGCCTCAAATTCTCTCTGAAGAAAAGCGATTTCCCATTATCTCATGGGAATCTCTAGCCCAAGACTGTCCCAAAGCAGAGAAGCAGCATCTGTGAGGCTAGCGATCGTTTTGGATGTCTCTGAAATGCCCAACGCGGGAGTCAGGCACAGACAGTGGGAGGAGTGTGTAAAAAGCTGAACATCCCACCCAACCCGCTTCTGTAAACCCCACCCTTCCCATTTCCAGCAAGGTGAGTCACCTCAGGACGCACCATTCCAGAGGGTAGTAACAATGTCCTTCATTGTGAGGGATATCCTGAAGGAAATGAGAGCTCCTGCAGTACTGCGCTCTGGTATTGTGATGCTGTGGGACTGTCCCACTGTGACCTATTGGTCTCTGAGGGACAGTTTGTTCAATAGGCTGATAATCGGCCAGAAAATCCTTCCAACCCCTGGTCAGACAAGGTTTCCATATCCCCAGAAAGAGAGTCATGTCAGTGTAGATATACTCAAAGACACAGGCGCTGCTCTGATGTGTCAGTCTAAAGATTTATATATAAGACACTGAGTGGGATTTGAACCTATAACCAGCTTATGACCGAAAAGTTGGTTCTCCTGCTCCTCGGAGGCTGTCTGACCTGACGTGCTATAACCATCCGACTCAGGCACAGCTGTCACCTTCACTGAAACAATGGTAACAATTGATGAGAGTTCAGTGATTCTACAGAACAAAGAACATCTGCTTTGCTCTTTCTAACAGGATCCATGCAGTTCTTGGCAGCTGGAAGACTGCTCCATTCGTGAATAGGCAGGAGGCTGGAAGAACACAGCAAGCCAGGCAGCATCAAGAGGTGGAGAAGTCAATGGTTCAAGTCATGAAGGACTGAGTCCTGAAGAAAGGTTATACCCAAAACATCGACTTCTCCACCTCCTGATGCTGCCTGGCTTGCTGTGTTCCCCCAGCCTCCTGCCTGTCTACCTTGGATTCCAGCATCTGCAGCTTTTTTGTCTCTCTCCATTAGTGAATAGATCAGGCCAGCCTGGTAAGACACTGTCACACACCAGAACTTGAATTTATTCTGTCATCAGAGAATTAAACCTTTCATGTCTCACTGTCAGGAAGAGTGTTCTGAGAATAACTAGGATGGTTGCCAATCAAAATTAACTTCCTGGGAAAGGTGTAAGTGATAGGAATCTTTTGTGAAGAGTTTAGAAGCAAGAAATTCTGTGTGCAGTTATTTTTCTGGGAAGAAACGCCAGTGTTTCTAGAGGGGATAAATTATATTGGGATTGTGTACAATCCACAGCCTCTGCCACTACTGTCCAGTTAAAATCAGAAGAAGAGGCTTTACAGAGTTGGGTTTCTACCTTGTTTACAGTTACTAACATCCCACCAGCACAATCACGTTGTTATTTTGAATGGGGTGGGGTGGGGGGTGAGATGGTTGGATGCCGTGTTTGAGATAGAACAAACCTCAGAGAATATTCCTGAATGTAATCGTCATAAAGTTCTTCAAAAGAAGGCAAACAAATATTAAACATTCCAGCGCTGAACTTGATGCATAATTCCATGAATACTGCCATATTCAACTTCAATAAGACAAAGAATTGCCTATGCTGGAAATATAAAAAAAAAACAAAATTTCTGGAGAAACTCAGTAGGTCTGGCAGCATCTGTGGAGAGAGAGCAGAGTGAATGTTTTGAGCCCAGTGACCCTTCAACCTCAAACTGGATGATCTTCCAGTCACCTTTAACCCTGTAACTTTGGAAATCAGTTATCATTCTTCCACTGTGTCCCAATCAACTCACTTCTAAATCCCTCTTGCATGCTGTTTGGTTACTTAAGATTTTAGGGTGATTTTAATGATTGTAGGCTTGACTTGTGTAAGAGTCAATGAGTCAGAATTTTGTTTCTGCTGAAATTTAGTGAAAAATGAGCATACACCATGGACATTATTTATCTGTTAGAAACTTGATTTCTTTTAGTAGTCTAATTTTGTGAGGAATCAGACATGTAATATGGAGGGTTCCACACTGCTGTAAAAAACCCAGGTCTACACATTATCCTGCAGGCTGAGACGGACTCCAGTTGATGTTGAGAGCATTCCCCAGGTCAAAGCTGGTGGCTTGAAATTGACATCCTGAGCTTTGGATGTACCTCTGCCTCAGAATTCACTTCCCTTTGGTGCTGAGTTAATGCATGTGCAAAGATCTTGATGAATTTTTAGGATGTAATCCCTGTAGGTATGTCTTATGGAACTGTCAGCATAATTAAAAGATGCAACATAGCATCTGATGTTCAATACTGGAGCACGTCCTGGAAAGCTGAACTTCTTCTAATCAGTGTTAATGTATTTTCTTTTATTACAGAGGCAGAGTTCTTCAGGAAAGCCTGATTAAATTAGTCGATGCTTGTAATGACCAATCCAATAGCATTGACAGGTGGCTCAGTAAACTGGAGGCTTCTAAATGGCTGAGCCATGTTAAAACTATATTGACCATCGCGTGTCTGGCTGCACAGTGTGTTGACAGGTAACACTCTAACTTCAGACGTCATTTCTAACAGTAGCAATTCTTTGTGATAGGACATTGTGTCTCCCATTGAGCTCCCTCTTGCTGGAGGGTCAGTTAGCTGGTTGGCTGGTTTGTAAATACCAAGTGGTGCCAGCAGCGTGGGTTCAATTTCTGTGACCAGCTGAGATTACTACTTTCTCAACTTCACCATTGCCTGAGGTGCAGTGGCTCTCAGGTTAAACTTATCAACCATTGTCTCTCAGTAACAAGGGACTATCATTACTTTACAATTTACTCTCACTCTGACCTATTCCCTGTGCACCAGCATTCCTCTGTATGTCTGGTACATGCTGTTTTCTCCCGTGTGATCAGCAGGCCATGGCTCACAGCAGTCAACCCAATCTTGCTGTTGTCTGATGTTCACATAAACGCGCTTCCCCAGAGAATCACTTGATAGAAATCACAAAAAGGAATCTGGCTAAACACTGAGGCTGGTCACAGTGATCTAACTGTGACCATAGATTGGCTAATTCTGAAGAAATTAAGGATTAGATTAGATTCCCTACAATGTGGAAACAGGCCCTTCAGGCCAACCAGTCCACACCAACCCTCCGAAGAGTAACCCACCCAGATCCATTTCCCTCTGACTAATACACGTAATACTATGGGAAATTTAGCATGGCCAATTCACCTGCCCTACACATCTTTAAGGAACTCTTATAGCAATTTTATGGATGCCTGTCTCTGAAACTGGACCATTGTAATTGTGTTTGTTTATCTTAAACAGCTAACTATTAGAATTCCTGTAGGATTGATATATAATTGCACACTTCCTGTTTTTTTTGCTTAAACTGTTCAAAAGATTTCAAAATTATTTTCTCAATTAAGGTCCTCTGGCAGCCTTGAATATTGTACCGGGAATGTCAATGAATGTAGCTGATTACACAAATGTATAAATTGAGCATTACTGAGAAAAGGCTCTTGTTCTCAAACGTTGTCAATGTGCACTCATCAGAATAAAATCACAAGAATATCAAATCCCGAAGGGAACAATTTATATTGCATAGAAAACAGGGTGCAGATTGGTTAGCAGAAGACTGGCACTAAGATAACTCTCATGTGAAGAGCCTGTGCAGACACAATGGGCCGAATGGTCTGTTTCTACAAAGGAATTTCATGATTCTGTGGTTGGTAAGTCAATCCTGATTGGCAAGACATGGTGTAATGGGAAATGTACCCACAATTTTCCCAAGCTTTTGTTCTATTGAAAACGTTGCAAAGCATTGCCATGGTCCCTCTGTTTGCACAAGGCAGAATATAAAAGTGATGCACTCTGAAAGCTCAACTGACAACCTTAAATTCATTGCCTTTGTAACTCCGAGCAGAGTCAGCCTTGCACAGTTTACTCGGAGCAGAAGAAATTGAGAGGGGCTGTGACTGAGATGTATAAAATTCTGAGGAGCACCGACAGGGTGATTGGGAAGAAACCTTTCTTCTTAGTGGAGGGGACAATGATGGTGGTGAGGATGTGAAGGAGGGGGGCAAGTGAATAGATTTAAGCTAAGGGACAAGAGGTTCAGAGAAAATGCGAAGGAAAACTTTTTCACCTAGAGGGAGTTGGGAATCTGGAACTCACTGCCTGTGAGGGTGGGGGAGACAGAAACCCTCATCACATTGAAGAAGGATTTAGATGTGCACATGTGATGTCAAAAAATAAAAGGCTATGGGCCTTGAAAAAGGGGATGAGAATAGTGAGGTGTTTTGTTTTGACCAGCATGGATATGATGGGCCAAAGGGTCTTTTTACCGTGTTGTAGATCTCGGTGACTGTGTGAGTATGATTGAGGATTTCAGCAGCAGATAAGCTGAGGTCACGATGGAGTTGGCTGAAGTTATAAAGGTGGAAATAGGCAATCTCAGAAATGGAGAAGTTGTTTTGCTGGAAGTTCAGAGTGGGGTGGAAGGGAGAGGCCAAATAGATCACCAACGTCACGAACATTCTGGTGTAGTGTGGACCAGTGGACAGTTACCACGTTCTTCTCCAGCTTTAACGGTATACAGAACATTATCTGGAGAATCTCAATACCTCAGGATTAGCAGCAATTTAACATTGACCACGTTTCATAATGTGAAACGTTGACCACAAAGAGTTTCAGAATGTTTACTTAATTCATCTTGTTTGGAGAAAGAAAATGGATTTTAACCAAGACTGTGATTCTGTCAAACTGAACATCAAATTAGTTTAAAGTGAATCATTACAACTAAACTTGGAAAAAACATGTGGTGGGCTATGGGATTCGATGCGAGAGTGATGCTGTCAATTTGCTGTCACAGAGAAGGAGTGTCTGTCCTGATCCATGACTCTGAAGGGAGAGACTCCACCCTCCAGCTCACATCGCTGGCACAAATCATTCTGGATCCAGACTGTCGAACCATTGATGGTTTCCAAGCACTTATCGAGAGGGAATGGTTACAGGTATGTAAAATCAGAAGAAAGCATGATTGAGAAAAGATCATGTTTCTCCCGGTGCATACTTTGCACAGACCACCTAAGGTGCATCCACTCAGGACACATTTAGTGTCTTCAGGATAAAGTGTGCATGAACATTCCAGTCTGTAAAGATTCTGATATCACACTCCAGCGTAGTCAGCCCCACAGTTTTGTCACAACAACACTAGTTAGTTTTTACCCTTCCCCTGGCTGTAATACTTCCCCAAGTAATACTGCCCCACCCTCCAGGCATCAGTCGACTGTTATTCCACAAAGTATTTGATCACTTGGTCTGTACCTGTCTCTGGAATCTAGAAATTTGTAGCTGACACCAATCTGTGCAGTGGAAAGAAGCAGCCCCATTGATTTGCTGTCAGGAGGCAGACTCAACTCAGAGTCTGCCACCAACAGCAAGCTCCAAGCTCCATCAGTCAGCACTGTGAACAATTCACACAGCATCACTACGCCTGGAGTGTGAGAGAACCAGCTCACGGAATTCACTGGATTGCTCTTTATGAGAGCAAGCCCAGAAATGGTTGGCTGAATGGGCTTATTGTATGCTGGAGGAGTTTATGATTTTATGTGATTCATGGATCTCAGCTCTGGACTGTTATCCAGCAATTCCTGCCGGAAGCTCTGTTTGTTTGTGCACATTGAAGAGGAACAGGACAAGGCCTACCTGTGAGGCCTCTCATGGTTGAATTGCCTCTCGCATTTATTATTGAGGCTCACAGAAAGAAGTAGGCACCTCAAGAAACAATATTAACACAATTGATTGTGAGGTTGTGTCTATTCCATTTCTGACACCTTAACAAAGGTGAATGGTTGGCATTGCTCAGACTGAAGAGTTCTGTCACATTTTTATTTTCTTCTTCTTCAGGCAGGACATCCTTTCCAACACCGCTGTGCCAGTTCAGCGTATTCACATGCCAAGCTGAAACAAGAAGCACCCATCTTCCTCATCTTCCTGGATTGCTGCTGGCAGATGATCAGCCAGTTCCCTTGCTCGTTCCAGTTTAATGAGCACTTCCTGATCACATTGTTTGAACATGCCTATGCATCCTGCTTTGGGACATTCCTGTGTAATAATGAAAAGGAACGGTAATGTATGAGGAAATCACTTTACCAAACTCCACCTAATGTGAAGGTCATTGTCAGTGAATCATCACTGAGTTCTTTACAGTAGCAGTCTGTGTAAATATATTCTCAGGACTTACTTTCCATAGGTCAAATTCATAAAATGTTTCTAAACTGTTAAATATTTTGAGAATCAAAATATTGAATCAAATAAATATTACCCAATAATAGATAGCTGAATATAATCCACTGAGAAAAACAAAAACTGTGGATGCTGAAAGTCTGAAAAGTAAAACAGAAATTGCTGGAGAAACTCAGCAGGTCTGGCAGTATCTGTGGAGAGAAAGTAGAGTTAGCATTTCAGGTCCAGTGACCCTTCTCCAGAACTGATGGTAGCTAGGAAAAGCTTGGTATATATGCTGGCAATGGTGTTTGGGGGGCAGGAGAGGTGAGGATAGACAAAGTTAGTCTGGGAGAATGGGTAGCTGCTAATGGGAACCCTTAGTGGCTGACAATGGGGTGTTTGTTGTAGCAGCCCATGGCATGACAAGGTCTGGTGGTTGGGGTGGGGGTAAGGACTTGGGAGAAGGTGGAGGCCCTAAAATAATTAAACTTGATATTGAGTCTCGAAGGCTACAGGATCCCCAGGCTGAAAATGAGGTGCTGTTCTTCCAGCTTACACTGAGCTTCACCAGAGCACTGCAACAAGCCTGAGACAGAGATCTTGGCCTGGGGACAGGGTTCGGTGTTGAAGTGGCAGGCATCTGGAATCTGAGTCTTTTCGCGAGCAGAATGTAGAGGTTCTGCAAAGCAGTTCCCCTCTCTGCGTCTTGTTTCCTGATGTCTTACTTATATCCCTGATGTTTGGGGAAATTCCCGGCAACCTGCCCCATGCTTCCCAGTGGTGAGAGTTCCCTGTACGTATGAAATCTCTAAGATTTCAAAATTTGGTGAAGACAGAAGATATGAGATACATCAGTTGTCATGTTCCAAAACTCCTGACACTTGTTGGGAAAGCCCTGGCAGAATGGAGCATTGCAAACATACCGCTCTACTCAAAGGAAAGAATCAGAAAACAGCAAACCATAGGGCAATTTTCCTAACGTCTATTATATAGAAAATGCTAGAATCCATGATTAAGGAGGTCATGGTCGGACATTTAGAAAATCACACAACCCCAAGTTACAGTCCAACACGTTTATTTGGAAGTACAAGCTTTTGGAGCTGTTGGACTCTAACCTGGTGTTGTGGATTTTTAACTTTGTCCACCCAGTCCAACACTAGTACCTCCACATCATTTAGGAAATCATAATACAATCAAGCAAATTGAACATGCTTTTGTGAAACACAAATCACATTCAGCTAATTTGTTAGAGTTCTGTGAGTCAGGATGGAACCTATAGAAATTGTGTGTTTAGGATTTTAGAAGTATTTGATAAGATGTTACATCAAAAGTTACTGCAAAATAACAGCTCATGGTGTGGGAGTTGAAGATAGGAGGAGCATTCTGAATCCATAACCTAGAAGCTGATGAATTAAAAGCCGAGGTGTTAGCCATAGTATGATGGGTAGCATCCTGGCCTATTAGTCAAAAGGTTTTGGGTTCAAGTCTTATATCAGGGACAGTATCTAAAGGATTAGTTAGCTAACAGCAATGAGAGAGTAGGGAGAAATAACTCTTTTCAGGTTAGCAAGCTGTAACTAATGGAGTGTGACAGGAATCAGTGCTGGAGTCACAAATACCTACACTCACTATAAATGATTGGACAAAGTGACCAAATATATGATATCTGTGTTCTGAAGAAGACTCATTAGACGTGAAACATTAACTCTGTTTCTCTCTTCACAGATACTACCGGACCTGCTGAGTTTCTCCAGCACTTTCTGCTTCAATTATGTATAATAGTTACATTAACTGGTGATACAGGGAAAGGTGAGAAACTAAGTTGTCAACAGGACATGAAGAATTTATAAAGAGATGGGGATAGGCTTAGTGGTTGGATAAATTTTGACAGGTGAAATATAATGTGGAAAAATGTGAATTTCCCTATTTGGCTGGTAGAATAAAAAATGGAGAAAGATTGCAGGACTCTGGGGTGCAGAGAGATGGTATCTGGTACATGAATCAAAAGAAGTTATAGCAAGTACAGATATAGCAAGTGATTGAAAGACAAATGAAGTGTTGATGTTTACTGAAAGGCTATTAAATATAAAAACAGGGACATTTTGCTGCAGGGCCTTGGTGAGACCTCCAGAGGATACTGTACAGGTTTGGCCTCCTTAGCTCAGTAAGAAATCCATTAGGATGTCGAGGGTAGGAGAATGAGAGATGCTTTTATAGAAACAAATAAGATCCTGTGAGGACTTGACAGGATGGATGCTGAGAAGTGAGTGAGCGTAGAACAAGGAGACACTGTTTGAAAGTTAGATGTCTCCCAAGAATGAGATGATTAGAATTTGATTTTTCTCAGAGGGTGATTAGTCTGTGACATTCTCTTCCCCAGACAGCAGTGAGACTTCATCATTGAGTTTATGCCAGGATGAATGAGACTCCTCCACTACCTGGAAAAGTCATACCTCAGTGACATATGGTTATCCCATTTTAAATGAGATGTCTTTCAGATCCATATGACATTGATACCAGCAGCTAATTCTGGTGGGAACACATTGTGGCAAGAATCAAGAATCCACTTTCTAGTGGACAGTTTGTGGAATCCAGGAGGAATCTGATTGCTCCCCTGACCTTTGCGACAAAACCCTGGCCCTTGCCCAAAGTCTTCCCTCTTTTCTGCCAGTCACCAGCTTTTCTGTGAAACTCTCTCTCTGGTCTGAGCATCGTGGTGTGAACAGGCTCCTTGTGCCACAGAAGGTTCTTTAACATCAATTTGGAGGACCCTCCCCCCTGTCAGCTGGGGTGGGAAATGATGCTGAATTATTTAGATAACATCCCAAGTTAAATAATCTGAACCTCACTGAACTCTGAGGAAGATCAACCCTGACTGCTGACCTCACCATGTCCCAGCCACCAAATGTGGAGCTGTTGTTGCAGTCCCATCATTGAATTAGCAGTGACCTGAAGCTCCAACAGACACTGACCCTTTTTATTGTATATTTCAATTCCACTTCCTCTTTAGGTTCAAGGCGAAGCCACAATTTCAGTCAATCCCACTTACACGCAACTCCGATTTGTGAAATCGTAATTATATGCAACAAATTACTTCCTTAGCTTTGACGTACACTGGTCAACCATCAAAAAGCAGCAATTTCAACAGAAGTTAAGACTTTGCAACCAGAGTGTTTGCAAAATCCAGTGAGTGAGAGTCTGAGAGAGTAGGTATAGTTTTCATTAATAAAATGGATCAGAATTTGCCTTTGGTTCTTAATACAATAGAACAGCTATTAAATCAACAAGGTTTCAACTTTACTTAGTGTGCAGGCCCAGGAACTTCCTTACAGAAGTGCATCTACTATTCAAAATTTGAACATGTGCAGTTATACACCACTTGACCCACTGAGCGGGTGAATGCAGACTTTTTTTTTACATATTCCAGTTTTTTTTTATGCTGTAATCATAAGCAATCGACATCACGTTGCAATTTCCTTGTTCCAGAGCTACAATTTGAAGACTAGCTTTAAAGGAAACATCTCAATGGAACAGAGAGGAAAAAGAAAGAAAAGCTTTTGATTCAGATTCTGATTCTTGTGTGAAGCATTGGCGGTTCCTCCTCCAACTGCATTCTCAAATAGCCATGGTATAGGGATTTTTAAATTCAGTGGTTAGTGTGAGTCTGCTAGACAAACGAAAAAAGAGGGATACGGACCAAGGGCAGGCAGGAGGGATTAGTTTTACTTGGCAACATGTTGGGCACAACATCGCATACTTTGCTGTTCTATGTTCTAAAACTTTTAACTTCAAACGAAAATAGATTTATGGAGTTTATTTCAACACCATATGAGAGAAGACTTTATATATATATATATATATATATATATATACTTGTTATTTCTTAGCTTCAACTATCCATTGCTATAGATAATTGCATATAATGAAAGTCTTTTGCTTTTGAAATGAGCTGGGTTTCTGGGGTGGGGGAGAAGTCATTATTAACATTTCTGTGTGGGAAATCTCTCCTCCAGTTGTTCAGAAACAAATCAGCAAAAATGACCTCCCACAGTATCTCTCAGATTTTGATCCTTTCACTTTGACTGAGCAGATTATTTAGACTTCACCATTTTAAGAGTGAAAGAGGAAATGGTCACATTTTCAAAGCAAGTTGCTGTCTCCTGAGAGATCCAGCACATTTCAAAATGTTTTAGTTCTGAAAGCATGGTTTGTGGAGAGTTGCAGCTGAGTTTATATCATCAAGAGAACATTGCACTTTGAATCAGGCCTTTAATGTAGCTCTGCTTGTGTGTTTTTGGCAAGGATGTTACACAGAGGAGATTTCACCATGTCTGTCCCACAAATCCTAATACACTTCTTTCTGAATATTGTGCTTTAATTCTCACTGCTGACAATATTCATCTGGATAAATGAGGAGAATTCTAGGGGCTGGATTTTGCCAAAACTAATCACCCGCACAATGGATCTTTATCAGTTATTCACCACTTTCAGCAAATTAGCGGGCAAAAAGAAACATTAAAGGTTCAGGCTTTACAAACCGTTTGAACTGGTGGAGCACGTGGTGATATCAGGTCAGTAATATCGGGTCCTATACGCCAATGATCTTCCAGAGATGACTTTTCCCAAATCCCGAGATTATTAATCAAAGATGCAGAGGACTGATGCTGCTTTCATTAGCTCCATGTCAAAAGTGAGAAAGATAAAGATTCAAAGTCTGTATCAGAGCACCCCTGTCACCGAGCCTCACTATCCATATACAAATCTCTATAGTCCTCCCTGTCTTCCAGAAAGATCACACAAGAACAGTTGTTACTTACAGTCATAAAGTCATAGAGTCCTATAGCAAACTAAACTAGTCCCATTTGCTTGTATTTGGTCCATATCCCTCTAACTCTTTCCGATTCATGTACCTGTCCAAATGTCTTAAAATTTGGTTGGAATGCTATGCCTCTAGGAATTCTCGTTTGGCTTGTCCTAGGATGGATGTGTTTTCCCAGTCAAAGTGGTGTCCTTCCTCATCTGTATGTAAGGATACCAGCGAGAGAGGGTCATGTCATTTTGTGGCTAGGTGATGTTCATGTATCCTGCTGGCTAGTTTTCTGCCTGTTGTCCAATGTAGTGCTTCGTCCAGAGGCTCACTGAAGATGTTACCTAGCATGATGACGAAATGTCTGAAAATGTGGCAATTAATATTACCCATGATCAAACTTAACGCAGTATCATGTAAGGATCAAAGATAAATTAGTAGATATGACTGGGCCCTCAATGATAAATGGTGGTTTGGTTTCCTTGGAGAGAAAGTTTAGGCTAATCACCTAGGAGAAAGTGAGGACTACAGATGCTGGAGATCAGAGCTGAAAATGTGTTGCTGGAAAAGCGCAGCAGGTCAGGCAGCATCCAAGGAGCAGGAGAATCGATGTTTCGATTCCTGAAGAAGGGCTCATGCCCGAAACGTCGATTCTCCTGCTCCTTGGATGCTGCCTGACCTGCTGCGCTTTTCCAGCAACGCATTTTCAGCTTAGGCTAATCACCACCAGATTTGGACTGAAGTGGGTACGTGGGGTTAATCAGCCCCACTACAATTATTGCATTATTGTAAGAAAACTCTGTTGTATCAGATTGAAACACTCAGCAGAAAATATCAAATAGTGCCAGCAGAAGTACTCAAAATTCACTTATCTTTGGAATACTTTCCTTATTATTTGTAGGTTTACTCTGAATGTGAAGGAACAGACCATTTCGATTTGGAGTCGGATGAACAGACCTTGTGAGCGAAAGCAATACATGAATCCTCTGTACGAAAGAAACAACCTCACCATCTGGCCTTCTGTGGCTCCGCAGAGTTTGCAGCTTTGGCAAGGTACATGGGGCTTTAATGAAAGTTGCTAAACAGAAAGCTGGCTCCCCTTTGTATCGGGTCTCCTGACCCCATCAATCAGCTGGCACTGAAATAAACCAAACAGGCAGCAGGTGATCTGACCCAGATTTTGGATAAGGCTTTGAACAGAGCCTGCTTTCCCTCCCCGGTTCAGGGAAAACAATGCAGGAGACTATTTTGGAGAAGAACATTGGACTGCTCCCCAGTATTGTGGCTAGTATCTTACTGCCATCAGACAAAAACAGATCAACTGGTCCATATCACGTGACTATTTGTGGGAATTTGCTGTAGGCATATCGGCTGCTGCATTTCCTACATAATAACCGTAACCGATCTCCAAAGTATTTCATTGACTTTGAGCCATCTAAAAGTTGTAAAATGTTCTTTACAAATAGAAGTTCTTTATATCCTTTTCTATTTCTCCTTCACTGCCTCTCTTTATCTCACCATTTCCCTTTCCCTTTGTTTCTTTCTGTCTTTCAGTCTCTCCTTTAAAAATGCCGTTTTGAAGATGTTGCGAGGAGTTGGATGTTGTCGTTTCCCCACGAGGGGACAGGGATAGCGAACGCTCAATTCTTTGTCATACAAATGTTGAAATGTTGCAGAATACACTCACAAGGTTTTACTGGGAGGAGCTGAAATTCTCAGAGAATGGAGGAGAGTTGTAGTTCTGTAACAAGCCTGGAAAGTCAGCACAGCAACTGGGCCAGGACTAGAAACATAGACACTGTTGACAAATATAATCCACGTGGGAATGTGTGAGCAGTGACCATACATCAGGATGCTGTCCCTGTGTTAATTACAAGAGCAGAGCTCACTCACATTACCTCTGGCAAGCTGCCTTAGTGCAGTGATAATACAGTTGCACAGCTCTGTGCTACCTTATTGATTGTCTGAAACTACAAAGCTGAAAGAAGGAACTGTTTTATTCAGAGCTTCCACTCACTGAGGAGGCTTCAAGCTAATCTATGTCCAATAGTCTGCTCTGAAAATTCTGTTCACATTTGGATGGCTGCAGTAAACTCCACCCCAGCAGCTGAGACAAACCATAACATTCTGAGTATAATAACCCACAACATTTTAAAATGTCAACCCACTCTGTGTAAATCCAATGTTATCAGAACCTTTTAAAACATTCCAGAGACGTTTCCCCAGAGCAGAAATGGCTGACACAAGGGGTCATAATTTTAAGACAATTGGAGGAAGGTTCAGGGGAGATGTCAGAGGCAGGTTCTTTACACAGAGAGTGGTGGGTGTGTGGAATGCACTATCAGCAGTCAGAGACATTAGGGACATTAAAGGGACTGCTGGTCAAGCACATGGATGGCAGTACATTGAGAGTTGCGTAAGTTAGGTTGATCTTAGATTAAAATAAATGCTTGGCACATTGTGAGCCAAAGGGCCTGTGTCTTCATCAAAAGCCAATTAGTTCTTCCTTGGGCCACACCCCATTTATATGGGGTTGCATATTGCTCAGTGGTTAGCACTGCTGCCTCACAGCACCAGGGTCCCAGATTCGATTCCAGCCATGCATGGTGTCTGATGGTGTTTGCACATTCTCCCTGTGTCTGCATGGGTTTCCTCCGGGTGCTCTGGTTTCCTCTCACAGTCCAAAGTTGTGCAGGTCAGGTGAATTAGTCGTGCTAAATTGCCCGCAGTGTTAGGCGCATCATTCAGAGGGAAATGGCTCTGGGTGGGTTACTCTTCGGAGGTTTGGTGTGGACTGGTTGAGCTGAAGGGCCTGTTTCCACACTGTAGATAATCTAATCTATATAGAAAGCTTTGCACTTTTTGGCATTTTTTTTACATTAATGAAACAGGATAAAAACATGACAATTGTCCAGTAATTACAGATGAGGATTGTCCTATTGACTGTTTATCATAATAGTATCTTTCACAAAATTGTCTATTATTAATTTCACTGTTATCATCCTATATAATTGACTTTTTAAATTCTTGATTGATCCTGCACTGTATGTTTTTCAGGTACAAATTGACGCCGGGTAACCAACCACCTCTGTAACAGTTGGTCCAGTTTGACAGTCACCTGAGTGACCTGTCGTTTTGTTTCAGGGTTGTTCCTGAGATGGAATCGATCACCAGAGCATCAGAACGAGGCATGGGAGCAGATTCATCACATAATGGAATCCTCCAGGAGAAAACCACATCCAACAAGTGCACAACTGTCTGTCCCAAAGGAAGACCACTGAACTGTCAGAGCTTTCAGCACTTGGTATTCAGAGGCCACTGTCCATCTGAATGACTTTCAGAACTTTTCAGCCTCATCCTTTCAAGATCACAACCAGCTGGAGGGATGTAGAAAAGACACAACTATAACTCAGACTGTTCACCCACCGAGATCAGCGAAGGGAACTGAGTTGAAAGGAGAGTAGGAGAGAAAGCAGTTTCCATCTTGATTAACACAATAGTAGCTGAATAAAAGTTTTAAAACTTTGTTTGTTACTTTATTATTTGAGCTGCCAATGGAAAAATGATGATAAATCAGCTGTGAACTCATTGCAGGTTATAAGATTTTTCTCATTACAGATGACTCTTTCTTTAGCTACAGATTGTTTAGTTATATTTATACATTTACTTGTTTCGATTCTGATGTAGGTACGTGATGAGGGTAGAGTTCAGAGCAGCCAAATTGACTGGAGACGCTCTCCAGCATTGAAGCTGGATCAGCTCACACCATTCTCCTGAATACTGTTTTTCAAATATAGGGATAGCATTTTTAGCTACATTATTTAGCAATTTTGTTATATTTTTGAAATACTTTTGTCCTGAAGTTATTCACGGTCAGAATTTTTATTGAATGCTTTTTGATTTTTTTTACAGCAGTTATATAAAACCCTGGTTAAACCACACTTGGAATATTATGTCCAGTTCTAGTCACCTCATTATAGGAAGGATGTAGGTGCTTTACAGAAGATGCAGAGGAGATTTACCAGGATGATTTCTTATGAAGAGAGTTTGAGTGAGCTCAGGCTTTTCACACTGGAGAGAAGAAAGAGGAGGGGTGTACAAGGTAATGAGAGGCATAGATAGAGAAGATAGCCAGAGACTTTTCCCCAGGGCAGAAATGGTTGTCACAAGGGGTCACAAGTTTAAGGTGATTGGAGGAAGATTTAGGGGAAATATCAGAAGTAGGTTCTTTACACAGAGAGTGTGGCTGTGTGAAATGCACTGCCAGCAGTGGTAATAGAGTCAGAGACATTAGGGATATTTAAGAAACTGCTGGACAAGCACATGGACGGCAGTAAAATGAGGGGTGTGTTGATCTTAGATTAAGATAAATGCTTGGCACATTGTGGGCTGAAGGGCCTGTACTGTACTGTACTATTCTATGTTCTATGAATTGGCAACTTCTCATGTATTTATAGCATTATCAGCAAAATTGCTTCAGTTTATGTAGAGAAGTTCAATAAGAGACTTCTGTTAAGATTACAAGATAATATTTCAAATTCACAGCTACATAGATAATGTGATCAGCTACTTCCCTCTTTAGTAAGTGCAATGGTCAAGAGTAGAAATGTATATTGTAGGTAGTTGGGACCTTCGGCTCTCCATACCTTATTTTTTAAGCAAGAGAAAAGATATGAGTCTTACTCCAGGTTTACTGTCTCAGTAAATAACAATGTCATTGTATTTTACTAAATGTTGCATTTTAATTGAAGATCATTAAAGGTTTCAGAATGTAGACAGGCAATGCTATGCCATCCAGTGTTGGTAAAGAAGTACTGCAATAATATTTGGTGTGGCTGGTTCAATGGACATGTGCCCAAACCTCACCCACCCAATTCAAACTAAAACCTCACACACTGAG
Source organism: Chiloscyllium plagiosum (assembly GCF_037043375.1). Lineage (NCBI taxonomy): Eukaryota > Metazoa > Chordata > Chondrichthyes > Orectolobiformes > Hemiscylliidae > Chiloscyllium > Chiloscyllium plagiosum. The sequence continues at coordinate 2,933,408 of NW_028270168.1, forward strand.
AAGACACTGAACTAAGAAAGTGGAGAGGGCTGTATATGTTGTTAATATATTTCAGGGAGTGGAATGGTAATAAATGTAGTTTGTTTCACAGAATAATTAATAACATTACACTGAATACATTCTCCCTTATATACAGAATAATCATTACATTACTGAATGTCACTTCTCCAAAAGCAAGATCTGTGTTTTGCAAAGTGACTAAGAAATTTTGTGTTCATGAGATGAAGAGAGTTTTATTTCATTTATCAGATTAACATGGAATTGTTAATTCTGCACATTAATAAAGTTTCAAAACATTTATATTTGTACAAAATCAAAATTTAAATAAAAGTTATTAGTACAATCCTCATTTGTAATATTGCATTTGATATTTTACCTTTGGCAGTAAAGTTAAAGACCTACTATAATCCTGCTTTCTTGTTAGAGAGAGAGATATCCGATGGTGGTTTAACCTGAGGGTCACCATGCCTCAGGTGAGTCACGAGATTGAGAAAGGGAATCTTTCATGGTGTCCTCAGCTAGTGCAGGAATTAAACACACACCATTGGCATCGCTCTCCATCGAAATGCAGCCATCCAGTGAACTGAGCTAACTGTATCAAACAGTTAAATACATTTAAATCCTTTTCAATGTCACTTCCAACAATTTATTGATTTCCAATTTGTTCACTATATATAATAGAAATGAAATGAGGAACAGTTCAGGATAAATTTGAGAAAAGTTGGAGTCACCTCATTGTGTACACACATAGAGTTGTGTGTGTGTGACAGAGGTAAATTTGGAGGAGGAAAGGGGGAGAATCCAACTGGGGAAAGTTCCAACCGCCCCACCTCCCTATTCCACACACACCCACTCAGTTCCTCAGGAAATCCCATGTGTAAACCTTCTGAGAGACTTTGTATATTCACTGAAATAATTAAACTCCAAAGACATTCATTATTTTGAGGAGATGGAAGGGTATCTGGGAAAGTAATCAATACTGAAGTCTGGGTATAGTTATTCAGTTAAGAAGTTTAGTACATTCGATTAGCCCCCGAAATATAAAAAAGGAACTGTAAGAATTTCTATCGATATTGAAAAAAGAGAAGTTAACTAAATGAGCATTGGTCTTATAGAAAGTAAATTAAGGGATTAATAAGGGAGAATAAAGAGGATCGATGAATTTCACAGACATTTTGCAGCAGAGTGGGTTAGGGCCAGGGACACTATCACTGTGCCACATCAACGACCCAGCCTCTACAGCCCTCTGCAGTAAAGAATTCCACAGATTCACAAACTCCTAGGGAAGATATTTCACCTAATCGTTTATATTTACATATAGTCACATTGTACAAAACTGTGCACAAAGTCACAATACAGCATTAAAAAAATCAAAAGAACTGTGGATGCTGGAAATCTGAACCCCGAAAGGGTCACTTGATCCCGAAACATTAACTCTGAATTCTCTCCATAGATGTTGCTAAATCTGCTGAGTTTTCCAGCAATTTCTGTTTGTGTTTCACATTCGCAGTCATGGCTGTTCCTGTTTATTCAAGAGGAGGCCACTCAGCCCTTGAAGCCTGCTCTCCCATTGAATAAGTTCATGGTTGATCTGATTTTAACCTTAACTCCACATTCCTGTATATCCCCAAGAATCTTTCACCCCCTTGGTCATTGAGAATCGATCTATGTCTGCCTTAAAAATATTTAGAGATACTGCACCAACTGCCTTTTGATGTAGAGAATTCCAAAGGCTCTCAACTCTCTGGGAGGATAAAATGTTTCCTCATCTCTATTTTAAATGGGTCCCTCCTTATTTTTAAACTGTGACCCCTGATTCTAGAGTCTCCCACAAAACATCCTTTCCACATCCACCCAGTCAACTCGGTTCATAAGTTTCAATTATGTTACCTCTGCCTCTTCCAAACTCCACAGGATACAGGCCTGGCCTGACTAGCCTTTCCTCATAAAGCAATCCACTCATTCCAGGGATTAGTCTAGCAAACCTTCTCTGAGCTGCTTCTAACACATTAACATCCCACCTGGTAAGTGCATTGAAACAGTATCCCAGATGCAGCCTCAATAATGCCCTCTATAACTGAAGTGTTACCTCCCTGCTCTTATGTTCCATTCCTTTCACAGTAAACATAACATTGTATGAGTTTTCCTGATTTTGCAGATTAACCTTTTGTGATTTATGCACTCGGACACCCAGATCCCTCTTTATCTCAGAGTTCTGCAAACTCTCACTATTTAGATAATGTGAATCTTTTTTTATTCTTTCTGCTAAGATAAACTATTTCACTCTTTCCCACATTGTACTCCATTTTCCAGACCTTTGCCCATGCACTTAGCCTTTCAAAATCCCTTTTTAGTTCCTTATGTCCTCTTCACAGCTCACTTTCTGATCTATCTTTGTCACATTGGCAAACTTAGTTATCGCATCTCTTGGCCCTTTCATCCAAATCATTTGTAGAAATTGTAAAGAGTCAAGGCCCAAACATCGACTCCTGTGGAACATCATCCGTGACATCGCACTAACCTGAAGAAGACCCATTCATTCGTATGCTGTGTTTCCTGTTAGCCAGCCAGTCCTCTATCCATGCCAATGCATTGCCCCCACAGTAACTTTTGATGTGGCACCTTATCAAAGGTGCCTGTGGCTCCACGGTTATCACTGCTGCCTCACAGCTCCAGGGACCTGGGTTTGATTCCAGCCTCGGGCAACTATATGTGTGGAGTTTGCACATTCTCCCTGTGTCTGTGTGGGTTTCCTCCGGGTGCTCCAGTTTCCTCCCACAATCCAAAGATGTACAGGTCAGGTGAATTGGCCATGCTTAATTTCCCATAGTATTCAGGGGTGTGTGGGTTAGATGCATTAGTTAGGGGTAAGTGTAGAGTAATAGAGTATGGAAATGGGTTTAGGTAGGATATTCTTCTGAGGATCGGTGTAGACTTGTTGGGCTGAAGGCCCTGTTCCCACATTGTAAGGATTCTGTAATTCTAAAAGCCTTCTGGAAATCGAAGTAAAATACATCCTCTGGTTCCCCTTTATCAACAGCACAAGATATCTGCTTCCTGTCTGTATTGGGTCTTAATGGGGAGTGTAGGGCAGTGGCTCAAGGTCCTTGGCCAGTCCCCATTCTGTTTCACAGGGACATTGGACATAAGAGACACCGTAGACCCTTTGGCCCTTTGACCATGTTCTACTACGTCAGAAAATCATGGCTGATCTCCCTGTGGCTCTCAACTTCCCTTTCCTGTCCCTTCCTTCACATCCCCATCACTCACCCCCAAACCTAACTTCCCCATCCTTCCCATTCCCCTTGACACCCTTGTTTATCAAGACTCTATCCAATTCTGCCTTGAATAAATTCAATGACATACCTCCATTATCCCAGGGAAGAGAATTCCACAGACTAACAGTCTGGTTGTGATTGTTAAACCAATGAGATTATCCATTTGGATTTTACACTTGAGCTTCTGGGTGGGACAGGGGCTCAGGAGGTTCTGCCTCACAAAAGGCAGTCAATTTTTGGCAAAATATATTTTCGAATGAGCCTGTAGAGGGACGCTATGACATACCTGCTGGAGCACGTGGGACTTCAAAATAACTCAAGCTCACATAGCCGATAATATCACATACCCCAGTTACAGCTGACCATTGACACCACCAGTTCCTGACACTCTGAATCACAGCGGCTGGGAAGTTTGTGAATGAAAAGAGTCATGGCAGTGAGGCCTGTGTAGGCACAAGATCTAGCAATGATCTGGATTGATGATCCAGTTGAGGTCTAGTTAAGATCTAGCGATTGCATGTTATCTGCAGCTCATACAGCCTGAAGATTTTGGGAGGTAGCTGCATTTTTGATGTTTGGGGCATCTCATTTTTAGCACACTTCCTATCGCCACAAAAACAGGAATGTGACATGATTGCTGGGAGGCAATAGATAAGCAGGAGTGATTGGGGAAAAAAACGAATGTAATTAAATGAACGAGATGATCATGTTTGTCATAAACACGGATTGATTTGTACTCAAAGTGAAAGTTTTACTTCAGGTTAAAGGTTGACATTGCTAATTATAGTCACTGTCTAACTACATTCATATGCAATCTCATGGAGTGACTTTATTCTATTTCTGGGGGAGTTTCTCTGTGCTGGGAACGACACTCAGCTCTGAGCCATTGACACATATTGGTACATTAATATTGGTGTAGCCAGCAGCATTTTTATTAAATCACCACCTCATTTCTGCAGAATATTACACTCAGCAGGGAGACTGAACAATTAGATTTCTAACCGGAACGAAGTGAATTTGTGTGACCCAATTAAAACAAGAATCTGTCTCAACCTCTGGTTATTCCAGGCAGCAATTCTAGCGAAATCCAATTAAAGCAAACTCCTTTAAACCTCCTTCCCTCTCATGCAATTAATTCTGGGAATGCACAATCATCAAGCAGTGTTAATCATGAAAACCCCAGGCACAGTGCTGTGAGCAGCCAGAGTAAAGGTGTATTCCTCATTACAAAAACATCAATTTTGACATCCTTTTCTTCTCTCTCCATTGATTTGAAACCTCTGAATTGAAGAGCTGCTGCCCACCACTGTATAATCGAGAGCTCTTTGTCAATACCTGATTCAGAAGGTTCATGATGAGCAAGGAGATGTTCAAGGGGGAGGTGGTGATATTGTCACCGGACAAGCAATCCAGAGAATCAGGCTAATGCCCCCTCATGGCAGATGATGGAATTTGAATTCAATAAATATCTGGAATTAAACGTCTAATGATGACCATGAATCCATTGCCAATTGTTGGAAACATCCGTCTGATTCACTAATGTCTTTGAGGGAAGGAAATTGTCATCCTTACCTGGTGTGGCCTATATGTGACTCCAGACCCACAGCAATGTGGCTGGCTCTTAACTGCCCTCTGCACAATTGGGGATGGGCAATAAATGCTGCCCTGGCCAGTGATCCTATAAATGAATCACCAAGTCAGAAAGTTATTTAGTTTCATGTGACCAACCGTGTTCAACCAGGAAGGATATTGTGAAACTTGAAAGGGTTCAGAAAAGATTTACAAGGATGTTGCCAGGATTGGAGGGTTTGAGCTACAAGGAGAGGCTGAACAGGCTGGGGCTGTTTTCCCTGGAGCATCGGAGGCTGAGGGGTTTCTTTGTAGAGGTTGATGAAATCATGAGGGGGCATGGATGGGGTGAATAGACAAGGTCTTTTCCCCAGGGTAGAGAAGTCCAAAACTAGAAGGCATAGGTTTAAGGTGAGAGAGAAAAGATTTAAAAGTGACCTAAGGGGCAACGTTTTCACACACAAAGTGGGGTGTATATGGAATGAGCTGCCAGCGGAAGTGGTGGAGGCAGGTACAATTACAATATTTAATTGGCATCTGGATGGGTATATGAATAGGAAGGGTTTAAGGGGATTTGGGCCAAATGAGACTCGATTAATTTTGGATATCTGGTTGGTATGGATGATTTGGATCAAAGGATCCATTTCTATACTGTACATCTCTATGACTCTATTCCCTAACAACATTTAGAGGCTGAATGAGTGGATATTTTCTCATCACACTGTTCAGAGATGAGGTATATACCTCGGTAACATGTGGGACTTAAGAGTCATAGAGATGTACAGCACGGAAACAAACCCCTTGGTCCAACTCATCCATGCTGACCAGATATCCCAACCCAATCTAGTCCCACCTGCCAGCACTTGGCCTATATCCTTCTAAACCCTTCCTATTCATATACCTATTCAGATGCCTCTTAAATGCTGCAATTGTACCATCCTCCACAACTTCCTCTGGCAGATCATTCCATACACGTACCACCCTCTGAGTGAAAAAAGTTGCCCCTTAGGTCTCTTTTATAAATTTCTCCCCTCACCCTAAACGTATGCCCTCTAGTTCTGGACTTCCCGACCCCAGGAAAAGGACTTTGTCTATTTATCCTATCCATGCCCCTCACAATTTTGTAAACCTCAGTAAGTCACCCCTCAGCCTCCAACGCTCCAGGGAAAACAGCCCCAGCCTGTTCAGCCTCTCCCTGTAGCTCAAATCCTTCAACCCTGGCAACATCCTTGTAAATCTTTTCTGAACCCTTTGAAGTTTCACAACATCTTTCCGATAGGAAGATCAGAATTGCATGCAATATTCCAACAGTGGCCTAACTAATGTCCTGTACCGCCGCAACATGACCTCCCAACTCCTGTACTCAATACTCTGACTAATAAAGGAAAGCAGACCACACGCCTTCTTCACTATCATCTCTACCTGCGAATCCACTTTCAAGGAGCTATGAGCCTGCACTCCAAGGTCTCTTTGTTCAGCAACACTCCCCAAGACCTTACCATTAAGTGTATAAGTCCTCCTAAGATTTGCTTTCCCAAAATGCAGCACCTCACATTTATCCAAATTAAACTCCATCTGCTATTCCTCAGCCCATTGGCTCATCTGAGCAAGATCCCACTGTAATCTGAGATAATCTTCTTCGCTGTCCACTACACCTCCAATTTTGGTGGGTCTCCTGACTCAGAGACAGGACATTAGCATTGCCCCACAACAGCCCTCAGAGTATGAATGGGTATTGAATGTACAAAATTATAAAATCCTCTGTGTCTCTTCCGAATACTATGGGATTCTTCTCAGTTGGGATGGATATGTAGGTTTGTACAGGAACCTTTGTTCAGGTCCGAAGAGAAATTATTGACGAGTCCAGGACCTGTGCATGTTTTTTCATTCATCACAATCTATCAAGAAAGCAGGAGGTAGCTGTGGAAGGTTGAGCCTTGGGAGTTTCTGTTTCACTCACCCTGCCTTCAGGTAGGGGAACTACACCGTGACATTGGGCTGGACATTGACCTTGCTCTGAGAGAAACTGCTTTCTGTATTCTTCACACGGTCCCCGGAGGATGTATTATCAGGTAGAAGCATGGAACCTACTCACAGTTATCACAGGAACTCCACATTACTCAAAATATTTCCCCGGTGTGTACACTTCTAATTCTGAAATGTCCAGCCTTTATTAAGACCATCAGTGAAAATTGATAGTATTTCTGTGTAATAACTGAGTTCAACAGAGCTGAAATGTATCACCTCCTGGTGCACACATTAGGTACAGTCTGGGACGCAAAGTGTTTGTCTGAGAAATAGATAAACAGAAAGGAGGAGCAGATCTCAGCTTCCACTCGGTCAGATAAACCTCCGTCCATAAGGACAGTCACCAGGCTGAGCTGTCCCAGTCAGGGTTCTGCTCTCTGAGGATTTCTACTTAACCCACCTCAATTACACAGCGGGTGATAGGAGGTCAAAGCTGTAGATATTGCAGAAGGGGACTTTGCTTGGTGAGTTGAAACAAAGACTGGGAGAGTTTCTATATTGTGATACTTTTTAAATATTTGAAACGAATAACCAAAACAAGAACCTCTGATGCGATCTGCCTGTATTCTTCTCAAGACAAAGCTTTTCACCGAGCCTCGGTACACAGGACAATAAATTCAATTCAAATTCAATTCAATTCAATAATCATTCCTGCAAGTCCCATTTCTTTCTGTGTCTATTAGATTGTTTATGTTGTGTGTGTGTCTGTTTGTTTGTGTCTGTCTCTGGCTGTGTCTGAGTGTGTGTCTGTGTGTATGAATGTGCATGTGTTTCTGTTTGTGTCCATTTGTGCGTCTGTATCTGTGTGTATGAGTGTATATGTGTCTTTGTGTATCCACCCCTAGCTGTGTCTGTGTGTCTATGTGTATATTTCTGACTGTCTGTCTCTGTCTGTGTCTATGTGTGTCTCTGTATGAGTGTGTCTGTGTTTGTCTCTGTCTGTATGTGTTGGGGAGTTTTCTTTTTAATGATTGAGTTTTTGTTATCCCTAGCTCAGCTTTGCATCTACAGATGTGGAATGTGAATCTTCCTGCAGGAGTTTTACAAGCTGAGGCTCATTCAGTCTGACCTATAATGTTTACAACTGTTGAATAATATTTCCTTATGACATAGTTTTAGATGACCAGGATGAAAATTATGAGAATATTTACATGGCAACTTTTTAATCACTTATGACTTACAACTGATAGTTTAAATGGTAAGTTTCAGAAGTAGAAGCCCTGATCTGAGCTTATATTTGTAATAAACTACTGAGGCATTTATAGACTTCCCAAACAAACTGACTGAAGTGCAACAATCCTGCCCAATATCCAGGTAAAGTCAACCAAAACTCATTAATCCAATCAGCCAAATGTCAAAATACAAATCAACTTTATAAAAATCAAGCTTAAAATTAAATAACATGGGATTAATATTTCAATGGAATTTGAAGGAGTTTTTTTTGATTCACTGTGATTTTCACAAAAGCATTTTTTTCACTGCTTTAAACATATTTTCATTCTTAAGAACGGGTATCAGTTTTGATAATATTAAAGGTCAGTTCAGAGAATGTGGTAACTTTCTATTCGACCTGTGTTTTGATTATGGCAGGAAATAAATTGATTTTTATTATAATTCACAGAGAAACACTGTGATATTCTGATATCCTTCTAGATTAACTTAGTTATGTGTTTGGAGGTACTGTCTAAGGATCTTTGATGAATTTCTGCAATGCATCATGCAGATAGTACACACTTCTGCTATTGAGTGTTGATGGAGGGAGTGGATGTGGTGCCAATCCATTGGACTGCTTTGTCCTGGATGGTGTTGAGCTTCTTAAGTGATTTTAAAGCTGCACCCATCCAGGCAAGTGGGGAGTATTCCGTCACACCCCTGCCTTGCATATGGTAAACAGCATTTGTTGAGTCAGAAAGTGTGTTACTCACCACAGTATTCCCAGCCTCTGACCTGCTGTTGCAGCCACTGTGCGGCAAGTCCAGATGAACTTCTGCTCAATGGTAATCCCAAGGATGTTGATAGTGGAGCATTCAGTGATGGTAATGCCATTGAATGTCAAGGGGTGATGGTTGAATCATTTCTTATTGGAGATGATCATTACCTGGCATTTGAATGGTGCAAATGTTACTTTCCAATTTTAATCTGAAGTCTAGATACAGGGAGCTGTTCAAGAGATGGGAGAAAAGAGAAATATAGTTGCAATCAGATATGGTATAACAAGTTAGGCCACAGTGCAGCCCTAATCTCATGGAACGGAGGTACAGGCACAAGAGGCCAAATGGCCTACTCCTGTTCCTATGACCAGTAAATTACTGGGAGAACCAGATGGAGTGTAGTTTCTTTTTGTCATGTGGTAGCAGTTGAAAATAAACTATATCTGAAATCTGAATTGAAAACAATTTTACATTGTCATGTTTAGTCACTGTATCTTGATGTAATAATAAGGATATAATTGCTAAAGGAACTGCATATTAAAAGTTTTTTAAAAATTTGAATTGGTATTTTCCAACCATAGTTTTTTAACCAATGCTCTTTTGTTCTGTTATCATCATAAACATGGCATGGATTTCTAGTCCCAGATATCAGCAGATGTTTGAACTGACTCTCAGCCATGTTTGGGAACAACAGTTGAAAGAGTGTCAGGGCCAATTAGTCATTGTTAATTCAAGCTTTAATACACATTTACAAACCTGAGTGTATAATCACTTCAGTGTAAAATCTGATATGGGTGTGCACCCTTTCAGTGCTGTTTGGAAGACAGCATCATTGATAAAGTTGGTACCTGTGTCCCATAATTGGGCTGAAAAACATAATAAATATTGGCTCCAACAGGAAGAGCTCAAACATTGAATACAGCTTACCCGTTTCTCAGCACACGCCCAGCATCACCCTCTGGAGATTTCAGTAAATAATGAGAGAACGTGAACAAGGATGTCATTTATACAAATGATTTGGATGAGAATTTAGGAGATGTGGTTAGTCAGTTTGCTGTTAACATCAAAATTAGTGGCATTGTGGACTGAAAAAGGAGGTTATCATGGATTACAAAATAATCTTGATCAACTATGAGCTGAGGAGTGACAGATAGAGTTTAATTTGAATAAATGCTAGGTATGGCATTTTGGTAAAACAGCAAGGGCAGAACTTGTACAAATAATGATAGGGCCCTGGGTATTGCTGTTGAAAAGAGAGACCTAGGAGTTCAGGTACATAAATCTTTGAAATTTGCATCACACATAGATAGGGTGTTAAGAAGATGTTTAGTATGCATTCCTTCATTGCTCAGACATTTAAGTATAGGAGTTGGTCGTCATGTTGAGGTAGTACAGGATATTGGTGAGGCCTCTTCTGAAGTACTGTGTGTAGCTCTGATCACCCTGTTATATGAAAGATATTATTAATTTAGAGAGATTTCAGAAAAGATCAACCAAGGTGTTGCTGGAACAGAGGGTTTGAGTTATAAAAATAGGCTGGGATCTTTTCACTGGAGAATAGAAGTTTGAGGAGCATACACAATGTGAATAACAGGGGTCTGCTCCCTAGGGTGGGAGAGTTGAAAAATAGGGGTCATATTTTTAAAGGAGGAGAAAGTTTTAAAAAGGACATGAGGGGCAATGTTTTCACACAAGAGGATAGTTTGTGTGTGGAATGAACTTCCAGAGGGAGTGGTGGATGCAGGTACAATTACAATATTCAAAAGACATTTGGGTAAGTACATGGATAGGAAAGGTTTAGAGGGATATGGGCCAAACACAGGCAAGTGGGACCCAGTTTAGTTTGGGAATATGGTCAATGTGGACTAGTTGGACCAAAGGGTCTGTTTCCGTGCTGTATGACTCTCTGTATCCTGTCAATGGAGTGACTGAAAGGTTTTGATTTTACTTCTCAATGCAGCTTTATGTCTTCACTTGTTTTCTCAACACCTTTTCTCCTAAAAGCCTTTTGACCTTGCATGCATGGGTCTGGCTTCATAAGTGAAAGGTAAAGTTGCCATAATCCCAGTGGTCTGCTCTCTCATTACAGGATTGACAAGTGGTGGTTTAAGCTGAAGGTCACCACACCTCATGCAAAGTGGGTGGGTTTGAGAAGGTGGGAATTTCATGGCAACCACATCCGGTGCCGGAATTGAACGTTGGTGTCTCTCTTGCTCATCAAGAAGCTTCCCAATCAGGTGTTGACAAAAAGCTCTCGATTATACAGTAATGGGCAGTAGCTCTTCACTTCAGAGGTTTCAAAGCAATGGAGACATTAAAAGGATGCCAACATTGAGGTTCTAAAATGAGGAACACACCTTTACTCTGGCTGTTCACGGCACTGTGTCTGGGGTCTTCATGATTAATACTGCTTGATGATTGAGCATTCCCAGAAATTTCCCAGAAAGGTTTAAAAATTGCCTTAATTGGATTTCTCTACAATTGCTGTCAGCCAGCTGAGCTAACCAACCCCTTACAGACTGAAATGAAACAGAGAACTACAGATGCTAGAAATCTGAAACAAGAAGAGAAATTGCTGGAGAAACTCAGCATGTCTGGCATCATCTGAGAGACAGAAACAGAGTTAACATTTCGAGTCCAGTGGCCCTTCTTCAGAATTCCTACGTACAAAATGGTGATGTCTCACCCATATGTGTCTCATTCATAATAGACACGTGTGCCTTGACATTGAATGTTAGTGGAGTATTTGATTGTGCTAGTCCCATCTAAAGTGATGCCAGCAGGGGTTACTGAAGAGGAATCAGCAGAAACACATTAGTTTTCCCCTTCATAACCCAGGATTTCTGGAGTAATTTCAGTGATTAGCTAGCTTTGCACAAACTGCAAAATGAATATGATGCATTCTGTTCTGTCAAGCATTTCTACAAGCTGATGTGCTGAGTCAGCAGTAAAATCCACAAGATTGATTTAAAAAAAAACTGGATGCAGTCTATTATTTTTCTCAAAGATTTTTAAGAACTAACAAAATCAAGAAATCTGTTAGGATTGCGCGAAAACATGATTCCCAGCCCTAAATGCTGATGAGCTGAGCAGCATTTTAGTGTTGTCTATAAAATTATTTCAACACTTCAAATGTAGATAATATATGTAAAATGAGTTTTCATTTTAAATTCAGTTTCTGCTCATGCGTTTGAAGTCCCTGCCCTCTTTCATCTGCAGCAATCTTTAAGTTAAAAACCATTGCGATTGCTGCTAACATTTTATTGTTGCTGACAGCACTGCACTCCCCCATGTGACCAGTTCACCTCACTACGAGACACACTTGCTGGCTAAAGCTCTGCAATTTGCATTTTATTCAATGCATTAATTCTCAAGGGTGAGATAATATGATAATTGTATGAAATGAGGGATGATATTTTTTATTATGTTTCTGAAGACACTTCAGTACAATTTTCATTTATTTTATACTCTCATTCACATTATCTTTTGATTTTTTCCTACAGCATCCACTTTCCCTGACTGGTCACATTTTGGATCTTAATTCCAACCTTCTGCTTCTAATCAATGCTACTCTACACAGTTATTGGAAAGATGCCTTCCTACTTTCATTTGTTTGCTTCAACATTGGATTTAGGAACGAGCTGTGTAAGAAATTCTAACTAGTCAAAACTACATTACCAAGTCACCTTTGAAAAATCTTTCTGTAATCCCTTAATATCACACTGCAGTTGAGTTAGATTTTTATGAAAATGGGCTTTGCTGTTGATTTGTAGCAGTACTTTGTTCACTGTAGTGTGAAGGTGATCAGCTGTTCACAATACAAACTGTTTCAGACAAGAGAACCTTTATCATTGGCAACATTACCACAGAATGATTAAACACCAAATGTCACCTCTATCAATGTATATTGGCCAGTATATTAATTTAAATAGTTATCATAATTTATTGCTTTCATTGTTTGAGTAGTTATCCAGAAGTAGAATTGTTGGAAACATTGCACTCAAATTCAAAATAAATTCATTTGAAAGATCAGAAAGAATTTTTATAATTTTGAATGTACTGATTTAGCTTACTAATTCTTCTCTTTTTAGAAATGTTTGATTACTCCTTCAACACACTACCATTGCCTTACGTGTTAACCTATTTCACAAATACTTTTCCAAAGGACACTTTGGATGAATTTTGTCAGCGCCATGCATTGCCTTGACTAATTTAACTGTCTTACTAACTACATCCTTCTTGCTAATTGCTGGCCTTGTTCTAATTGCTGAGAAATCTGGGAAAGGATAATTGCATTAAACAACACATTTACCCTAACAAATACTTTCAGCTGATAGAAATAAGGATGGATTTAGCATTAGATCATTGTGACCTTTACAAATTTAGACCAAGAAATGAAACCTTACAACCAATCACATCCATCTCAGATCAATAAAGTGTTTGTCAAAATTGAATTTGCAAAAAAAAATCACGTTAAGATGACAAACTTCAATCCCACAAAATGCACTTGCTCTGCAATAGGGCATGTCTTTCCTTTTTAAGTGATTACTCTGGATACTTCTTGAGAACTGAACTGTTTTAAAAATGAAGCACATTACATGAGTTTAGGTTTTGCTGAGCTCTCCCATATTTTTCAATCAGCAGACTTTTCAATTTTAATATGCAATAGCGATTGCAATCAAACCATTACCATTGTGTGTGGGTTCATGTAAGAGATTAAACTGCACCAGCAATTCAAAGTTAAAATATCAGCAGCTGTTATACATTAATTCTGCACCTGAACAATGGCTTTTCCAGTGCTTTGAGAGTAGACAATATAGCGTGTTTAATTAAATTCATTACTAGTTTTCATTCAGGCACCCAAGCCACAACCAAAATTTCGACAATCTGGTACTGGGTGCAAAATTAGCGTACTCACTCACACTTACCAATGTTATGTAAAAGCCACTGTTGTAATGACTACTATTCAATATATGAAATAGAAGATCAAGGCAGGAGTTTATGATTATGAATTCACAGCAAGTTTAGCAAAAAAACCCAAATCGACATATAGCAAAGCAAAGCAAATTTTAATCCTATCTTGCTGTAAAATATTGCCAATCTTAAATTGTGGCTGTGAAATTCTGAGAGAAAAATCCTGTTTGAAACTCTTTCTTGGACAAATCAAGTCTTCATTGTGTACACACCAGATACATCAGGTACAGGTGCCTAAACATTAATCATTTCAAAAACAAGAACAATAATACACTTAAAACAACACTACTGATAAATCAATGTGTGCTCAAGCTCAAACAGATCAATTTTAATTTCAGAACATTAATGAAACAGTCCTTTGTTTCAGTGCACTAATTCAGAATGCAATTTATAAAGTTAACTGATCTAAACATTCTTTCAATTTCATCAAAGCCAATTTTTATTTAAAAAAAAACCAAGAACTGGTGCTATCCATTGCAAAGTGGCCCCTACTATATATGTGCAATATGAAATTTTAAACAGGACAAATGATGATTTTTCTGTTTAAATCTTTGTAGTCACACTGTAAAACAATTTACTATGCAAATCTCCATTTGCACAGAACAACTGAATTGATGAGATATAGAGTATATAAATGATCATAATATTCTTCTGTATTTTTTTATTTAACAAAATAATTCTAGCAATACAATTTGAAAGCAATGATCTTTTTATTCCTCAAAATTCCATCTCAAATTCAAAATACTGTGGATCAAAATGATGTATTCTCACGTAACCATCTTCACCTCCACTACTGTAACTGTAAAGAACAAATAATATTGATTAGATTAGGCCCTATCCCAATTTGCATTAGAAAGCAAGGCAATAAACATTTAAGTATAAAGATGGTATTTGTGTAGACATCCACAAAATTAATTACAAAATTAAGTTTCTGCACTCATTCCTTCTTTATCCCACTGCTCATTACAGTCCATTGTTTTTGCAAAGTTTTGATATGAGCTCCCCAGAATTTGATCTGTTCAGGCAAATTTAAATTGTTACCACAGTGGCTGCTGAAGTCATTTGTTGCTCATGATACCCATAAAATAGTGAAGAACATTTATCTGGTGTCACTTTTCCAAGAGTTATGACATGGGGTAAAGCCTTCTGCTAATTTAAACCAGCAACATGGAAAAGGTTCACCCCATGCTGTAATCTGTGGAAATTCGAGAGGCCAAGAACTATTTATTTAAAGTAAAAAGTAACAACTTTATTTCTTAAAATATAACAGAGAATAATTAACCAACAACTATTCCCAACTCCTTCTACGATACCTATCTTTTATTTTCCCTTCTATAATACTAGTCCGATAAAAACCCCCAATTAAGATTTACCAACATTCAAATTTCAAAACTAGGCAGCTGTCGAATCTTCCCTTTTGTATTTTCCTCTGTAGATTTTCTTCTTCTTAGGGATTTCTGTTTCACAGGTCATTGATAGGTAAAGGTACCTTTAAGAGAGCTGTGTTTCTGGCAGTCTATACATGCTGGTGGCTTGGCAGTTCTCCCCTCAACTGTTCAATTTTTCACGGTCTTACATCCCAAAGCACGGATTGTTTCATTTTTTAAAAATATTGTCAATATACTAAATTCAAACTTGATTAGAGGTTGGTATTTTGGAGTGTAATTTAAACTGATTGGCTGAATTTGAATTTGTTTTTGTCTCATAGCAACCTAGTCAGCACTAGCTGTTCTGAACCAAAAGTTACATTGTAAATTTTTCAGTACACTGTGTGCTTCTCCAAGTCCTTGCTAGCTTTCAACTTTCTTAACAGTACACTACCCCCTACACCTTCATAACACAAGCAACCATTTGGCCACATTTTTGTAACTTATGTAATAACGTGATTAGATTAAAAAGGTAAACTAAAGACAATGATGATAATAGATCCACAATATCATTCAATTTACATGATATTCTTTTATTTTATTAAATATCCTCAGAACCAAGAAAACTAGAAACCCCAAAATATAATTGTCTCTAAACATTTCTAAACATGTCTGGAACAGATCAATTGAAAAACAATGACAGTCATGAGTGAAATGAATAATTTATTTTTTTTACAAACCCTTCTGTTAGTTTCAGTGCAATTCAATATACTTCATCAAAAACCTTCAAATGCAATTATCAAATTATTGTGCTAACCTTTTCCCATCAGGATGGAAAGCCACACTGTTGATTGGACCAAAGTGACCCTTCACTCGACCAAACTCCTCTTCAAATGACAAATGGAAAAATCTAAAAAGAGAAAAGGAGTTGGTTAAACTATCTTACAATTCTACAGCAATCCTCAGATAACTGCCCCCTTCATCATTACACTGTATTTTCTCTGAAACTATGAGCATGAATTAGTTGATTTACAGGACTGTCAAAAACTCCAGCCGATATCATCCTGATATTAAAAGGTAAACACCCCAAAGTCTCAGATGACCATAGGACTACTCTCTCATTAGAGAGAGAGAGACAAGTGGAGGTTTACCCGAGAGTCACCATGCCTCAGGTGAGGGGAGAGGTTGAGAAAGAGAGTCCTTCAAGATAACCTCAGCCAGTGCAGGAATTGATCCCGGCATCATTCTGCATCACAGACCAGCCAACTGTGCTTTCCTTGCAAGTAATGGTATTTTCTTGTCTAGAACAGGGTCTTTCCTGTTTACTTTTGTTTCCCTAAAGGTGGGCTATTAATGATAATTTTTAAAAAGACAAACATGTTTGACTATTTCACCATATCTCTGATCAGCACTGGCTCTATTAATTATTAACTTCTCATAATTACTCAATAACAGTTTATAGTGATCACACAATCAAATAGATTAAATCTTAGTTGGAGTCCTTAGGCAATCATGAAGTCAAGAAGCAGAAATATTAATTTAAATGCATGACAAGACTCTGAGTTCAAGGTTAAATGGTCTATCAATAAAGTCCTAACTAATATTAATTCGAAACAGGTATGAAAAAGTATTTTGAAGATTAAAATAAATTCTCTCTCTCAGTCATCAAGACTGGAAAGGTCCGTATTTGAATTGCAGGTTTGTGTCAAAGTAGTTCGATCACAGAAAAGGCAGAGTAACGACAGTCTGGCGGAACAGCCCGCAATTTCAGGCTGTGCACATATGGAGCAACTGACATTCCTGGCATGGCAGTGAGGATAAGCCCAACAAAATACCATGGTCAGGATGGTTTCATTTACCATCAATAAGAGGTAGAACACAGATGGTAAGAGAAGACATGCAACAGAATGATGTCAAAAGTAACATGAAAAATTGACAGAAATAGTGACAAACAACTGAAGTATAGATAATCCAAATTGGAGTGGCATCAGCAAATGACATTCTTCCGTAAGTAAACCTTTCTGAAACACAACAATTCCAAGCTGCACTATGAACAGTACTACCATCTCAACGGCATACAATAATTTCTCTTTAATAGTTGTGAGCAGGACCCCGAGCTTAGTGAGCGAACAGTATGGAAAACAAACAGCAATAATAATGCTGGGCTAAACTCTCAAAATGAAAAGAACATATCAAAATAAAAGGTTAATGAATTAACTCCACAACATTGTCACTTACCGAGCCTCAAACTTGCCAATTCTGGTAGAGGTCGTTGTGACATCCATTGCTTCCTGACCACCACCAAGGACAACCTATTACACCAAAATCCAGTACAGATACAATTAACCAAAGCAAACTGTAAGAATACTATATTAACAGCAGCAATACTTTATTCACTGGTCAGACTGACAGGATGTTCTGAAATGTAGTACAATGACCTTTGGCAACTAACTGAAAGAGAATCATTTCCAGATATGAAAACATGAGTATCACACTGCACAACCCAGTCCAGCTCTGAGAAAAACTGCAATATTCAAATGCATGTTACAGCTGTAAAATGACAGCTTTGCAGAATCAGCTTGGAAATTATATGGCACAACAGGTAAAAATCCTCTACACAAAGAAACATCCTCACAAACTATAAACTGCAAGCCAAACTCTGCACAGTTAACAGTTTAACGGAAAAACACAATCACCCTTTAATGTTCAGTGCATGTACTGCAAAGGGTGGTCTCATCACTATTTAGTTCTATATTGGATATGGTCAAATAAGCAGGGAAGTGTGTCATTTTTCATAAACATTGCTTCTGTACAGATCTGCCCTGAAGATCTGTTAGATGACTTAACAGAGAAATGATTCGTTCTCATGATGATTTAATTTCAAATGAACAGTGTGCTGGGTCACAAAATTACATTGACACTTTAACCTTGACTGAACAAAATTTGAAGACAGCAATGTCAAATAACCAACAATGTTGCAAAACTAAACCCAGCCAGTGTTAGTTCGAAACCATCAATGTGATGGGTTCAGAATCGGTCTACAATCTACTGCATCCTTTTTGCTGGCAGTTCTGATCACAAGTTCTGGATTAGTTGAACTTGATCAGAAGTGGTCAAACTTTTTGACTTTGTAGGTTGTTGAGATACAACCCACAAAGATTACAGTTAATACTCTGATCAACTTGCATACAACTCAAGCCATATACATGATCCTGGTTTTGGATTTAGAATTTTTGCAATAATGATGTAACAGTGGAAAGAGCAAACTTCTCTAAATGGCTGGCTCACAACATTCAGACTGGATAAAAGTGTGAATAAAGTAGTGACATTAGAGCTAAAACACTGGTATTATAGGTCAGATTCCTGACTCCTAAGCTACATGACCCAAAGAGGATAGAGTGTAGAACTCCCCCACCCCTGTGTAAGTAAAGGTTCTGCTTACCATTCCTAGCTGCTACAATAGCTCACTGCTTATTCTTGTACAACCACCTAAAACATACAATGAGGTTTCATTTCTCCTACTTGAAGAATATTCTTTTGGGGAAATCTGTAGATATACCGACCACTCTGATTTCCCCAGCCACAGGATCAACACAACTGACGTTGTGAAAGCTTAGATCTGTACTAGTTCCAGATTCAGAAACTAAAAAGATCAAGCACTGCTTAAAATTTGAATGCTGTTGAATAATTTAGATTAAAAAATGTTCTTCTTGAACCAACAGGCAATATTAAATATTTGCTAATATTCCATGAGATGTAATTTAGTACATTTAGATAAAACAAGTCATTTCTGGGTTAAGGAATTTGATAATAGTTACACTCTCACCATTAGACTGGCTTTTAATTCCAGAATTTATTGATTTCAATTGTCACCATCTGCCATATGGGATTCAAACCTATGCTCACAGACCATGAACCTGAGATTCTGGATTGCTAGTCCAGTTATAATGCCACTATTTCCCTGTTCTCCATTACTAAATCTCCATTTAAGTGAGAGATGTGTTATTTTTAAGAAGTGTTCCTTAGGTCTAGTGAACGCAACAGCTGAATGGACACAGTGCTCTGGTTTCAGATGAACCTGCAATCATGGTTTTACAGATCTGAAAGAATAGGCGAAAGGAAATTTGTAGCTAATGGTTTAAATAATAAATCTATGGTAAACTGTTAGGCTTTGGAAGGGGTGGAAGGTAGCATCATTGCTTTAAAGGATCAAAAATGGAAGCTGAAAACTAGTTGTTGCAATCTTAGATTAGGTCTCAGCAAGTAGAAAAGCAGATAACAGTCATACCAACACATGAATACCTTTCATCTCCAAGCCATTGAGACAGAAACAATTTAATTGAAAACGACTTTTCCTATTAAGTCAAATGCATACAATGCATGATATATGAGGGAGTTATTGTATCCATTGAAGTAATGATAACATTATCAGCTGTCCTCTATCTACACCATCAGTGGAAAAAGATGGTAACTTCTGGGAAGAGAGCTGGAAGGTAAAAGTGAAAGCTGGTCTCCTACATTTCAATGCAGTTAATGAAGTGTAACTGAGATTTAATTTGAATACTAATCCAATGAGACAACCTACACTAAATACAGTAGGACCGGTCCCACGTGAGCGATAAATACAAGTCAGAGTATAAAGCTTAATCATACCCACAACAATCAAACCATCAAAAATTACTAAACAATTATTTTTCATGTAATACCTTTGACTATTTCATAAAAACATCTTTCTACCTCCAGGAATTACATATTTAAGCATAAATGACATTTTTTAAAAATACCGTTAATACCTGGATGTTAGTCTCTAAGCAGATAAATGGGTAGATACAATAAATGCAAACATAAAGCCCTCACACCCCAACTCCATTATAAATGGAAAACAAATCACTTGTTAAAAAGATATGAATGGGTAAGGTCCTCTCCTTTAACACTCCTGCTCTACTCCGCGGTGTATCTGAAAGAGTGATCCTTCTGCGTTATGACAGATCTCCTACTGGACTCACATTTCTGGATGCTTATAAAGCAATAACTACATGAGCCAGAGGCATGAACGTTCAAGGTAATGAGAAGCAACAGTTGAAAGCAATTCAACTTATGGCACAAACTGTATTTTCTATTTACAGTGAACAACAATGTGGCATGAAGCATAGGTGCAAATTGTAATAGCACATCTATCTAAACTTATTACAGACCCCATTTATCCAGTTTGAACATCAATGAAAAATCAGGATGAAACCTGTGACATAGCAGCCAGATTAAATCACACTTAATGATAAAGGTTAATAGGAGGGCCCTGGGGCAGTGTTGTTGAACAGAAAGACCTGGAGGTTCAGGTATAGTTCTTTGAAGTTTGCATCACACGTCAACAGGGCAGTCAAGATGGTATTTAGCACACTTGCCTTCATTGCTCAGACTATGGAGGAGTATAGGAGTTGGGATGTCCTGTTACGGTTGTACAGGACATTGGTGAGGCCACTTCTGGAGCACTGTGTACCATTGTGGTTTCCCTGCTGTAGGAAAGGATATTAGCAAATTGGAGAGGGTTCAGAAAAGATTTACAAAAGATGGCGCCGAGACTGAAGGGTTTGAGTTATCGGGACAGGCTGGATAGGCTGAGACATTTTTCCACTGGAGTGTAGGAGGCTGAAGGGTGACCTTATCGAGGTTTACACAATCATGAGGGCCATAGGTAAGATGTTTAGGAAAGGTCTTACCCCTAAGCTAAGGGAGTCTAAGACTAGAGGACATATTTTTAAAGTGAGAGAAGGAAGATTTAAAAGGGACCTGAGGGGCAACACTTTCACACAGAGGGTGGTTCATGTGTAGAATGAACTGCCAGAGGGAGTAGTAGGTGCAGGTACAGTTACAACATTTAAAAGACATTTGGATAGGTACATGAATAGGAAAGGTTTGGAAGGATATTGTCCAAACACAGACAGGTGGGACTAGTTTCATTTGAGAAACATGGTCAGTGTGGATAGGTTGGACTGAAGGATCTGTTCTGTGCTGTTCAACTCTGTAGAATCCAATTCAATCATGTGAAATAGAAATTGATCAAACAAACCTTTATAGCATACAACAGAATCAGTTATGTAACCATTTAGGTAAATTTGCATGAATTGTACAAGCCATTTGCTATTATATAAACATACTGCATTCAGTACATGAAAGCATGCTTTTCTCATAAGGTATAGGAGTAGCCTTAGTTCACTCGGTCCTTTGAGCCTGTTCAATATTCAATAAGATCGTGGCTGTGCTAATTGTGACTACACATCCACTTTTCTGCCTGCTCCCCATAATCCCAACTCCCTTGTAGAAGGAAGCTGGAACAATTCTGATGAAGCTGATGAATATCAAATGATTAAATTGCACCTGGACTAGTGAATCATGAGAAGTCATTGTGACAGTAGTGAGTTCCCCACTTCGCCAGCCTTTCTTTAAACAAAGGGTTTCCAGAGGATACTGAAATAAACTGAGGTGTTTAAATAAACTGCAAAATATTCCAGGAATCACTGGGCCACAGATAGATTACTCTGATAAAGGGTCATTGGGCCCAAAGTATTGACTCAGTTTCTCTCTCCATAAAAAGCTGACAGTCCTGCTGAGGTGCTCCAGCAGTTTCTGTTTTTGCTTGAGATTGATTACTCGTCATGTGTAGTCCTAAAGACAGATAAGGGAGGTGGGAGGATCATCAAATCAGTAATTCTCACTAAACCCAGCATTGTAACTTAGGACGAAAGTAAATATAGTGATAAAGTGTTGATTTCATGAGTCAGCTTTGAATGGTTTCTCATTTAACATTTTTATTTGTTACTTACATGCTCCACAATAGGTGAAATAGCAGCTGAATTGACAGGCCGTTCAGTCCTGTATGTTTTCAAGTGCTCAAAACTTGCAGAATCAAACAGCTGAAATATGGAACAAAAAATTAGAAAACTTTAAGAAAACTGAAAAAATTAGTTCTAACAGAGTTACCGTGGCGATAGTCTTTGGTGTTGCTATGTCACAAGTTGTGACTGTTCTTAAAGGGAAGGCGGCTAAAGGAGATCTGATAGAGGCTTTTAAAATCAAGAACAGGTTTAATAGGAGTAGATAGTGGGAAACTGTTCCTTCTCATTAAAGGATTAAGAACCAGACGACACATATTTAAAATGAATCCCCTGCCATCATAATCCTGGAGCTCGGTACTGACTAAACTGAACTGGACATGCCACATAAATACTATGGCTAGGAATCCTGCAGTGGGTCACTCATCTTCTTACTCCCAAAATTATGTCAACATGGAATACTCCCCATTTGCCTGGTTGGCGGCAGCTCCAGCAACACAAGAAGCTCAATACCATCCAGCAAAAAGCAGCCCTCTTAATTGGTACCACATCCACAAGCATCCACTTCCTCCACCACTGACAGACACTAAAAACAAGATGCGCTACAGAAATTCAAAGATCTTCCAAATCCACAACCACAAGAGTTGCACATACATGGGAACAGAATCCCCTGCAAGTTTCTGTCCAAGTCACTCAGCATCCTGACTTGGAAATATATCAACGTTACCTCAGTGTCGCTCGGTGAGAATCCTGGAATTCCCTACCTAAGGGCATTATGGGTCAACCTACAGCACATGGACTGCAGTGCTGTAGAAGGCAGCAAGAAGGCAGCTCAACCCTACCTTCTCAAGGGGCAACTTGGGATGGGCAATAAATGCTGGCCCAGCAAGTGACACCCATCTTCCACAGTGAACCAAAAAAAATTACAAAGGAGCAGATATGATGCAACACAAGTATTTTCACATTGCCAGAAGTGAGGGGATGGAATCCATTTGACGGAGGCAAGATGAGTTTAGGTATTCGAGATGGTATAGGATGGTTATTTGAATGGAAGTCGTGAGCAAGGATATGGGGAAAAAGCAGGAAAATGGTACTCAGTAATGATGCCCATTCAAGGAACTGGTGCAGGCATGATGGGTCAAATGGCTTTCTTCTGCAAAACTCTGTGTTAAATTTGCTTGGAAACAGAAGGGGATGGTCATAGGATAGGGTGAACATCAATGTGAAATTTCTGGGTTGGCTTAAGTGGCCCTGATGACCTTTCGCAAACGTCTATTCATAGTTCAAGCTGCACAGAAAATGACACCAACCAAAGTGAGAGATCATTCCTCTACAAAGATGCTTACATTATCAATAAAGAACACTTATTCAACAAAAACCTACAGAATATTTCATAACATAAGTGGTACTTTGCTATCTAGCTTACATTAGATCTAAAAGCACAACACACTTAATAAAAATGCCAACAGTGTGAGCATCAACATTTAGTTCAGGTTGTGCCAGAAACATGCAATTTGAACATGTTCCAGTTCCAACTCACACATGAAGAAAGTGAGGACTGCAGATGCTGGAGATCAGTGTCGAGAGTGTGGTGCTGGAAAAGCAGAGCCGGTTCGGCAGCATCCGAGGAGCAGGAGAATCGACGCTTCGAGCATAAGCCTGATGAAAAGTTTGAAACGTCGAATCTCCTGCTCCTCGGATGCTGCCTGACCAGCTCTGCTTTTCCAGCACCACAGCCTTCGAGTCCAATTCAAACATGGAAACAACAGCTAAATATTTCAGGCTGGGGAATTACTGCCTCCAACAACACGACGACATTTGATGGAATAAGGCATTGAGAAGGTTTAGCAAAATGAATATCTTCAGATAGCCAGGCCAGTCAAACCTTATTCTTCAACAAAAATCCTCCTTTTTAATATTGCAAAACAGACTTTGTCCCTAATGTAATAATAGCTCTACAAACTTAATTTGGAACAGAACATTGAACCTGCATGAATTAACAGTTCAGCTTACACCAGAAAAATGACAAGTTGTGACACTGGAAAACACTGTTTACCTTGGCAGTACTGTCCTTTGAAGCAGTGATAAACATGGTCAGGTCTAAGGAAGTTTGAATGTCATTAATTTGTTTGGTGTGTTCTTTTACTTTTGTCATTATTTCCCCAGACTGTCAATAAAGTAACACAAGTGTCAATAATTGCAAAATAAAACAAATAAATCACCAGTATTCAATCACTTCATATATTTGATAGAACAGGCATGACTCCAGAATAACAAAGGAGTGCTCTTTAAAAATCACTAATCCATGTAGAATTGAGACATTAATACCAGGTCATCCTCTCAAATAAATAAGTTTTCCTCAAAACATTAGATAACGGTATTGGGCATTATCAAAGCTAGTCACTTTGGTGTAATAAAATGTAACTACAGCTTGTAAAGCTTTCTATGTGAAGACAAGCAATAAAAAAGATTATTGCTGAGGAAGGGTCCTTCAAGATGAACCATCCTCAAGAGCTGTGATTTTTCAAACACAGTCGGTTTTAAATTAAAGCTATTTCTTTGCGAAACACCTTGAATTTCAAAGGAAATAGAAGCGCTATTCCTTGTCAAGGGTAATATTAAAATGAATATATAAAATGAAAATGTTAAAATAAATAGAAAGAGGATGGAGGAGGAAATCAGTTATCACACTGAGGCAATCATAATTTTAAATGTTTCAGAATTAACCAATGATTGCAGATGGTGTAGTTTCTCTGGATAACAGTAGCACAGCGCATCATTTATATTCTGTTGTTGCCACTGGATTGCAATCATTGTGCAATTTCTCCTTACCTTAGCACTGTATTGCACTAATTCACCATTTTCATGTCCTGCAATGACAAACTCTCCAAGAGGTCCCCAAACAGCACTGGTTATTTTTGACTCACTGGCTGGAACCTTCATATATGGTTCATTGTTACCTAACAATTAATAAGGAGTGTAAATATAAAATTAAAGCTCTGAGATTACTTAATAAAAGGTCAAAAGAGTCTTACATTTACATAGCAGCCTTCCTAACTTCAGGTCATCTCAAAGTATTGTCCAGCCAATAAGTCCTTTTGAAGTGTAGTTACTATTATCATGTTAAAGAAAGGCAGCCAATGTGTACACAGAATTGTATACACAGAAAACTGACAGTCAATTTGTCCTTAGAAAGCTCTCACGTGCAGGTTTTATCAGGACACCTGACAAAAGTTGATTTGAAGTTTAAATGTATAGTTTATGTTTTTCAAAAAATTAAAAATCAGAGGGGAGCTGGGGTTCAAAAGAAGAGAGGAACGGTGTTTGCAAGCTCCCAATTAATGGTGGAATGGGGACAGTTTGTGGGATGTGTAGGGGATTAGAATCTTGGAGTTAAAAAGATACCGAGGGAATGTAAGGCTGGGTTAAAGTCATGGATAACACGACTAAGATCAAAATAAAAATAGATGCAGGATACAAAACTATGAGAACTTATTACAGCAACATTATTTAACAAGTGGTGGATGAAAAAATGCAGATGGCATCAAATTTAATAGGTTTTCAGTCATTAGAACACAATATTAAATTACCATATATACTCATGTAAATGTCGACCCCTTATTTTTGGCCAAAAAATCTTGTACTTTCCATATATCCCAGGTAAAAGTTGACCCTACTATATTGCGTTATAACCCTCTTACAAAGGAAGCTGCATGTTCCCATTAACCCACTTAAACGAAATCGCATTCATTCATTCATACCGGTAATTCTACTCATCACTCTTGTTTACTATATTGCGTCTCCATTCATTCATAACACTACTTAGCCCACTTGGTTTACTACTGCATGCTTTGATTCATTCATTCATTCAGACCAGTACTACGTCTATTGGTACTTATCGCACTTTCTTCACTAGACACCCAAAGGTTAATATTTTAATTGTGCCATTATATCTGAATAAAAGTGAGATATATTAGCTACATATATCTTTAATTCTTTGACAAAACTGTTCATGTTGCTGAGGTTCATAACATAGGAGAGTAAATGGGAGGGAAACGGAAAAATTTGGCAGGAAAGTTCAAGACACTTACACATTCAGAATTTTATAAATGTTTCATTTTAAGTGTGCCATTATACTAGGCTATGACGATGTTGACTAATGTGATTTTGCAGGATTTCAATGAATCTTTGACCTGTTAGTTTTGTACCCGTATATAAATGAAATTTACAACCAGTAATTCATTATTGTTTCTCTTGCTTTTATACTGTAATTAGCTTTACCGTAATTCATTGTGTATTGCTTCTTTACCTTGGATTAGTTGTGCGATCAAATCGACTTCTGCTAACAATACGGTATTTTGAACTGCAGCATGAATTTCAGCCCCTCAAAGCTAGTACCCGAGTATTAGTCAGCCCTATAAATTGAACTTTTAAAAACAGTCTAAAAAATTCGACTTTTACACGAGTATATATGGTATATAAAGGTTGGTTTGTGCGCTGCAGCATAAAAGTAGGACACAAAGTGAGTATTAACACATGTTGGAAGCAAGCATTGTAACCCCATTTCCTTTGTTCAAGGATTTCACACTGCTGTGTTCTGCGTACAAAACAAATAAATGGCAAAGTCAAAATAACAACAAAAACAAGATCAGGAAAAATATAGTGAGAAAAAGGATAAGCTCCCAAAATTAATGAGGCAACAGTTATCAATAATTGTTATTGATGTGAAATATTTTGTCAAACAGGATAGATACCACACAAGCTTTCTTTATCACTGAAAAAACAGCACCATCAGATGGAGATCACTGTGGAAGTCAAGTCCAATTTCACTTTCATCAATCTGTTCAGGTGGAGGTTAGTTTTAAGGTTAGGCCAATAACTGCTAAACATTTTCAATACCTAGCCCATTTTAAACAATATTAAGATTCCAAATTAACTTTTCAGTTGACAGTTCCAAATTATTGATCTTCAGTTATTGCATAAACAATCATAAATTGATACACACCAAAGAAAATAAAGTATGTATTATCTTTATATTCCCAAGTTCCTGAAAACTCCCTACATAAAACTATAAAATCTGCCCATTTTGTAAATGTAGGTATTGAAAACATTCATTTCATCTGTGTATCTGTAATCTGTATCCACGAAAAAATATGCATTGGTGGAGAAATCGATGAGGATTACAAGATTAGATTACTACATGTGAGCTGCTATTGTACCATATCCCATTAGTTTTTCTTATCTATAATTTAACCAGCTGGTACTAAAAAGTCAGACTTTCTTTAAAAATGCTCTTTAAGATTAACCTTTGAAGAAAAGCTTTTTCTTGCAACCATTAAAACATACTTCCTTACTTATCTGAGCAGGATCTCGAATGTCAAAGAAGCTGACATAACAATGGTAGCCCATCTGCTTGTCAGTTGTAAACATGACGATGTTTCCACTGAAGTCAAATCCACCCGTTCTGACAGCAGAACTTGTTTTAAACAAAGCAAGCTGCTTCCCTAGTAATGAAAATCGTCAATCGAATGAATGCAAAACAAGCCAAACTTGCAAAACAAATAGGCAGCGCTACAAATGGTCAAATATTGCATGAAAATAGAATTAAATACAGCAGATAATACATTTAACAAAATCAGCAAACTTTATTTTAACAGTTATACTTTACAAATTCAGGAGACTAATCCTAACATGAAGATTTACATAACCTTCGGTGTATAAAAGTTAATTGCCATTATATAAAAGTCTTTGCCATTACACATTAACCAATAAGCTGGTAAAATGAAAAGACAGTGCTTTTCATGACTACTGGATGTTTCAAAAAGCTTAACAACCAATCAAATTCTTTCAAAATGTGGTCACAGTTGCAATGCAGGATGTCTGATGGCTTAACAAGTTGACCTCACCACATACATAAAGACTGGAAAATCGCTAATCCAAGTTTTGTTCTGCCCAGTTAGCTAATGTCTGGCAGTGTGGTTATAGGGCGGTACAATTAGATTAAGGGAGAGAGAAAAGGTAAATAGTTGATGACAGTGTCAGTCCCTGACCACAGCTGTGAAGGTGCATGTGGTGAAATGAGGCGGGACTCAGCAGTAACCGTGCAGTAACATCAAACAGCATCCTCACACTTATCATCAAGATCTGCACGTCAATAGTGGTGAATTGAACATGAGAGAAGAGAGTGCAACTGTCAGAAAAGACCTTTTATATGGAATGCCTTTGGAAAGAAAGGAGGAAATCAGGGAAAAATAGAATCTTCTCAATCATCGACTTTTTTTTAGCATGTTCATGGAATATGGGCATCACCGGCAAGGTCAGTATTTTTTGCCCACTCCCTGAGGGCTAGAGTCATTTCAGAGTGCAGTTAAGAAGCAAGCTCATTGTTGTGGGTCTGGAGTCATTTGTGGGCCAGACATGTTAAGGATGGCAGACTTACCTCCCTAAAGAATTTTAGTGAATGAGATGGATGTTTGCAACAATTGACAATGGTTATAGTTGGCCTTAGATGAAATTTAAATTACAGACTTTTATTGAATTTAAATTTTACCACTTGCTATGATGGGATTTGAACCCACATTCCCAGGACATTAGAATGGGACTCCGGATTATTAATTCCATAATAACAACACTGATATTTACAAAGGTGATTGGAGAGTCTAATGATGCAATATCTTAATAAAAACTGAAAGAACTGTGGATGCTATAAATCAGAAACAAAAACACAAGTCGCTAGAAATGCTCAACAAATCTGGCAACATCTGTGAAGAGAAAGCAGAGAAAATATTTCAGGGTTGGTTGCCCTTCCTCAGATGCAATATCTTACCTGTTTCACAGTCCCAAAGTCTGCATGAGTTATCTGCTGAACCAGTTAACACTTGTTTTGTATCCCCTAATTATCAGATTAAGGAAAAAATGAAGAACCTGTTTGGAAATTCAAGACACATGTACACAGAACAACTTTAATTCCTTTGAATAACACTGCTCTACTGAATACTTGTGAGGGATAAGACAATATGCCACATTGAGAAAATTGTATCATTTAATCTGAAGGCCTTCCAAAGTAATCAAGAGATCTCAGGGAACATGAATTTCCTCATTCTGATTAAGCTTCCCTTGTAATATGCAAATAATTTATCTTGACAGGTGCATCCCCTTACCATAAAGAATATTCAGGTTTCTGGATTACTCACAATGTAAAACTGCTAGATTTTGCCTTCAAAAGTTACAAATTCCGAAGGTACAAAAATCAAAGCTGCAGTGATCAAATGAATTTTAGTACACATGAATGCATAACACCATTAGGTCTCATCAGATTTTAGTGGGGGTCAGCACACAAACAATGGATTACATAGACATTAAATATTCTGCTTTGCATTTCACAGATTTAGATAGGCTGAATGGCCTAATTTCTGCTCCTGTGTCTTAGTCATAGAGATGTACAGCATGGAAACAGACCCTTCAGTCCAACCTGTCCATGCCAACCAGATATCCCAACCCAATCTAGTCCCACATGCCAGCTCCTGGCCCATATCCCTCCAAACACTTCCTATTCATATACCTATCCAAATGCCTCTTAAATGTTGTAATTGTACCAGCCTCCACCACTTCCTCTGGCAGCTCATTCCATACACGTACCACCCTCTGCGTGAAAAGGTTGCCCCTTAGGTCTCTTTTATATCTTTCCCCTCTCACCCTAAACCTATGCCCTCTAGTTCTGGACTCCCCGACCCCAGGGAAAAGACTTTGCCTATTTACCCTGTTCCATGCCCCTCATAATTTTGTAAACCTCTATAAGGTCACCCCTCAGCCTCCAATGCTCCAGCGAAAACAGCCCTAGCCTATTCAGTCTCTCCCTATAGCTCAAATCCTCCAATCCTGGCAACATCCTTGTAAATCTTTTCTGAACCCTTTCAAGTTTCACAACATCTTTCCGATAGGAAGGAGACCAGAATTACATGCAATATGTCAACAGTGGCCTAACCAATGTCTTGTACTCAATACTCTGACCAATAAAGGAAAGCATACCAAACGTCACCTTCACAATCCTATCTACCTGCTTATGGTCTTATTACACAGAATTACATCATCACGTGTGGTATCCATTTGTATCAAGGATAAATGCAATCAAAATGGCATTCAGCATTGCAAAAGTAGGCTTCCCACAAGATAGAAACTTCTAAAACTGAAAATGTGCTTTGTTAAAAAAAAAGAAACTGCATAAAAATAGAAGTATTTATTACAGCTCAAATTCCACAATATTGTGGCAATTGCAGCAGCAGTAACCTGACGGTAAGAATGTTTAACATTCAAAATACTTAGTCTTACAATATTGGGAATCTCCCAAAGAATTTCCAAAAGTAAATGCCAATGGGAAATGTAACTTGTACTAAGGAATGTTTAAAAATTGGAACTCTTGGACTGTCTCCGCTGAGAATGGAAAAAAAGCATCAATGGCCCCATTGGGAAACTATCACCCAATTCTAACCAACTACCTTGGTCCTGTCTCCAGACAGGATGACACATCAAAAGTCAAATGAAGCATTTCACTCAGATAGAAAAAAGGAAATTTTTGGCACTGACAGCAAAGATGAGCTGAACATCTGTGAAATACTTGGTTGCATTCTAAAATCCTTCTAAAATCTAAAACCCTTTAGTAACCAGCATGACAGAAAGCACACACATCGTTCTCAATTGTGGGATTCTGGTATTGTGCCTCTTCCAATAAACTCCAATTGCTTTGGTCACTTTGATTATTGTCACGATGTGATACTTGCAAACAAGACTTCAGGCTTTCACTGTAAATATATGTAGTGAATTTATCCATGCAATATGTTGGTTTCTGCTTAATCAGATGGTAAGTATAAATCTAGCCATTAAGGATACAGTCAACATCAACACACCATACTGCTCCAGTGTGCCCATTGTAAGTGCCGAGCCTCTCACCATTCAGAGAATACCAGACATTAACAACCTGTGTAACAGAGAAAAAAACAGAATGACTAGTTGATTATTTCTGAACTTTAACTTTGTTTCTACTTGTTTTCACTTGTCACCATTCAATCCATGAAACTCACTAAAATCTCAAAGCATAAATTTTGTTACAGAAAATCCCATTGCACTGTAAAGTAGCAAGTCAATCTCAATGATTATAAATTTAAATTGTGGGTAACTTCCCTTTTTAATTAAGAAAACTTTTTAATCCAACAACTCCTTGGATCAAAGCAACTATTTGTAAAGAACTGGTCTGATTGAGCCTAGTTATAAATATGATTCCAGTTTAGCGAGTTAAGCATTTATACTACCTACAACATTTGACACATTTTGTACGTACGTGTTTGGCACTACCCTAGAACAATATCTACCTACTCAGGAAGGTTAGTACATGGAATTTATCCATTTGTATAGTATAGGTCTGGGCCAACTGAGAGGCCCATCAATGTGGAGACACCATTGTCTTTTAGAATAATCAAAAATGGACAGTTAGTAAGGATTTCAACAGTCTGACTACACATTACAGGAAACTTTCACAAATATTTAGCTTTATTTCATTTTTCATAGCAGAAAGGGTTCAAGGAAATGTCCTCAAAATGGAGAGAAGAAATTTTCTATAAATCACTGATTCAAAACTTTGGAAAAAAGAATACAAGCATGGACTACTTTCTAAACGGTGAGAAAATTCGTAAAGCCAAACTACAGAGGGATCTAGGAGTGCTAGTTGAGGATTCTCTAAAGGTAAACATGCAGGTTGAGTCTGTGATTAAGAAAGCGAATGCAATGTTGTTAATTATCTCAAGAGGGTTGGAATATAAAAGCACTGTTGTGCTACTGAGACTTTATAAAGCTCTGGTTAGGCCCCATTTGGAGTACTGTGTCCAGTTTTGGTCCCCACACCTCAGGAAGGACATACTGGCACTGAAGCGTGTCCAGCGGAGATTCACACGGATGATCCCTGGAATGGTAGGTCTAACATATGAGGAACGGCTGAGGATCCTGGGATTGTATTCATTGGAGTTTAGAAGATTAAGGGGAGATCTAATAGAAACTTACAAGATAATACATGGCTTGGAGAGGGTGGACGCTAGGAAATTGTTTCCGTTAGGCAAGGACACTAGGACCCGTGGACACAGCCTTAGAATTAGAGGGGGTAAATTCAGAACAGAAATGCGGAGACATTTCTTCAGCCAGAGAGTGGTGGGCCTGTGGAATTCATTGCCGCAGAGTGCAGTGGAGGCTGGGACGCTAAATGTCTTCAAGGCAGAAATTGATAAATTCTTGATGTCACAAGGAATTAAGGGCTACGGGGAGAATGCGGGTAAGTGGAGTTGAAATGCCCATCCGCCATGATTGAATGGCGGAGTGGACTCGATGGGCCGAATGGTCTTACTTCCGCTCCTATGTCTTATGGTCTTATAAAACCTGCATTACCAGAGCTGCGGTTATCCAAAAAATGAGCAGAGGCACAATAAAAGGAATTTATTTTGTGTTATACTGGGAGAAAATGTCTTCTTCTATGGGATGTTGACATTACCAGCAAAGTCAGTATTTGTTGTCCATGTCTTACTGTCCTTGACCTGCGGGATTGCCTTGGCCACTTCAGAGGACATTACCTTGCTGTGGATGTATAGGCCAGCCCATATTAGGTTGACAGAATTCCCTTCATAAAAGGACACAAGTGAACTAGGTGGATTTCAAGGCACCACCACTGCGATATGCTTTGGTTCCAGACTTATTTATTGAACTTAAATTGCATCTGCAGCTGTGGTGGGATTTAAATCCATATTCCCAAATCATAACATAGGCCTCTGGTCTAATAGCTCAGCCACGTTACCACTATGCTACTGCTTCCCATTAGGTTGGGGCAATTAAAGGTGAACGCTGCTGAAAATGCACAGCAGGTCAGGCAACATCCAAGGAGCAAGAGAATCGACGTTTCGGGCATGAGCCCTTCTTCAGGAATGATTCCTAAAGAAGGACTCATGCCCGAAACGGCGATTCACCTGCTCCTTGGATGCTGCCTGACCTGCTGCGCTTTTCCAGCAACACATTTTCAGCTCTGATCTCCAGCATCTGCAGTCCTCACTTTCTCCTAGACGCAATTAAAGGTGAAGACAACCATTTAGGGTTTTAATTTCAACTTGACTTCATCAATTAACTTTATAACAAATTATATTTAATTTTCTCATAAAATTTAATTATTAATTCACCCAAATAGCTACATCTCAGGTGTTAACCTGTTCATTCAGGAGACCTCAATGTTAACCTGGCAATAGGCTGGGCCATTAAGTAGACAGAATTGCGTGACTGAAGCCTCAGCCAGAATACATTAAACTTTAAACAATACTGCCATTAAAAACTTTAGATTTACTTGTGAAACATTCTCACACCTACAGTTTAAAGTATTCGCAGCCAAAGCCACACAAAATCATTTCGACTTGAAATAAATATTGTTCATTACAGGAGAAAACACAAATGGCGTTCTAAAAGTACTAAATAATCAAGGCCTAAAAAGAAGAGTGGAAATAAATACAATAACTATCACTATACAAAATGATCAGAAAACTAAAGACCGGTATTTCCCCAATAGGATGCATCCTAGGATATTAAAGGAAGCAGTTACAGAGTTAGTGGATGCACTGGTAGTAACCTTTCATGAATCCTCAGATTCTGGAAACATTCCAGAGAACTGGAAAATTGCCACCATAAGAACTTTATTAAAATGGGAAGACAACAAATAGAGACAATTGGAGACCGATTAGCTTGATGTGCTACTGAGAAACGGATACAGTCAATTCTAAAGGACATAACAGCAGTTCATTTATGAGAGACATAATATGATTAAGCAGACTCAGCATAGCGTCATGAAGGGAAAGCAGTAGAGGTAATACATTTGGATTTTCAACAACTGTATGATAAGGTACCACATGTTAGGTGATTTAAGATGGCATTGGAGGTAATATATTAGCATGAGTAGACTGGCTAACGTATAGAAGACAGAATTGGGATAAGGGGAGCATTTTTACAATGGCAACCTGCAACTTGTGGAGTGCCATAAGGGTCAGTACTGGGACCACAATTATTTACAACAGATAAGAATGACTTGCATGAGGGAAGTGATGTATTATCTGCAAACTTCGCTATAATACAAGTGCTGAGGATGATACATAGAGTCTGCAGAGGGATATAGACAGTTTAAATGGGTGAACAAAAACATGTGTGACCTTATTGAAACAAACAAGATTCTTAGAGGGCTTGATAATGTAGATGCAGAGTTGTTTCCCCTTGTGGAAGAATCTAGGACAAAAGGCTATAATCTCAGAATAAGGAGTCATCCAGTTAAAACAGATCAGTAGAATTTCTTCTCAGAGTAACCCTACAGTGGGGAAGCAGGCCATTCAGCCCTTTGACTCCAAACCAACACCTCTCAACAGCATTCCTTCCAGACCCACCCCATCCTATCCTTGCATTTCCCATGGTTAATCCACCTAGCCTACACATCCCTGCACACTATGGGTAATTTTGCATGGCCAATCTACCCCTAACCTGCACATCTTTGGACTGTGGGAGGAAACTGGAGCATCCGGAGAAAACACATGCAGACACAAGGAGAATGTGCAAACTCCACAAAGACAGAGGGTGAAATCAAACCCAGGTCCCTGGTGCTGAGAGGCTAACCACTGAACCACCGTGAGGTCAGTGAATCTGTGGAATTCTTTACTGTAGAGGGCAATCAAGGTAATTAAGTACATTCAAGGCTGGGATAGACAGATTTTAGTCCGCAAGGGAATCAAGAGGTTGTATGGAAAAAAAACCTAAAGGTAGAGGTGAGAATGATCAGATCAGCCACAAAAGGCAGAGCAGACTCGGTGGGCCGAATGACCTACTTCTGTTCCTAGGTTTTACTGTTGTAATTACATACATGCATAATGTGAATATAGTCATGAAGATAGCAAATTAATGGAATAAGTTACTGCAACACTCCATAAGTTGTGTGTTATACTTACAGTATCTTTTGCACAAGAGAACACTAAATCACCTTCTCTGTTGTATTTAATTTGAGTGATTGATCTTTCATGACCTTGTAACAGGATGGGCTTCTGCAAAAAAAAATTTAAGAAGCGATGTGTTACAGCAACAAAACAAGATCCATTAATTACTCAATTTCAAAATTTCAATTCATTGATAAAATGCTAAAACTCTGTAAATCTCCTCAGGTTTAAGGGCCACAACTCATTTTTGGACTACAGAACCATACTTCTCTCTCCCTCTGCAATACTCATCATGATCATCCCAGTATATATTATCTACATTATTACATTTTAATACACACCATGACCTCTTTATGTTATCTGCAACATTACTCTTCAATAACTCATATGATAACCAACAAACTGTCTTGGTCTTCCCATGCAACGGTCATGGCAGCGCAAAACGTCTCTTCTTCCACATGAGGCTTCGGAAATTCAGCATATCCATAAGGACCCTCACCAACTTTTACAAATGCACCCAGAAAGCATCCTATCTGGGTGCATCACGGTCTGGTACAGCAACTGCTCTGCCAGGGACCGTAAGAAACTACAGAAAGTTGTGCGCACATCCTATATCATTACACAAGCAAACCTACCATCCATGGACTCCATCTACACTTCTCGCTGCCAGAAAAAGGCAGCCAACATCATCAAAGACCCAACACATCCCGGTAATGCTCTCCTACAACCTCTTCCATCAAGCAGAAGATACAAAAGTTAAAATGTATGCACCAATAAGTTCAAAAACAGCCTTGACCCTGCTCATATCAGATTGCTGAATGGATCGTTCTACTATCAAATATTATGATCTTGTTTTTATGCACCTCCTGTATAGCTATAACTTTGTATACCTCACTCTGTCTAAACACCCTATGATCTAAGTCCTTGTACGCTATGATCTGCCTGTACTGCTCACAAAACAAAATTTTTCAGCGTACTTAGGTACAAATGACAACAATAAATCAAATCAAAAGTACTCACTGTCACCTCTCCATCTCTATATTGTCTACATCACTCTCTAACACTCACTGCATCCCCCCATCACTATATTATTTATATTACTCTCTAACACTATATTCTCTATAATATTACTCTCTAACACCATATTATCTATATTACGGGGGAAAGATTTAAAAGGGACCTAAGGGGCAATCTTTTTGCACAGAGAGTGGTGTGTGTATGTGATGAGTTATCAGAGGAAGTGGTGGAGGCTAGTATAATTTTAACATTTAAAAGGCATCTGGATGGGTATATGAATAGGCAGGGTTTAGAGGGATATGGGCCAAGTGTTGGCAAATGGGACTAGATTAGGTTAGGATATCTGGTCAGCATGAACGTGTTGGGCTGAAGGAGCTGTTTCTGTTCTGTACATCTCTATGACTCTATGGTTACCCTCTAACACCATATTATCTACATTATTACTGTCTAACACTACATTATTACTCTCTAACACCAAATTATCTACATTATTACTCTCTAACACCACATTGTTACTCTCTGATACCATATTATCTATATTATTACTCTCTAACACTCACCATGCTGCTTTTGATGATGATGTGACTCTGAGAGTCGGCCTGAAAAGAATACGGAAGTGACGCATCTGCACGCCGCCGGAACTGACCCTACGTGGGGTCAGGGGTGAGGGGGTGATCCGATGCCATGGCGACGGTCGGTGAGTGATCTCCCCCAGTCTCCACAATGTCCGCCTCTCGATCCCGATCCGGATCCGGATCCCGGGGACAGGCCACCCCCGGGTCACTCTCGGTGTTGTTAGGACTGAAAGCCCCCTCCCTCCGGTGTTAATGAGTCATTGGGATTAGGAAGGGAACCAACACGCTCACATTAACCTGTCAAACACTATCGTACATTTCTAAAATATATTGACACAAACTGTTTGCTGACATCTGCAGCGAGGTTATGCATCACTTTAAAATATACAGGAGAGAGATGAATGTCATCCTTCTTATACCTTTATCTATTTAATGAGACAAAGTTTGTGAGAAGATTTGTAGCTCGTTGTTGTGGTTCTGTTCGCCGAGCTGGGAGTTTGTGTTGCAGACGTTTCATCCCCTGTCTAGGTGACATCCTCAGGGCTTGGGAGCCTCCTGTGAAGCGCTTCTGTGGTGTTTCCTCCGGCATTTATAGTGGCCTGTCCCTGCCGCTTCCGGTTGTCAGTTCCAGCTGTCCGCTGCAGTGGCCGGTATATTGGGTCCAGGTCGATGTGTTTGTTGATTGAATCTGTGGATGAGTGCCATGCCTCTAGGAATTCCCTGGCTGTTCTCTGTTTGGCTTGTCCTATAATAGTAGTGTTGTCCCAGTCGAGTTCATGTTGCTTGTCATCTGAGTGTGCGGCTACGAAGGATAGCTGGTCGTGTCGTTTCGTGGCTAGTTGGTGTTCATGGATGTGGATCGTTAGCTGTCTTCCTGTTTGTCCTGTGTAGTGTTTTGTGCAGTCCTTGCATGGGATTTTGTACACTATATTGGTTTTGCTCATGCTGGGTATCGGGTCCTTCGTCCTGGTGAGTTGTTGTCTGAGCGTGGCTGTTGGTTTGTGTGCTGTTATGAGTCCTAGTGGTCGCAGTAGTCTGGCTGTCAGTTCGGAAATGCTCTTGATGTATGGTAGTGTGGCTAGTCCTTTGGGTTGCAGCATGTCCTCGTTCCGTTGTTTTTCCCTTAGGCATCTGTTGATGAAATTGCAGGAGTATCCGTTTTTGGCAAATACATTGTATAGGTGTTCCTCTTCCTCTTTTTGCAGTTCTGGTGTACTGCAGTGTGTTATGGCTCTTTTGAACAGTGTCTTGATGCAACTTCTTTTGTGTGTGTTGGGGTGGTTGCTTTAGTAGTTTAGGACTTGGTCTGTGTGAGTGGCTTTCCTGTATACCTTTGTGGTGAATTCTCCATTAGGTATTCTCTGTACCATCACGTCTAGGAATGGGAGTTGGTTGTCCTTTCCGTCCTCTCTAGTGAATCGGATTCCTGTGAGTGTGGCATTGATGATCTGGTGTGTGTTCTCTATTTCTGTGTTTTTAATGATTACAAAGGTGTCATCCACATATCTGACCCAGAGTTTGGGTTGAATTTGCGGTAAGACTGTTTGTTCTAACCTTTGCATTACCACTTCTGCTATGAGTCCAGAGATGGGTGAACCCATGGGTGTGCCATTGATTTGTTCATATATTTGGTTGTTGAATGTGAAGTGTGTTGTGAGGCACAGGTCCAGTAGTTTGAGTATGCCGTCTTTGTTGATAGGTTCACCGTCCTGTTGTCTGTTCTGTATGTCCAGCAGGTTTGCTATTGTTTCTCTGGCTAGGGTTTTGTCGATAGAGGTGAACAGTGCCATTACATCGAATGAGACCATGGTTTCTTCCTTGTCTATGTGTATATTTCTGAAGATGTCCAAGAATTCCTGTGTTGATTGTATAGAGTGTCTGGATCCGCTGATCAGGTGTTTCAGTTTC
This sequence comes from Chiloscyllium plagiosum, assembly GCF_037043375.1. Classification (NCBI taxonomy): domain Eukaryota; kingdom Metazoa; phylum Chordata; class Chondrichthyes; order Orectolobiformes; family Hemiscylliidae; genus Chiloscyllium; species Chiloscyllium plagiosum. Next base: position 2,971,874 of record NW_028270168.1, read on the forward strand.
TGCTGTAGTTCTTTAGCCAGTTTGTGTGATGGTGTCCCTGGTAGTGATACTATGGGTCTGAGTGGGATGTCTGGTATGTGCACTTTAGGTATTCCATAGAATCTGGGGGTGTTGTTGCTTTCAGGTTTCATTCTTTGTAGGTCAAACCTGGTTATCTGTCCATTTTTTGTAGGTTCCTCAGTGTGTTATTTATCCTATTAGTGAGCTGTGGGGTGGGGTCAAACTCCATCTTTTGGTAGCAAGACCAGCTATCCCTAGTAGCCACACACGCAGATGACAAGCAATATGAATTCGACTGGGACAACACTACTATTATAGGACAAGCCAAACAGAGAACAGACAGGGAATTCCTAGAGGCATGGCACTCATCCACAGATTCAACCAATAAGCACATTGATCTGGACCCAATATACCGACCACTGCAACGGACAGCTAGAACTGACAACCGGAAGCGGCAGATTCAAACCACTTCAAATGCCGGAGGAAAGATCACAGAAGCGCTTCACAGGAGGTTCCCAAGCACTGAGGATGTCACCTAGACAGGGGACGAAACGTCTGCAACACAAATTCCCAGCTCGGCGAACAGAACCACAACATTTAATGAGATGTCAGTGTAGCTGGCTCATACAGCATTTGTTGCTGACCCCTAATTACACTTGAGAATGTGGTAGTATCACCATCATTTATGCCATAATGAACAGCGATTTGTACAAAATGAGACGTATTTTCAAATGGCCTGAAAAACTCAAACTTTTCATTTCTTGAGTTCCTTGGATGAGTCTGGAAATGGAGACTCATTTTCCTCAAAGTGTCTATCTTCGTCACGTATCAGGCTGTAATGTGATACCTCAGTGTACTTACGTTTGGGTTTACTAGGTAAAGAAGTTTAGAATATTTATTTTAGCTTTTTGGAATCAATTCCTAAAAGCTCAGCAGTCCCCAACCTTCTCAATGTAGTTCTAAGGTTACAAGTAGACACAATCAAGAATTTTGCTATTTACATAAATATAAAAATTTAACCAAAAATTAAACTGGTAATGATGACATGTACTCCTGATGTGCTTTCAAACAGTCGTGTTTTGTTTTGATAAGGGGAGCATGTTGAATAATATCTTATACTGTGCCCTTGAAATGGAGGTTTGAAATTTGTGTTGGTTCATGACATTATTGTAGGTCCTGTATTTCTGCTGTGCATGAGTACAAAGTGCTACACTAATAAGCTGATTTATAGAATTTGAAACTGAAGCACTGCATGCTCACAGGACATTGCATAATTCTTGTCTTCTTTTCTCATTTTACTCAAAATAGCCAATGTGGCTTGGCCACATATTGTAGATATTTTCTTGATATGTCACCAATGGAACAGAAAAATGAATCTATAGGATTTAGTTAGAGTCTTGGTCCATGCCTTTTATTTCAGTGGAAGTTTGCTGCCTGTTCCTTGTGGCACTCCTTTGGGGTGGAACAAACCCCTTTCTGAAAAAGGGCACGGAGGGAATAGAGAAGGTTAAGTCTAGAAACATTGTCATTCAGCTCTTCGCAGAGGTTAAGTTTTTATTTCTTAATTACAAGGTAAGAAAATTACTTTGGAATACTGTACTTTATTGCATTCTTAAAATCATGTGGACTGCCATAAGGAGAATTACCGAGTTTTAGTTTTAGTCATCTCTATTTTAATTGATAAATATTTCTAGGTTGTAAACCTGTCCATGATTTGCCATTAATGCACTTTTACCATCTTCCTTTCTCTACACTAACCAAAACCACAAAGTTAGCGTTCATTTATTATCAGCCCAAGGCCAAGCATGTATCTGTTTAGCACTTAGTTTCCAATAGCCTGCCCGCTGCAGTTATGACAGAATGCATGCCTGCTTTTCATTGCTTTTTCCCTAACCTTACCAAACTGTTCAATTAAACCCATAGAACAATTCACTGAATTGATGTTTTCTTACTGTTGTTGCCCAATTCTCCAACTCTGACAGCCATTAGTCTAACCATGAACACCATGCTTCCCCCAACCTGATCTCCGTCCTGCTCTTTAACTGTGCCAGAATGACTTTGATCCTTGCAGCTAGTCAGTGTTTGCTCCCCAGTCTTTCTCTGACAGAGTTTAAAAAACTGAAAGAACTACAGATGCTGGAAATCAGAAACAAAAAACAAATTGCTAGAAAAGCTCAGCAGTTCAGGCAGCATCTGTGGAGAGGAATCCGGGTTAATATTTTGAGTCTGGTGTCTCTTCCTCAGCAATTTCTGTGTTTGTAGCCAGGAAAAAAGTTGATTGCAATGCAGAAGATAGGCTGGTGGGGCTGGGGGCATGGTAAGGAATAAACGATAGGTGGACATAGAGTCCAAGAGGGAGAATAGTTGGAGTGGATAAAGGTAGGTTCTGGAGCATGAATGCTACCAATGGGGACTAACAGTGGCTAACAATAAGTAGCGTATAATAGCAGACCATGTGATAACAAGATTTGGTGTGTGGGGATTGCCCAATCTATAAATCAGGCAGCATCCAGGGAACAGGAGAATCGACGTTTCGGGCATAAGCCCTTCTTCAGGAATGAGGAAAGTGTGTCCAGCAGGCTAAGATAAAAGGTAGGAAGGAGGGACTTGGGGGAGGGGCGTCGGAAATGCGATAGGTGGAAAGAGGTCAAGGTGAGGGTGATAGGTCAGACTCAGCACCACCTTCCTAACCTGCAATCTTCTTCCTGACCTCTCCGCCCCCACCCCAGTCTGACCTATCACCCTCACCTTGACCTCTTTCCACCTATCGCATTTCCGACGCCCCTCCCCCAAGTCCCTCCTTCCTACCTTTTATCTTAGCCTGCTGGACACACTTTCCTCATTCCTGAAGAAGGGCTTATGCCCGAAACGTCGATTCTCCTGTTCCCTGGATGCTGCCTGACCTGCTGCGCTTTTCCAGCAACACATTTTCAGCTCTGATCTCCAGCATCTGCAGACCTCACTTTCTCCTCAATCTATAAATCAGACAATCTGTCAACTGGTGAGCCACATCAAACAGCACATCTCACTGACCATTCTCAGCTGGAAGCAGCCCATTTATACTCAACCCACCCCATGCTTGCCAGGCTCAGAAAAGTGTATCCGCCATTAAATGTGATTCTGTTATTGTAAGACATTTATTAAACAATTAAGTTTGCACTAAAAGTAAGACTGGAAACCAAGATCATCAGCGTTGCCTGCAGTGCTTATTTTCGAAGCTACGTACAAAAATACTTAGGACCCTGTTTAATGTAGGCAAAAGGAATTTATATGTACATTGCACTGTTTTCATGGAGAAATGATATGGCCATGGGGAACTGCCAATCTTTGCTGTATTCCCATGGAGATACTGGTAAATCAGAATCTACTTGCCTGCTCTGAAAATTAAAATTAATACCATTGGTGTCCCAGCCAATTACCATGCTTATAAAGTCATACAGCACAGAAACAGACTCTTCAGTCCAACCAATCCACGCCAAACATCACCCTCATACACTCCATGAAAAACATCCCAACCCATCTATATAACTCAAACATTCCATACCTGGCAACATCCTGGTAAATCTCTTCTAAACCTTCTCCAGCATAATAATATCCTTCCTATAACTGGGAGACTTAGAACTGGACAAAGTATTCCAGAGGACGCCTCAACAATGTCCTGTATGACCTCAACATGACTTCCCAACTACCAAAGGACTGAGCAATGAAGGCAAGCATGCCTTTTTAACCAACTTGTCTATATGTGTCGCCAACTTTAAACATTATGTACCTGAACTCTTGGATCTCTCTGTTCTAAAACACTACCCATGGCCCTACCATTCATTGTATAAATCCTACCCTACCTCTCCTTGTTAGGTAAACAGCACTTCCCAGCAATACTAGGAATTTTAAGAAGAATCAAAAATTGAAGGAACTACAGTTTTCAACCATTGCTATCCGACCTCGTGTTCAAACATGTCCTTTGAAACTTGTACAAACACATCACAGGATTTTTCTCGATGACATTTTCTGCCAATGATGGATACGGAACAATATCAACATGTAGCTCTACTGGGCGATCCGTATTTTAGTATCGACATACATTTTCTGTATAAATTGGTGTCCATTTTAAACATTTTTTTTGCATTCTAGTTCTTGATGAGAACTGTTTGTCTCCTTTTAGCAGTGTTTAAGCAGGAACTGTTATTATGAATGCAATGGGTAAGCATTTTCAACAAAAAGATTCCACATATGGGCACGGTGGCACGGTGATTAGCACTGCTGCCTCACAGCGCCGGAGACCCGGGTTCAATTCCCGCCTCAGGCGACTGACTGTGTGGAGTTTGCACATTCTCCTCGTGTCTGCGTGGGTTTCGTCCGGATGCACCGGTTTCCTCCCACGTTCCAAAAATGTGCAGGTTAGGTGAATTGACCATGCTAAATTGCCCATAGTGCAGGGGTAAATATCGGGGAATGGGTCTGGGTTGGTGGGTCAGTGTGGACTTGTTGGGCTGAAGGGCCTGTTTCCACTAAGTAATCTAAGTAAAAGTCAGCACTGAGATAAGTATCCAGTTACTCTGTTTGTGGTGATGTGAATTGAGAAGAAATTATGCTTAACACACTGGGAGACAGCTGGATATAATATGTTGGAAGCCTTACTCTGAGAAAATCTTGTCACTGCTTGTTTTAAAAAATTCTCAAGGTCAAGGACCAGGCTCGCAGGAAAGTAGTCTGACACAGAACAAACAGCCAAGAGGCGAGTCTGCTAGAATATAGTTTTATTCCCCGCAGTGTCCCCACAACCAGTCTCGTACTTACAACGGGTCTGGTTTATACTCACTCTACGTGTTACCAAAACTGGGAGCCGTCAGTTCTTGTAGAGCGGTTGCCAACAACCCACGCTCGGCGGTTAAACGTAACCCCGGAGCAGACTCACCGAACTGGAGACTTCTCCAGCTGATATACCCTTTTCCAGATATAAACATTCATGTGAACAGCAGAGCAAGGCTAAAAAACACATTCCATTCTGGTTACATACAGATAAGAAGATTCACACGGGAAGGTGTATAACAAGATTCACACGGGACTAAGCGACACCTTCCATTTTCGGTTAGATTCACACATGTATTGGGACACAATTTTAACCCTTTCACCACATTCCACTGCTTGGCCCAATACATGTGTTGCATAATGATTCACACATGTATTGGGACATAATTTTACACCACATTCCACTGCTTGACCCAATACATGTGTTACATTATGCCCATATGTATTCTTTCTAACAAGCGCCTACGTACACGCCAAATATACAAGCAAGTCAGGACATTACAGCATGTTAAAATCACCAGGACCGCTACCAGGATCGACAAGGGTGGGAACAGGAATGTCCCCGCAGTGGAGGACATACCACTCAATATGTCCCACCAATGATGAGCTGACTCCACGTCCACTACACGGGCAGCATGTACTACCTCCTGTCCATGTATAAAGGTAGACACCGTAACCTTGGTGACATTGGTTTGATGTTTTCGTAATATCTGCTTAAGCTCCTCGGATCGGTCCAATGCCCGCTTAAACCGATCCAGGGAAATGTTCCAGGGGTTCCTCAGCACTTTCCACTGCACCTTGGTAAAGTGGCGAGCACTGCTATAAGTGGTCAACAAATAGGTGTGATTCTGCCAGTGCCACTGATAGACATTTGAGAGGCATCCCGAGAACGGTGCTGAGGGAAGCATAGGATGTGGATTATTGGTAGCCACACAGAGCGTGTGTGGCCCAACCTGCCACATCATGTCCCTTGGAGTCTCAACAGTCCATTCGCACAGGGCCGTTCCCTTAGTCAAGCAAGGGTCCCGATACCTGTCCATCAGTAGGCAAGTTTTCCCCTGATCAGTCTGTTCACAAGCGGACAGATCATAGGTAATATTGGTATCTGGGCTAAACCACTGTCCCCTTGTCTTCAGAAAATAATATCCAGAAGATGTAATCACTGGTAATACATAATATCGACAGACCGTAACAGTGTGGGTTACATTCATGGTAACAAAGTATCCGTTACACATAGTTGCGTTACACCATGTTCGCTCTGGATGGGTTATCATCCACAATTTCTCAGATACATTCCATAGTCCCCTCCACGCCTGTACATTGGGGGATGTTACCACACACAAAAAGCGTTCTTTCTGTATTTGAGCATGCAACATTTGAATATGACAGGCAGTCCAATTTAACTGAGCCGTAATGTTCTCAAACAGTTCCTGAGTGGCGCCCCAGACATCCAGTTCCCATTGCAGAGATCGTATCATTATTTCAGCTGTCTCTCCTTGAGTCATCATTACGGATGGCATCCACCTTCCAATAGTATGTAGTCCTTGTGAGGTGGCCTGTCCCGTGTTAGATAATTTAGTACGGGTTACCTCAGAGTCAATGGCATTCGAGATACCCATAACAGTTCCTGCGCCTCCCAGCAGGGTGTCGTACCACGCTCGTCGCCGCCTCTTGGTATGACACTCGGGTATGAGGGGCAACTGTACCCGCCAATGAACATCAGTGTGCAGTACCGCCCGGGCCATCTGTTGACAAGTCGACATAATAGGGGCCAACTGTGTTCGATGCGACCGCACGCCCCCCGTGGCACCCCTCTTCGGTGCTGGCCCGCCCCGCGTGGGGTTTAATAACGCCTCAGACGGGGCGTTCGTCGAGGGCAGTACCATTATTAACCACATGAATCGATGACGATTCCGAATATCGGTGGCATTGCGCAGCCACAGATCTTCCCCCCGAGCTGTGACGCTCCAATGAGTCCCCGTTGTCCCGCATGTCTGGGTGCGTCGGTCCCACAAACACGTCTTGACTTGGGCATTTACCACCAGGGTGCAATTAGGCGGTATGAACGATATGTCATATTTTTCCCCATCCCGGCGCATGTAGCACTGTGCACACGTGTACAATTGACAGTCGCTGGTGAGAGTCAGAACAACGCACTGCTGACCGGGTTCACATGTAAAGTCGTCCTGCGTCCGTCGCTGGCTACTGGCCTCCCACCGCACCTCATGGCGGGCGACCGGTACCAGCGTCCAGGCCGTGATACCGATGCCCTGGAGTGGCCATCCGATCGCGAACATCGCCAATAGGAGTCGCAATCCCCATGACCACCCCATGTTCAAGGCGGAGGGTCAGCCTGCGGGTGCATAGCAATTACAACATTATTTAGGTCTCACGTAAGTAGCACTGGTTCGCCGGGACGTTTGCCCAGGTCGGGTCTCCGGGGTACATAATGGTGACCAGACTGTCCTTCCCCTGTGCTATGATTTCGGCCGGCCTGGGGGGGCCGGTCGTCTGGCGCACCCATACCTTGGCCCCCTTAGTGTCAGTAGACCCAAATCCCCCCGTCCCACGCTCAGTAACCGTAACGGGAGCTCCCATCTCTTCCACCGTTGTAAGGTTACATGGCTTAATGACCAATTGCGCTATTCTGTCCCCCTTCTGTATCACGTAAGGTTCAGCGGTGATGTTGACCAGGATCACCCCCAACTCCCCTTGGTAGTCTGCGTCAATTACGCCTGCCATCACATCAATCCCCTTTAGTGACAGTCCCGACCGCGGGAGGATATGCCCATAGGTTCCAGGGGGACAAATCAACCCTAACCCGGTCTTAATCACCGTAGGTTTCTGTTGGATCAAAGTCTGGGCAGTTAGTGCTCGTAGGTCCAGTCCAGCCGAAGCCGGCGTGGCCCTTACGGGAATATCAGCTTCCTCAGCGAACTTCCACATTTTAATAGGCTGAGTCTTTGGGGTATCACATACTCGTATCATCCTATTCAAGGGTGTTACCCCATTTCCTAATGGGCGGTTATTAATTTGTTTCACCACCCGAATTAGTTGCTTCCTCCAACCTGTTAAGTCATTGCAACCTCCTGCTTTTCGTAGTGAGGACTTCAGAAGCCCATTCATTCGTTCTATAAGTCCCGCAGCTTGTGGGTGATAGGGTACATGATAAACCCATTCCACGTGGTTATCGTGACACCACTGCTTTACCGCCCTTCCTGTGAAATGGGAGCCATTGTCACTCTGGACCTGTATGGGCAATCCATAAAATTGTTCAATCAAATCTAAACATCGCAAGGTAGCCTGTTGATTGTTGTGACGACAGGGATGGGCTACCAAAACCCCAGACATAGTGTCCACAGCTGTACATATGTGGTTACATCCTTGTGAGGAGGGTAGGGGACCCACAAAGTCCATTTGCCAGCTCTGTCCCGGACCATCCCCCCGATGGATATGTCCCATCATGTGTTGGGGCACTCCCTGCCGCTGATGTTGACACTGCTCACATTGGTTTACTGCAGTCTTAACATCATCTACCATAAGATCTATTCCTCGGTCTCGAGCCCAGTGCAAGGTTCCTTGCACTCCCCAGTGCCCAGCCTTAAGGTGTGCCCATCTAGCTAGGTCCACTGAGGTGCCCCTTTGCACCATCATGGTTCGGACGATACCATCCACATATCGGTTATGTAGAGCTTCCACATCATTTCGAGAGGTATGGGCATCTACGTGGGTGATGTATATGACCAGGTATTGAGCTTTCTCCCATATATCCTCCCATAACTGTTTACCCCACACTTCCCTATTCTGGATCATCCACTGATTGGCCTGCCAAGTTGGCATCCATTGTGTCATGCCGTTAACCACTGACCACGAGTCAGAGAACAAACAAACTCCCATGACCCCTGCTTGCATGACTACCATATGCACTGCCTTTAATTCTGCCCACTGACTACTTTTTCCCTCCCCTAATTCTTCTAGGGTAGTGCCTTGTTTTGGGTTAAAGGCGGCAGCTTTCCATCTACGCTGTCCCGCTTTCCATTGGGCTGACCCATCTACGAACCAAGCCGTGGCTTGTTCATCCGGGGTCAGTTCATCATACCGTTTTCCCATCTTAACGGGTGATTCCTTGTATTCAATCACCTCAAACCGTTTTTCCCCTTCCTCAGGGGCCTCCGCCACTTGCTCATGTAGGACTGACACTCCTTTCTGTCCAGTCCGCACTCTCTCCGACACATACCATTTCCATTTAATGATGCTGCTCTCTTGGGCAGTTCCTATTCGGTGGGTAGTGGGGTCACTAAGTACCCACGGAAGAATAGGGATAGCTGTTCTCATGATCACTTCATGTCCAATGGTCAGGGCTTCGGTTTCCACCAAGCCCCAGTAGCATGCTAATAACTGTTTCTCAAAGGGGGTATACCGTTCCCCTGCCGGGGGTAATTTTCGGGACCAAAATCCCAGTGGCTTACGGGTCCTTTCCTGTTTTTGCCATAAGCTCCAATTGGCATAATCCCCCTGTGCTGAGACTTGCAGTTCTACAGGTCCTGACTGTATCTTTCCCAAGGATACAGCTTGCTGTATCGCTTGCTTGGCCATTTCAAATGCAGTTTGATGGACCTCCGTCCATTCGAACGCTGCCTTTTTCCTCGTAACTCGATACAAAGGTTTTAAAATTTGTCCTAAATGGGGAATATGCTGTCTCCAGAATCCGAATAACCCAATAAATTGCTGCACGTCCTTCTGGGTGTGAGGGACGGCAAAGACCTGAATCTTATTTTTAGCTTTCGCAGTGATTTCCCTTTCCCCCTTGTTCCACACGATTCCTAAGAATTTTACCGTTTGTGAGGGACCCTGGATTTTGGCTGGGTTGATCTCCCACCCATATCCTCGCATATGTTGAACCAGTTGGTCCAGCAATTCCTGAACCTGCTTCTGACTTGTCCCCTGTATCATCATATCGTCAATATAGTGCGAGATCATCACTTCGTCAGGCACTTTAAAGGCAGCCAAGTGTTCTGCAACTATCCGGTGGCAGATAGTAGGGCTATGCAGATATCCTTGGGGCAGTCGTGTGAACGTGAATTGTCTACCCTCCCAAGTGAATGCGAACTGTTCCTGCCTATCTTCGGGAATAGGAATTGTGAAGAAGGCATTAGCCAAATCAATTACTCCGTACCACACCCCTGGATGATGTTGGATTCGTCCTATAATAGTGACGGCATCCGGGACCGCTGCCGTCAAGGCCGGAGTGTGACGGTTTAGTTGCCGATAATCTACCGTCATCCGCCATGACCCATCGGCTTTATGTACGGGCCATAAGGGGTTATTCCACGCCGTGGTGCATGTCCTAAGCACTCCCGCTTCCAAATAATCCTTAATTGTGGCGGATATTTCTTTATGTCCGCCGGGAATCCTATACTGTCTAAGACTTATTACGCGATCGGCGATCGGGATGGGGAAGGGGTCCATCTTAACCTTTCCCACTAACACCGTCCTACAGCGCAAAGCCATTTTCGTGATTCCAAATTCAAACTTCCCTTGTTGGAGGTGAAGTGTTAAACCGGCCAGAATGTCCATTCCCAGGATCCATTCTCTAACCGGTGTAATGATAATTGAATAAGTTTTAATGGGCATTGTACCTATCTTTAGGGGCAATTGTACTGTTCTTCCTTCAATCAGATTACCTCCCAGCCCAACCAGCGTGACTGGGGTTCCTTTAAACTTATGGGGCGTCCCATAGATTAAGGTGGCCTCCGCCCCTGTGTCCACTAGAGCCATAACGGTTTGGACGGATTTGCGCCAATAGATAGTCAATGATACATGAGGTCGAATGTCGTCTGCTGACCATTGGCTCGTTCGTGGGCAAACCCTTGGGGCTTGGCCCGATTCCTATTGTTCCTCCCATTCATCTTCCCCAGACAGCACTGGGTAAAGACGTTTGCCTCGCCCTTCTTTGTTCTTGCCTTTCTTACTAGGTTTCCGGCCACGCCTATCCACTTTATAACACTCTCGGAGGGGAGGCCGTACCTCCTCCTCCTCCTCGTCCTCCGAGGATTCCCACCGCTGGGAAGTGGAAGTTCTACCCCTTCGAGGCTCATTAACAACCGGACCCCGTGTCTGACATTTTTGTGTTAGTAATTCCACTAGGTCTTCCATAGTGGGTCGGGACTCCGTCTCTACCCGGGACACCTTCAGTCCCTTTCGTCTGCATAAGTCTTTTAATTCCGGTGTAGGCAGGCCATCAATCTCCGATGCTGGGACCTGCGCCCGTATCAAAGCTTGCCACAAAGCACGCCGTGAGGGGCCTTGGTTACTTCCTTGATTAGGGTTTACTTTTCCCCCTGCTCGAGCCTCAGGGCGACGCCCCTCCGTGCCCCCCTGAGAAGCACGGGTTGTGGGTCCCCAATCCCCCAAACCACCCATCTCCCTCATCATACTACGGGCATCTCCTAGGGTTTCTCCCCGTCCACTCAACATTATGGTTAATAACAGTGGTTTATAATGGGGGGGGGCAGTCTTCACTAGATGGTCTCTAGTCTGTCTACTAACATTTGTGTTATCTACCTCGTCCAGCACTCCCAGCAACAGGGCATCCCGCACACACAAACGGGTTAGCCTCTGAACCCCTTCCTTAATCGTTGTCCAAGTTCCTTCCAAGGGGGGCCAATCGGACGGGAAGGGATACTGTTCGGCCACTGCCCTGGCATACATCCCAAATAGGGTCCCCATACTGCGATCTATTACCATATCCTTGGCTTGGTTGCGGTACCCCAGGTCTATGGCAGCATCCTTTGCTAATCCACCAAACTTGGGAGCATCCTGATAGTCTACCTGCACTTGTTGCCCCCCTTCCTCGAGGAGCCGAATTAGCCATAGCTCTAACGGCTCCCCAGGATTACGTCGGGTTTTCTGGGTGATAAACAGCACCTCATCGGTAGTGAAGTCTTCCGTTAATTCAGAGAATTCTGCGGGAGGCTGGGCCCGCGGTAATTCATGCATAATTGCCTCCCCTTGTTCATTCCGTATAGGGTTTCCTTTCTCATCTAACATTACCTCCCGTTGCACTGGGAGACGTCTCTGAACCTGCTTTCTCCTAACCACTGGTTTAGCTTGGAGTACGGGTGGGTCCTCTTCGTACTGATCATCTAAATCTCCCCAAATGTTCCCATCCCAATGATCGATATCCCACCGATCCCCGTTATTTAACTGGGCTACAAACGCCCGTACTTGTACCGGGTCCGGGGTTCGAGGGACCTTCCTTTTCTCTTTCCGTTTCTTAGCAGACAAATACATAATAGTTCGTCCTGCTAGTTCAGTTAATGCTGTCAATTCAGCTTTTAACTTCATAATTTCCTGCCTCAACATAGAGGCATCTCCCGAACTGAGTCCCTGCTCATGTTTCAGGAGGGCTAATTCTGCTTCAGCTTTTTGGCGCTTGTCTGACTGTTGTCTACAAGCCGCCGCACAGGCCCACATCCTCCGCTGTACCCCAGGCAATGGGTTCTTCGGCAGGACTGGGATCCTCTCAAGGGTGGACAGCAGCGACCCTGGGGTTCCTACGCCCTCGGCCTCCCAGTCCTCCGGTCGCCCCCCACCATTTCTCAAACAAACTGCCACGCCATGCCACGGCCCATGCCATCCCGGGACGGTCAGGACCTCCACAGTTTGTTCCTCTGGTTTCTTAGCCTTTTTCCAAAACATTGTTCTGTATCAAAATCTTTCCTCAATTGCGATTGATCCTGCCGACTACGCCAAAATGTTTTAAAAAATTCTCAAGGTCAAGGACCAGGCTCGCAGGAAAGTAGTCTGACACAGAACAAACAGCCAAGAGGCGAGTCTGCTAGAATATAGTTTTATTCCCCGCAGTGTCCCCACAACCAGTCTCGTACTTACAACGGGTCTGGTTTATACTCACTCTACGTGTTACCAAAACTGGGAGCCGTCAGTTCTTGTAGAGCGGTTGCCAACAACCCACGCTCGGCGGTTAAACGTAACCCCGGAGCAGACTCACCGAACTGGAGACTTCTCCAGCTGATATACCCTTTTCCAGATATAAACATTCATGTGAACAGCAGAGCAAGGCTAAAAAACACATTCCATTCTGGTTACATACAGATAAGAAGATTCACACGGGAAGGTGTATAACAAGATTCACACGGGACTAAGCGACACCTTCCATTTTCGGTTAGATTCACACATGTATTGGGACACAATTTTAACCCTTTCACCACACTGCTTTGTTAGCAGAACTGCCTGCAATGACCTCAAAGTACTCCTACATTCCTCAATCCTGGAGTGCTACTCTTGTTGATTCCTCCAAATGTTTTCAGATCCTTTTCCTAATAATTCCAAATGACACTTCTCCTGCTAGCAATGCGATATTCCAAAACAGCTTCCACCTTTTTCCCTTGACTTCTCCAGTGCTCTGTCACAACAACCCTGTCCTTCATGGTGAATCTTGATGGCCGTGCTAATTCTCAATTACTGCCACGTGCAATTCCTTTGATCTAATACCTAACCACCTACAATCTGGAGCATCTTGCAACTTCTTTCTCTATGTTCTGTGTTTCCTTTTAAAAATAAAGGTTCAAAGATCTATTGTTCACAATTATCGCCACTGATAGAGTCATACAATACGGAAACAGACCCTTTGGTCCAATTTGTCCACGCCAACCAACTTTCCCAAACTAATCTACTACTTGCCTGCATTTGGCTCATATCCCTGTAAACCTTCCTGTTCACGTACCTGTCCAAATGCCTTTTAAATGTCGTAACTGAACCTGTATCTACCCCTTCCAGCAGCAGTCCATTCCACATATGAACCACCTGTGCGTGAAAAGGTTGCCCCGCAAATCCCTTTTAAATCTTTCTCCTTTCACTTTAAAAATATGTTTTGAACTTCCTAACCCTAGGGAAAAGACCTTTGTTATTCACCTTATCTGTGCCCCTCGTGATTTTATAAACCTCAATAAGGTGACCCTCAACCTCCTAAGCTCCAGTGAGAAAAGTCCCAGCCTATCCAGCCTCTCGTAATAACTCAAACCCTCCAGTCCTGGCAACATCCTTGTAAATGTTTTCTGAACCCTCTCCAGCTTAATAATGTCGTCCTACAGCAGGGTGACCAGAACTGTATGCAATACTCCAAAAGTGACCTCGCCAATATCCTGTACAATCGCAACATGACTCCAATCCTCAATGGAGCAATGAAGGAAAGCATGCTGAATACCTTCATAACCACTGTGTCTACTTGTAATACAACTTTCACAGAACTATTTATCTGAACCCTTAGGTTTATCGACACTCCCCAGGACCTTACCATTCACAGTATAAGTCCTGCCCTGTTCATTTTACAAAAATGCAACAGCTCACATTTATCCAAGTTAAATTCCATATATCACTCCTCGGTCCATTTGATTAAAGCCCTTTTGTAATCTTAGGTAAAATTCTTCACTTTGGTGTCATCTACAAACTTATAAAGATTAGCGTAGATTTAGACTTTGAACAATAAAAAAAATTGCTAATTCAATGCAATATGCCGTAACAAAAAAAATGAGTGTGTGTGGTTTGTTTACCCTGATAATAATTTGAGCATGTTGTAGGAAGGAACAGTATCTCCTCTCTTTGAACACAGCAAATCCAATAGACAATAGGTGCAGGAGTAGGCCATTCTGCCCTTGGAGTCTGCACCACCATTCAATATGATCATGGCTGATCATCCTTAATCAGTATCCTGTTCCTGCCTTATCTCCATAACCCTTGATTCCACTATCCTTGAGAGCTCTATCCAACTCTTTCTTAAATGAATCCAGAGATTGAGCCTCCACTGCCTTCTGGGGCAGAGCATTCCACACACCCACCATTCTCTGGGTGAAGAAGTTTCTCCTCATCTCTGTCCTAAATGGTCTACCCCGTATTTTTAAGCTGTGTCCTCTGTTTCGGCACTCGCCCATCAGCGGAAACATGTTTCCGGCCTCCAGAGTGTCCAATCCTTTAATAATCTTATATGTCTCAATCAGATCCCCTCTCACTCTTCTAAACTCAAGGGTATACAAGCCCAGTCGCTCCAATCTTTCAGCGTAAGGTAGTCCCGCCATTCCAGGAATTGACCTCGTGAACCTACGCTGCACTCCCTCAATAGCCAGAATGTCTTTCCTCAAATTTGGAGACCAGAACTGTACACAATACTCCAGGTGTGGTCTCACCAGGGCCCTGTATAGCTGCAGAAGAATCTCTTTGCTTCTATACTCAATCCCTCTTGTTATGAAGGCCAGCATGCTATTAGCCTTCTTCACACTACCTGCTGTACCTGCATGCTTACCTTCATTGACTGGTGTACAAGAACACCCAGATCTCTTTGTCCTTCCCCTTTATCTAAATTGATTCCATTTAGGTAGTAATCTGCCTTCATGTTCTTGCTACCAAAGTGGATAACCATACATTTATCCACATTAAACTGCATCTGCCATGCATCTGGCCACTCACCTAACCTGTCCAGGTCACCCTGTAATCTCCTAACATCCTCCTCACATTTCACTCTGCCACCCAGCTTAGTATCATCAGCAAATTTGCTAATGTTATTTCTAATACCATCTTCTATATCATTAATATATATTGTAAAAAGCTGCGGTCCCAGCACTGATCCCTGCGGTACCCCACTGGTCACTGCCTGCCATTCCGAAAAGGAGCCATTTATCACTACTCTTTGTTTCCTGTCAGCCAACCAACTTTCAATCCAAGTTAGTACTTTGCTCCCAATACCATGCGCCCTAATTTTGCTCACTAACCTCCTATGTGGGACTTTATCAAAAGCTTTCTGGAAGTCCAGGTACACTACATCTACTGGATCTCCCTCGTCCATCTTCAGAGTTACATCCTCAAAAAATTCCAGAAGATTAGTCAAGCATGATTTCCCCTTCATACATCCATGCTGACTCTGACCTATCCTGTTACTACTACCCAGATGTGTCATAATTTCATCCTTTATAATAGACTCCAGCATCTTTCCCACCACTGAGGTCAGACTAACTGATCTATAATTTCCTGCTTTCTCTCTCCCACCTTTCTTGAAAAGTGGTACAACATTAGCCACCTTCCAATCCGCAGGAACTGATCCCGATTCTATTGAACTCTGGAAAATAATCACCAACGCATCCACGATTTCTCGAGCCACCTCCTTCAGTACCCTGGGATGTAGACCATCAGGCCCCAGGGACTTATCAACAGTCTCTCCAACATCAATTCCTGGCAAATATAAATTCCCTTAAGTTCAGGTCCTTCAGCCACTGTTACCTCTGGGAGATTGCTTGAGTCTTCCCCAGTGAACACAGATCTGAAGTACCAATTCATAAGGATGGCAGTTTGATTAGATTAGATTCCTTACAGTGTGGAAACAGGCCCATCAGCCCAACCAGTCCATTCCGACCCTCCGAAGAGTAACCCACCCAAACCCATTTCCCTCTGACTAATGCACCTCACAATATGGGCAATTTAGCATGGCCAATTTACCTGACCTGCACATCTTTGGACTGTGGGAGGAAACCAGAGTACCCGAAGGAAACCCACGCAGAGATGGGGAGAATGTGCAAACTCCACACAGACAGTCGCCCAAGGTTGTAATTGAACCTGGGACCCTGGTGCTGTGAGACAGCAGTGCTAACCATCGAGCCACTGTGCCGCCCTATCCCACTGGGATATCTCAGTGTGTTGTCTGGCTCTGAGCTGGACCTGGATTCACATTTGCCTGTAAAATAACCTCAGTAATTAATACCTACTACAATTACCTGGATTAGTCTGTCTGGCATAAGGATTTTAAAGGGCAGAGCAAAGTACCAGGCCTATTCCAGACTCCAGCCAACACATAAACAACATCTTCGGATCTTGTGAAAAACAGTGTCTACTTGTTTTTCTTTCATTTAATGTCTTTCAGTATTTAGTGCCTTTTCTTCTCAATCAAAGTGGATCAGTCATCTACTACTTCACTTTGGCTTCTACAGGTTGGTGTCTCTGTTCATTCTAATAAATGCTTTACATTACTGATGTTTTATTAAAGTCATGACTACTTACTGCAGTTTCTTTATCAATTGCCAGTTTTTGAGGCTTTTCCCATTTCTTGAGAGAAAGTGATGGTTATTGGTTTTGTCACTGGACCTAAGTTTTGTCCAGAGACCTAGGTAATGCTTTGGGGATCAAAGTTTGAATCCCACCTCAGCAAATGGTGGCATTTAAATTAAAAGAAAATAACCTGGAATGAGGAGTCCATTGAAGATCATGAAACAATGGTCATAAAAGCCCATCTGTTACACTGATGACCTTTGAGGTGGGCAAGCTTGTACATCTCTGGACCCACAGTAATGTGGTTGACTCTTAACTGCCTTCTGAAATGGGCTATCCATTGTAGCAATTGTAGCAAAACTGGTCAGAAGTCTCAAACATTGTGGTGTACCTATACCACGGCGATTCAATAAAGCAACTCCCCACCACCTCCTCAAGAGCAATTGTGGCATGTGATAGGCAATAAACATTTACCCAGCCAGCAATGCCCACCTCTCACGAATGAATAGAATTCCAACTATTTGAGACTATAAGTGTAATTTGGAGCATATGTGTATAACTTAAAATTATTCCCATCTGTTATTGTGGGTCATCAATAGCCTCAGTTTTATTTATCCACAATTTCTAACCTCATAGCTTGGCACATTTCCCCATCATGCTATTATCATAATGCAAGGAGATCAACCCTGCAACAATTAAGAATGCAGGAGGGCATGTCAGGAGCAGCAACAGGCATTTTTATAAACGAGCTGCCATCCTGGTGAAATGATAACACAGGGCTCCTTGAGTGCCAAACAGCAGAAATTGTGTACGATAGACAGCTAAGTGATTGCACAACCATTAGATCATTTGCAGCCGTGCCATATCTAGTCATAAATGGCCAAATAAAATAAAAATATTGCAGATATTGGGTACCTGAAACAAAACCGAATATGCTTGAGAAACTCAGCTGGTCTGGCAAGTTGTAGAGTGAGAAATAGAGTTCTCAGAATGGTCCTCCTCCAGACCACACACTATCCTGATTTAGAACTACTGTATCTGTGAAATTGTTTCCCGCGATTTACCATGGCCTGACATATTGCAGGGAACATTCTAGAACAAGGGACAGGGCTGCCGGGAAGGTAAAATTCCTATTTAAATGAATGTGTTCACTCCTATCCTTGGTTTCAGGTTTCCGCGGTAGAGTCATAGAGATGCACAGCACGGCAACAGACTCTTCGAAGGTCTTGGAATGTATCCCCCGTGGTTATGGGGGGACTACTGTGTATGCTATGCATTCACTGTCACTGGACTCCCTTCCTAATAACACTGTGTGTACCTACATAACATGGCCTTCAAGATTCTGCACCACCTTCTGAAGGACAGTTAGCGATAGCCCATCAATGCTGGCTGAACTGACGAGATCCACATCCCATGAGTTAATGTAAAAAAGTCCTTCCCGTTTCCAAATGGTTGTGCCTGTGAATGAAACTTAGCTCCTGTAAATAGTGACTGGTATATCTCATTAGATCAATTTCAAGCAAAATTTTAACAGCTTCTAAAATTAAAAATGTCCTCATTGTTTAAAGAATTTTAATTTTGAGATAAATGGTAAGACCAAGGAAAGGTAAAAATATAGGTAAAAACAATGACTGCAGATGCTGGAAACCAGATTCTGGATTAGTGGTGCTGGAAGAACACTGTTTATCTTACATTTTAATTCACATTTGTGATGTGTTCATTGATAATGGACACAACAATTACTCTTCTTTCTGTAATTTTTGAGAGGTAGTTAGTCAATAATAAATATTTATTCGTTGCAGATCTGTCATTGGCTGTGCTTTTATCAAACTCGCTGACATTTCTCTTCACATTACTGACTGGAAAGTTGCTTGGTGAAGAGATTGGTGGCAAATGTAAGTGCAACATTGATACACAATGTTTCTCCTAGTGTTTACAGTATAGAACCAAACCACTTACTCATGAGACCTAGTCAGTATTCAAGTTCCAGTCAAGCATCCTCCTAGCCTTCGTCCTCCAACCCATCAACCTCCCATGTATTTCTTTTTCTCACATACATTTATCTTGTTTCTTCTGAAATGCTAGTGAGCATGGGAATAGGTCGATAGAACAAATAAATGTGTAGCTAAAGAGTTGGAGCGGAATGGAGGGCTTTAGATTCCTGGATGACTTTGTTCATTGCTGGGGAAGGTGGAACCTGTAAAACTCCAAAGGGTTGAACCTGAACTGAAACAGGATTAACGTCCTTGCAGGGGGTTTGGTAGTTCAGTTGTTTAGGGTTTAAATTAATTTGAAAAGGTCATGAGATACAGAATGGAGATACAGTAGGACATAATGCACAAACAGGTATAGAAGATCCAAGTCAGTCTAGAAGGCAGTGCAAATGTAATCGAGTTAAGGCACAAAAGAACCTGGCAAGGCTAGATGGCATTTATTTTAATGCTAGATGTTTTGCAAGTAGTGCAGATGACTTGAGGGTGTTAAGTAATGTGTGGGGATATGGCTGGCGGTTCA
Organism: Chiloscyllium plagiosum; assembly: GCF_037043375.1. Lineage (NCBI taxonomy): Eukaryota > Metazoa > Chordata > Chondrichthyes > Orectolobiformes > Hemiscylliidae > Chiloscyllium > Chiloscyllium plagiosum. The sequence goes on from NW_028270168.1 coordinate 2,991,248, forward strand.
GTATCCTAAGATATAAAATCTTTGGGTAAGATGCAAGGTTTGTAAAAGAGGAGATGGTGTTGCAATATTGATCAAGGTGCCAATGATTGCTGTAAGGTGGAGTGATAACTTAGAAGGTTCCTCAAACAAAGTCGTAGAGGTAGAACTTAAAAACATAAAAGGGGCAATCATTTTGCTTGGGGTGTACTATAGATCACCAAACAATCAGGGAGAGATAGAAAGACACATATGGAGGCAAATCTAAGGGAACTGTAAAACTAATGTTGGTGAACAAAGAGACCTTGGAGTGCAGGTTCATAGTTTCTTGAAAGTGGAGTCGCAGATAGACATGATAGTGAAGAAAATGCCAGAAATGCTTGCTTTTATTGGTCATTCATTGGATATAGGAGTTGGAAGATCATGTTGTGGCTGTACAGGATATTGATTAGGCCACTTTTGGAATACTGCATGCAATACTGGTCTCCCTGTTATAGAAAAGATGTTGTGAAACTTGAAAGGGTTGAGAAAAGATTTACAAGGATGTTGTCAGAGTTGGAGGGTTTGAGCTATAAGGAGAGGCTGAATAGGCTGGGGCTATTTTCACTGGAGTGTCGGAGGCTGAGGGGTGACTTCATAGAAGTCTATAAAATCATGAGGGGCGTAAGTAGTGAGTAGCCAAGGTCTTTTTCCAGGGTAGGAAAGTCCAGAACCAGAGGGAACAGGTTTAAGGTGAGAGGGGAAAGATTTAAAAGAGATTTAAAGGGCAATCTTTTAAGGGGCAGAGGGCGGAGTTTGCATGGAATGAACTGCCAGAGGAAGTGGTGGAGGCTGGTACAATAACAACATTTAAAAAGCATTTGGATGGGTATATGAATAGGAAGGGTTTAAAGGGATATGGGCCAAATGCTGGCAAATGGGACTAGATTAATTTAGGATATCTGGTCGGCATGTACAAGTTGGACAGAAGGGTCTGTTTCCATGCTGTTCAGCTCTATGACTCTACTAGGGTAATGATAGAAGGGGATTTCAACTTCTCCAGCATTCATTGGGATGGACAAACTGTGAAAGGCTTAGAGGGGGCTTACAGGAGAACATTTTGAAATAGCATGTAAGTGCTACAAGAAAGGGAATTTAGATCTAATTTTTAAGGAATGAGGCTGGGCAAGTGGTAGCTGTGGCAGTGGTGGGAAGCAGGTCTGTCTGGTAATTTGGTGATAAAGTAAAATTTAAAGTAATTATGGATAACGACAAAGATAAGCCAGAAATAAAGGAAGGCCAATTTTAATAAGACAGGATAGGATATGGCCAAAGTGGATAGGAAGTAGCTACTTGCAGGAAAATCCACATCAGAGCAGTGAGTGTCTGTCATAAGGACGATAACAAGAGTGCCTGGTCAACATGTTGTTGTAAAGGTGAAGTGTGGGACCAACAGATGCAGAGATCACTGGATGTCGGGGGATGTATACAATTGAATAAGAAAAGAGAGGAAGCTTCGGGTACTTATCCAAAGGTTGAGGTAGCAGATGCCTCATTTGGTCTTTTCAGACTGTTCTAATATTTATTATGATGATAGTTGATCATCCAACTCAGTATCCTCTTCCTGGTATCCCCCAGATTGTTTGATCCCTTTAATCCCAAGTGCTATATCCAAATCCTTAACAAAGTCATACAATGTTTTGTCTGTAGCTGCTTTCGGTGGTAGTGAATTCGATAGGCTCATCATTCTCTGGGTGAAGAAATTTCTCCTTATCTCAGTCCTAACTGGTTTACCCCATATCCTTAGACTGTGACTCCCTGGTTTTGAACCATTAGCAAAATCCCTCTTGCATCGATCTGTCTAATCATGTTAGAATTTTATAGGTTTTTCTGTGATACCCCTTTCATTCCTCGGAATTCCAGCGTATAGTGCCCTCACTGATTTACCCTCTGTTCATACATTAGTCCTGTCATCCCAGTTTGCTAACCTTATAGCAAGAACGTTCTTCTTCCGATATGGAGACCAAAAGGTGCACAAAATATTTAAGTTGTTGTCCCATTAAGACTCTGTATAATTGCAGCAAGACATTCCTGCTCCAGTACTTGAATCCTGTCACTGTGAAGGCCAACATTTCATTTACCTTCTTTACTGCCTGCTGTACCTGCATGCTTACCATAGCAGCTGGAGTATGAGGACACCCAGGTCTCATTGCACATTTCCCCTCTATCAGTTTTGCAATTCAGGTAACAATCTGCCTTCAAAGTTTAGTACCAAAAGCTCACATTATATTACATGTGCCATGCTTTTGCGTACTCACTCAGCTTTGCACCACTGCATTGTCCACTGTCTGAGCAGACAGTTTTACAGCAAATGTGTCAATGTGCATCGTCTTCTTTTAAATAAAACCATTGAGGTGGCATTGGGAGTCGTCTTGCTCATTGTACATTTGTCAAGTAATTCTAAAAACATGTTTTTTCATATTTCTTTTGCAGTGGCTCTGATAGGAATGCTGCTGATTATTGTAGGTGTTACGCTGTGTGTTGCCAGCACAGTCAACAAGGAGAGTTAACACCAAGACAGCTAAAAGATTAAATCAAGCTTTTGGTGGTATTGCTGTGCTTGATCAACTCGTAAAATAAAGATGACATGAAGTAAAGAATGGCAAATGAGAACAACTCTTACCTGGACGTAACTAAGAATTGGAGAAGAATAAGTAATCACTCTCTAAGATAAACACTTTAAAGATATAAAACTGTCCCACTATTGTTGTGTTTACATTACATCATAGACCTGTACAGGGGATAAATACTCCAGCTGTCTTCAGTCAGTTGTCAGGTTAGAGTCATTTCTTTTTGGTTAGGAGTCAGCCTTTTTAGATCAAGATCTATTATTGATCTTTATTAAAATGAATGGGAGGAGCAGCCATTTCCTGATATAGAACAATAATGTGTATTTTTTCTCCCCCCCCCCCCGTGATATGTGAGGCTTGCAACACATGATAATCAAATTTTTTAAAGTCATGCTGGAGACAGATATCTCCACTCCAGTGAATGAGTGACATTGAAAAATTGTAATTGATAATGTCAGTTTGCTGTCTTCTGACCTTTTAAATGTAATCCCAGAATAATCTTGTGTGACTAGTATTTTTTAAAAATTCTGTGATGCCTTCTTTCTGCCACTAGATGGTATTAATACATTTATAAATGTACAACTACTGATTAACAATGTTGTCCCACATGTATCCATAAAATCATAGGCATGTGATAGCCATATATTTTCTATGGAATTTCCAAGATTTTCTCAAATAATTTTCTCAAATAATTATGGGCACACACATAAATAATTGCAATTGAAAATACATGGAGTTTCCCACTGGGTGCTCTGGGATATGGAAATAATTTATCCCCTGCATTAAGCAGATGAGTTTATGAATCTGAAGGACAAATTGGACAAAATGCAAATAGGTAATCATTGTGACCTATTGTGAAGGGATCCTTTTAAATAACATTTGTTATCCAGACAGATATAATGTTTGACTAAAAATGATTGTGTTTGACGTGAGTTAATTTAAATAAAAGACCATTTTGTTTTGTATTTATGTTAATCTTTTTAGTCACTAGATACATATGTGGAAGATGTTTCCACGTGGCTAGTTTGTTCCTCTTCTAAGTTATAGATCGGTTTGAAAACTGCAAAAACGCAATGAGCTGGAATATGGCAGGGGACAACTGTTCTCTTTAAAAAAATCCAATTGTATGAACAAATAATGCAGAATATAGCCACATATGGCAAAAATGTAGAGATTAGATTCATGTGCAATGTTCACCCGTTTCCTTACAAACCTGAACATTAAGCTAAGGTACCTCTCACCCTCGGAACGCGCAGCCCTCCACTCCCTCCGTTCCAACCCCAACCTCACCATCAAACCAGCTGACAAGGGAGGCGCAGTAGTAGTTTGGCGCACTGACCTTTACACCGCTGAGGCCAAACGCCAGCTCGCAGATACCTCCTCCTACCGTCCCCTTGACCATGACCCCACCCCCCACCACCAAACCATCATCTCCCAGACCGTCCATAACCTCATCACCTCAGGGGACCTCCCATCCACCGCCTCCAACCTCATAGTCCCACAACCCCGAACCGCCCGTTTCTACCTCCTGCCCAAAATCCACAAACCTGACTGCCCCGGACGACCCATCGTCTCAGCCTGCTCCTGCCCAACCGAACTCATCTCGGCATACCTCGACACGGTCCTGTCCCCATTAGTCCAAGAACTCCCCACCTACGTTCGTGACACCACCCACGCCCTCCACCTCCTCCAGGATTTCCGCTTCCCCGGTCCCCAACGCCTCATCTTCACCATGGACATCCAGTCCCTGTACACCTCCATCCCCCATCACGAAGGACTCAAAGCACTCCGCTTCTTCCTTTCCCGCCGTACCACCCAGTACCCTTCCACCGACACCCTCCTTCGACTGACCGAACTGGTCCTCACCCTGAACAACTTTTCTTTCCAATCCTCCCACTTTCTCCAAACAAAAGGAGTAGCCATGGGCACCCGCATGGGCCCCAGCTATGCCTGCCTCTTCGTAGGGTATGTGGAACAATCCATCTTCCGCAACTACACTGGCCCCACCCCCCATCTTTTTCTTCGCTACATTGATGACTGTATCGGCGCTACCTCGTGCTCCCACGAGGAGGTTGAACAGTTCATCCACTACACCAACACCTTCCACCCCGACCTCAAATTCACCTGGACAGTCTCGGACTCCTCCCTCCCCTTCCTAGACCTTTCTGTTTCTATCTCAGGCGACCGAATCAACACGGACATCTACTACAAACCTACCGACTCCCACAGCTACCTGGACTACACCTCCTCCCATCCTGCCCCCTGTAAAAACGCCATCCCATTCTCCCAATTCCTTCGTCTCCGCCGCATCTGCTCCCAGGAGGACCAGTTCAAAATACGTACAACACAGATGGCCTCCTTCTTCAAGGACCGCAATTTCCCCCCCGACGTGGTCGACGGTGCCCTCCACCGCATCTCCTCCACTTCCCGCTCCTCCGCCCTTGAGCCCCGCCCCTCCAACCGCCACCAGGACAGAACCCCACTGGTCCTCACCTACCACCCCACCAATCTCCATGTACAGCGCATCATCCGCCGTCACTTCCGCCACCTCCAAACAGACCCCAGCACCAAGGATATATTTCCCTCCCCTCCCCTATCAGCTTTCCGTAGAGACCACTCCCTCCGCGACTCCCTTGTCAGATCCACACCCCCCACCGACCCAACCACCACTCCCGGCACCTTCCCTTGCAACCGCAGGAGGTGCAACACTTGCGCCCACACCTCCCCCCTCACTTCTCTCCAAGGCCCCAAGGGAAACTTCCATATCCGCCACAGATTCACCTGCACCTCCACCCACATCATCTACTGCATCCGCTGCAGCCGGTGTGGCCTCCTCTATATTGGGGAGACAGGCCGCCTACTTGCGGAGCGATTCAGGGAGCACCTCTGGGCCACCCGGACGAACCAACCCAACCAACCTGTGGCACAGCATTTCAATTCCCCCTCCCACTCCACCGAGGATATGCAGGTCATTGGACTCATCCACCGCCAAACCACAACAACCCGACGGTCGGAGGAGGAGCGTCTTATCTTCCGACTGGGAACCCTCCAACCGCAGGGGATGAACTTGGACTTCACCAGTTTCTTCATCCCCCCTCCCCCCACCTTGTCTCAGCCGGATCCTTCCAGCCTGGCACCGCCTTCCTGACCTGCAGTCTTCTTCTTGACCTCTCCGCCTCCACCCTACTCCGACCTATCACCCTCACCTTGACCTCTTTCCACCTATCACATTTCCAACTCCCCTCCTCCAAGTCCCTCCTCCCTACCTTTTATCTTCTCCTGCTGAACACTCTCTGCTCATTCCTGAAGAAGGGCCTGTGCCCGAAACGTCGAATCTCCTGTTCCCTGGATGCTGCCTGACCTGCTGTGCTGTTCCAGCAATAAAGTTTCAACAAATATAAATATAGACATGGACTTGTGGTTAAATTTAAGATTATTCTCCAACCCATTTTGCTGTCTCCCTTGTCTATAATGCAAATGCCAAATTTCTTTTAAAAATCTAAAATGTTTGATCTTCTGTACTGATTAGAACTGCAATAAGATTTGCAAATCGCTGAAATTGTTGTATTGAACCAAAATATAATTCAGGGATACATTACAAGTAACTATTGTGCATCCCAAGGTGATAACTAATGGTCTTTCAGTGTATCTGAACAGCAAAGCCTGATTGACTGCTGAAGGTCAAGGGTAAAGAAATGTTAAGGATCTTATAATTAGAGTGGCTAGCTAGAGTTTATTCACAATACCCTTCAAACAACAATATAAGGACATTTGGAGGACAGTTGTACCATGCTGTTGCTGTGGAATCAACAAATGAGGGGTTCTTTGTGAGTGAAGTATTATGTGCATTGTGCCAAAAATTGAAAGCATCTTGATTTTTTTTTTAAAAATGTACTTTTATACAACATTTGGAATTTTACATATTCCTCTCATTTGTTTCTGCCAGTTTTCACCCATCTTTTCTTTGAAGACTTTCATACATTGCTGGGCACAATTTCATTGTGGTCATTCTCCTTTTCTATCTTCTTGAAGTTAAAAATCACACAACACCAGGTTATAATCCAACAGGTTTATTTCAAAGTACTAACTTTCAAAGTACTAACTAGTTACCTGATGAAGGAGCAGTGCTCTGAAAGCTAGTGCTTCCAAATAAACCTGTTGGACTGTAATCTGGTGTGGTGTGATTTTTAACTTTGCCCACTCCAATCCAACACCAGCACCTCCACATCATGGCTACCTTTTTGAAGGTAATGTTGTCTCTTTACTACTGTCCAAAAGACATAATTGATTTCTCGCTGGGTAAGATTCTTCAGTTGGTCTCTTATACCTCAGACACAATAGTAATCTTTCTATGAAGACCTCATCTGTGAGTGTCAGCAAATAGTGAGAAATGAGAAGAGATGGAAACAACTGCACTGGTCTGATTGTTACCCATATATTCACACTTCTTGAATGTCTCAGTGGATAGCTTTTCAGATCAGTGATCCATTTTACCTCTTTAATCTATACAGAGATAAACTATAGCACTCGCACTGGCATGCTAACTAATTCAGCTAATTTAGCATAGACTGTCAATGAAGTCTGGAAGTTTCTAGTTTGTATGAGTCATGCATTAGTCATTAAGGTTCACAAGATAGGCTAAGAGAGCAGTTAATAAGAAAACAGTGTTCAAGGCTTTTTTAGTAGGTGTAAGGATATGAAGATATGAAATAGGAGCAGAAGTACACAATCGGCCTCTTAAGCCTGCTCTGCCAATCAATCAAATCTTTGCTGATTGGTTTGTGTTTTGAATTTTACATTCCCATCAATCCCTGATAACTTTTGATTCCCTTGACTTAAAATAATCTGCGTATCTCTAAAAATATTCAGTGACCCTGCCTTCTGAGGCAGAAAATTCCAAAGTTGGATCATATTATAAGAAGAATTCTCTTAATTTCTATCCTAAAAGGGCAGCCCATAATTTTAAGTGTCTCCTGGTTCTGCACTGACCCACATGAAGAAACATTGCTTCCACATCCACCTTGTCAAGACCATTTTTTTATCGTACATGCTTCAATTAAGTCATCCCACTCCTAAATTGCAGCAGAAACAAGTTCAATGTGTCCAATCTGTTCACATTTGATAAGTTACTCATTCCAGGCATCAAATTAGTAAGCCTCCTCTGAACCCTCTCCAATGCATTTATGTCTTTACTTAAATAATAAGATCAAAACTGCACATAATATTTGAATTGTGTTCTCACTAATGCCTTGGATAACTGATGAATAACATCTTAACTTTTACAATTCCTGTTATAAGAAAGGAAAATATCTCATTAAGTTAGTTGATTACATGCTGTACCTGAAAACCAGCTTTTTTAAAAATTCAGGCACCAGAACATAAATCACTCTGCACCTTAGAATTACACAGTTCTTCTCCATTTAAGTAATACTCTGCATTTTCATCTTTCTTGACAGTGGCCAATATCATATATCCTACAATTTACTCTCATCTTTCAGATTTTTGCCAAATTTTTCTACATACCTAGATCCTTCTGTAAACTCCTTATATTTTCTTCACAACATACTTTCCTACCTATCTTGGTGTGATCTGTAAATTTAGCTACCATGCCTTCACTTTCGTCATCTCAGTATTGATGTGAATTGCAAACAGCTGAGACACTAGTCAGCAGCCCCTCTAATCTGCATATGTGCAACCATTCCAATGGCAATCAGTATTGGCAAATGGCTACTTTTTGCATTGGACTAATGTTATGATTCTGTGATATGGTTGAAGCTTTGGACTGTTTTAAAGAATTCCTTTAAGTATGTCATTTATTCTTTCATAACAGTGCAAGATACAGGTTAACTAAAGAATGAGAGAAAATAAACAGAAAATGAGCCACTTAAGTGTATGCTCCAAGCGAAGGTACATGAGAATACACAATTTAAGGGCCATGTCTTTTTATTTTGTACTTTTAAAAATTGGGGATTGAAATGAGAAAAAGTGGTTTTAAAAGCTAGTGTTTAAGAGTGGCTGTAGTTTTGAGAAGCATCTAACCTGAGATTTATGCCAGACATCATGTTTGAACTGTTTGAACAAGCAGTTATTTTGCAGTTGAAGATGATTTGAAGCTGTAGATGTGCCAAAACAGCTTTTGCTGCAATGCAAAGTTGCTCAGACTAGTGACCAGTTATTGATGACAGAGACCTTTTTGCTTGTTAGCAACTGCATGATTGGTTCTCAGATAACTGCATAGCTTGAAGCTGGGATCGGGTTGTAAATAGACAGAAAGAAGTGCGGCTCTTTCCCAGCTCAGGAGTGGTCTCCCTGTTCTCTGCAGTCAAAACTCACTATAAACCTGAAGACAAACAATTTAACTTCCCTGCAACAGTTGTTTTAATTTTAATTTTAATAAGTACTATATGTTGGCAGTTGATAGTGAAATCACCATAGTCCCACTTTCTCATGAGAGAGACAGACAACTGAGATCAACCATGCCTCAAGTGAGACCTTCATGATAATTTCAGCTGATACAAGAACTGAACCCATAATGTTGGCAACACTGCATCTCAGGTTAGCCATCCAAGTAACCAATCCCTCTGACAGTTTCTAGCTGTTTAACTGTATCTACAGTCTAATTAATTGTGTAAAAATCACTATTTATTACTTAATGCAGAAACCTGATTCACCACTTCTATCAACCTGAGTTTGAAAGTCAAATAAATTATGAAACATTGCCAAAATATTTAACTTTTGAAACAACTCCAGGAACAGCAGGGATCAATTTCCAGCAGGTTACATTAGCAAGTCATAAAACAGAATAAAAGTTAACTATTCTCTAGCTCAAGAATTATAGAATCCCTACAGTGTAGAAACAGGCCCTTCGGCCTAACAGGTCCACAGTGACCCTCCAAAGAGTAACTCATCCAGACCTATTTCCCTGCATTTGCCCCTAATGCACCTAATCTACACATCCTTGAACACGATGGGCAATTTTAATGGCCCATTCACCTAACCAGAGCACCCAGCAGAAACAGGGAGAATGTGCAAACTGCACTGACCTGAGGCTGGAATCAAACCCAGGTCCCCAGCGCTGTAAGGTAGCAGTGCTAACCACTGAGCCACCGTGCCACCGTGTGGTTTAGTTGAAGTGTCCCATTAAAGGCTAATCAGAATCCAGCAGATAACAACGACATCAGGAATCTTTCTGAATTTTACGATAAGTGCCAAGATTAGCTGACACCTCATTTCAATGCGGTGATAATAAAATATTCTTTCAGATAGGATGCTAAACTAAAGGCAATTATTTATTCTCTGAGGTGGATGTAAAATATCTCATTGCCACTACTCAGAGAACTGCGGGACAGTCTCCCTTGCTCTAGTCAATATTTATTTTTGAACAAGCATGACTTAACCATAATCTGGTCATTTCTCTGTTGCTGCTGGAGTTTGCTGTGCTGAATTTCACTGCACTTTCGTTTGCTTTACAATAGTGACATCACCAATTTGGCTGTTGCACACTTTGCAATATCCTGAAGTTGTGAAAATAGCTATATTAATGCAACGTCTTTTAAGAAATTAAGTAAATCCAGCAAAGGACCTTTGATATTGTTTGCAGTGATAGATAAGTATTATATTCTTGGTTAGTGGATTAAAAACGTTTTTTGAATGGTTGGCATATTGTATTATGGAAGCATATCTATGGACCTTTTGTAAGAATATCTATCCATTTTCGAAACTGGAAAAACTGGAAATACATCCAGTATTCAAACTGTGTAATTTTTGTGACTGTGTGTTAGTGGTGTGAAGTCAGAACAGTCTCTTTTAATAATAGAGTTAGACTTTGTTTATTTTGACACAAGGACTTCAGTAGCAGAGCCAATGCTGAATTTTGACACTCTTTGTTGAATTGTAGGGCTGCACTATGTAACTGTGCCAAATGGCTTGGTAGAGCTGTTCATTTAGTACTACTCCTTGTTTTCTTTAAAATTTATGTTTAGGATGTGGACATCTGTGGCGATACCAGCATCTGTTAGTAGTCATCCCTAATTGCCCAGAATGTGATTAAGAGTCAACCACATTTCTATGGGTCTGGAGTTACCTGGAGGCCTGACTAGGTTACAACAGCAGATTTACTTCCCTAAAAGACATTAGTGATGCAGATGGGATTTTACAACAATTGACAGTGGTTACAAGATCCCAATAGGCTAGCTTTTAATTTGAGATTTTTATTGAACTCAAATTTCACTATTTGCAATGGTGGAATGCACACCCTCAACAGGCTTGCTGAATTACTCATCCAGTTTCAATACCATATGTCACCAACTCTTCAATTCTCCATAGCCTTACAAATTTGTTTCCTTCAAACACTTAATCAGATCTCTTTTAAATGCTGCTTCTAAATCTACGCTCCCACAGCGATAGTGGAGGCAGGCCAATAACAGAAACCCTGGAGCCTGTAACCAAGACCCCCACAGCCCGTTACAGAGATTCTGGAGCCTGTTACAGAGACCCCGGAGCGTGTTACAGAGACCCCAGGGCCCGTTACAGAGACCCTGGAGCCCATTACAAAGACCCTGGAGCCCATTACAAAGACCCTGGAGCCCATTACAGAGACCCTGAGCATGTTACAGAGACCCCGGGGCGTGTTATAGAGACCCTGGAGCCTGTTACAGAGACCCTGGAGCATGTTACAGAGACCCCAGGGCGTGTTATAGAGACCCCGGAGCCTGTTACAGAGACCCTGGAGCGTGTTACAGAGACCCCAGGGCCCGTTACAGAGACCCTGGAGCCCATTACAAAGACCCTGGAGCCCATTACAGAGACCCTGAGCATGTTACAGAGACCCCGGAGCGTGTTACAGAGACCCCGGAGCGTGTTACAGAGACCCCGGAGCGTGTTACAGAGACCCTGGAGCGTGTTACAGAGACCACGGAGCATGTTACAGAGACCCCAGGGGTGTTACAGAGACCCCGGAGCGTGTTACAGAGACCACGGAGCGTGTTACAGAGACCCCAGGGTGTGTTACAGAGACCCCAGGGCCCGTTACAGAGACCCCGGAGCCCATTACAGAGACCCCGGAGCATGTTACAGAGACTCCGGGGAGCATTACAGAGACCCCGGAGTCAGTAACCGAGACCCCGGAGTCAGTAACCGAGACCCCGGAGTCAGTAACCGAGACCCCGGAGCCCGTAACTGAGACCCCGGAGCCCGTAACTGAGACCCCGGAGTCCGTAACCAAGAGCATGGAGCCCGTAACCGAGCCCCCGGAGCCCATAACCGAGAACATGGAGCCCGTAACCGAGACCCCGGAGCCCGTAACTGAGACCCCGGAGCCCGTAACCGAGACCCAGGAGTCAGTAACCGAGACCCCGGAGCCCGTAACCGAGACCCCGGAGCCCGTAACCGAGACCCCGGAGTCAGTAACCGAGACCTCGGAGTCAGTAACCGAGACCCCGGAGCCCGTAACCGAGACCCCGGAGTCAGTAACCGAGACCCCGGAGCCCGTAACCGAGACCCCGGAGTCAGTAACCGAGACCCCGGAGTCAGTAACCGAGACCTCGGAGTCAGTAACCGAGACTCTGGAGCCAGTAACCGAGATCCCGGAGCCAGTAACCGAGAGCATGGAGCCCGTAACCGAGACCCCGGAGTCAGTAACCGAGACCCCGGAGCCAATAACCGAGACCCTGGAGCCAGTAACCGAGACCCCGGAGTCAGTAACCGAGAGCATGGAGCCCGTAACAGAAACCCTGGCCGATGTCAAACAGCAACAGAGAATTAGCAGAGGGTAGCAAGAAGGGGTGATGAACCTTATTGCAGTAAAATCTTGCTTTATATTCAGTATTTCAGGATGGCATCAGAGCATGGCGACTTTTTTTTCGCATGCGAGAAAACACTTTTCGCTTTTTTGTATACATGTGACAATCAATCTAAGTCTCAGCTGTCCATTCCAGATCACAACTTTCTGCCGAAGTAATGTTTTCCTCATGTTGTCTTTGATTCTTTCACCAATTAAACCAGGATCTTCTGTCTCAATGACCTCTGTGAACCCCCCCCCCCCCACCTATTTATCTCTCAGCCCCTTTCCTTCCCTCCCCACATTCCTGATGAAGGGCTTATGCCTGAAACATTGATTCTCCTGCTTCTTGGATGCTGCTGGCCCTACTGTACATTTCCAGCACCGCACTCTTTGACTCTGATCTCCAGCATCTGTAGTCCTTATTTTCTCTGGACTCAATGACCTGCAAATACTCAGACTGATCCTTTAGGAAAGCTACTGGAGGCATGGTAATGAATGCTATGCCTGATTCACCTGCTTCCACTAAATTAAAGGATCGTTGCGGCAGGCAGCAAGGCCACAGAGACTGGAAATGTCAAATAGAAGCTTTCTGTTTAAAAAAGCTAGGTACATAGAACTTTGGACCAGAAATATGTTGCTTTGTTTGAGCTATAAGACATGATTTTTGCCATGATTCTTGGTATGTGTCCCTGTTAAAGCCGAGGGGACTTTGGACCAATGCTTCTTGCAGATGGCAGTAAGTCGCGCCAAGTAGAATGCACTTTGAATGTGCTTGCTGGAACAGCCTCGGCAGGAAAATGGGTTCTATATTGAACACATCGTCTAAGGTTTAATTTTAACATTACAGATTTTGACAGACAAGAAGATTGCAGACAAAATTCAAGGAAACATAATAGTTTCCAGTCGTAAGAAACCTTAGGTAGAGATTTTCAGTCGTCAGAAATACTAAAGATTAAAAGGTCAAAGTATCTCTTGTATGATGTCACAATTATTTGTTTAGAATATCTGTTACTAAGGCGATTGCTCGGAAACAATTGTACTTCTCACTTTTGAATCTTTGGTGTTTATGACATATCTGGACATTGCTCTCCTATTGGGTACACTGTTTCAAAACTTGAGGTTGATTTGACTCTAAGAGGTCAATCATTTTTTCCCTTAACAGTTTAGCCTTTACGCTGTGCAACAGGTAAGTTTAACAAAAATGAAACAGAATAAGACATTTCTTTCCCTTGAGGGGTAAGAATATGCAATTTCGTATGGAGTTGTTGAAAGAAAAAGCATAAGAAGGAGATTGGAATAGAAGATTATGGTGATTGGGTAAGATGGAGGAGCGTTGTGTTCTATATATTATGATTAGCATTGACCAATTGAAGTGAATGGTAGGTTTCTGTGCTATGCACTCAATTATCATGATAATATAGAATGCAGACTTTTACTCCTTGAAATCTCATCCACTAACACAAAAGCTCTGGGCTTGAGAGCAGAACAGTTAAAAATGAGCTGTGATACTTGAAAATGGCCACTAAAATCCTGCAAATAGATATACTCTCAAGAATGTACAAGAAATGTTTGATGGTTGGCACTGACGATTACATTCAGAAAAGGCTATCAAAGGGGATAGTCACCTGGACATTAAGATTCATCAGTTGGAATATATAGCTCACAATGAAACCATCAAATGTCTCTGTGGGGGTGAAAGTTCTCCACTATTGGTGTCATTGGAACAAAGACTTCAATCTAAAACCTGTTCTGCAAAGAAGAGTGAAACTTTCCTACTTTCAAAGGATACCAGGAGATCTCCAATAGTGGACCAGAAAAACTCTAGGAATTAATTGTTCCCACTACGGACCACTCACTCAACTCAACGGATCACTAAATCACCTTGAAGCCTCCTTGCATCCTTGTCACAACATTGCTCAAATTTGTGTTGTCAATAAATTTGGAAATGTTGCATTTGGTTCGCTCATCCAGGTGATTTATAAATCTTGAATAGCTGGGGCCCAAGCACTGATCCCTGAGGTACTCTACTAGTCACTGCCTCACTCAGAAAAATAACCATTTATTCCCACTCTCTATTTCCTGTCTGTCAACCAATTCGTGATCCATGACAGTATATTTTCTTCATCCCATGTGCTTTAACTTTGCCCACTAACCTCTTATGAGGGATCTTATCAAAATGGAAGTTATTAAGTTATATTTTTGTTGCAAAGTATGGATCTTCAAACAAAATAACTTGAAGTCTGAATTTTATTTTGGGTTTATTCAATGAAGCCATTAAAAACACTCAACAAAACAACAAATCATATTTGTAGAACCTTTAATGTAGTTACTGTCCTGAAGTGCTTCATAGGAATATTACAAACACGAATTGGCACCAAGCCTCCTAAAGAGGCAATAGGGCAGATAAATAAAAGCTTGGACAGAGACATGGGTTATAAGAAGCTTTTTTTTCCAGAGGAAAGAGTGATCGAAATTTGAAGAACTTTAGGTAGAGATTTCCGGACTGTGGAACCCTGTCATTTGAAGTTACAAGTGACCCAGTGGTGAAGCAATTAAAATTGGGAATGGGCAAGAGCTCAGAATTGGAGGAGCACTGACATCTTGAAGTATTGCTCGAGCTGGAGGTGATTACAAGATAGGGAAAGTAGAGATTATGGAGGGATTTGAAAACAAGGATAAAAATATAAAATTGATGTGTTTGCTTAACTGGAAGCCGATATAGGTCAAGGAGCACAGGGATGATGGATGATTAGCTTACCACAACAGAATCTTTCTCCCCTTGGACCTTACTCACCCTGAAATGCTTTACATCTTGGAAATGCTCCGAGCTACAAACATCACCTTATCACTAATGATCCACATTAAACAAGCACTGGGTCAAACAGGACTGCTCCTCTAATCCTGGTGATCAGGGTAGATTGACTATAAAGTAACAATGCTCCACAAATTGCAGCAAAGATGTTTGAGTGGAATGTAACTCTGGCTTTTTAATTCATTACCATTGCACTAGAAAGATTCAGAAAGGCTGCATTTTGATTTTTGGAAGACATTTGATAAGGTAGCACATAACAGACTACTTATTATGATAAGAGCCCATGTGGTTGGAAGTAGTGTGTTAGCATGGATAGAGGAATCGAGACTGTGGTGCTGGAAAAATACAGCAGGTCAGAAAGCATCCGAGGAGCAGGAGAATCAATATTTTGGGCATAAGCCTTCATCAGAAATGACTAACATTTTCAGATGACAACATGGAACTAGTGGAGTGCCATGAAGATCAGTGCTGGGGCCATAATTATTTACACTTTACAGTAATGATTTGGTTGAGGAAAATGAATGCACCATTGTCAAGTTTATGAGTGATGCAACAATAGGAGGGAAGAGAAGTGGTGAGAATGGCAAAGAGTTTGCAGAGAGATAGAGGCAGTTTAAGTGAGTGCACAAGAACTAGGTAGGTGGAATATAATGTGAAGAAATGTGAAATTATATATTTGGCAAGAAAAATCAAGGAGCTGAATAATATTTAAATGGAAAAAGACAGTGGAGGACATAAGAACAGAGAAATTTGGGAAATCACTACAAGCTAGCATACATGTTCAGCTGGTATAGGGCTGGCAAATGGAGTGCGGGCATCTATTTCAAAGGAATTGGAATCTAAAAACAGGAAAGTTTTGCTAGAACTGTACAAGGCACTAACCATACCACAGCTGGAATACGAAGGAGTCTAAACCTATGAAAGACTGATATTGGAGGCAGTCCAGAGAAACCTCTGGTATGGAGGGACTGCCTTATGAAGAGAGATTGAGTAGGTTGGGTCTATATTTGTTTAAATTTAGAAGAATGAGAAGTGACATTAATGAAACATATAAAATTCTAAAGGAGCTTGACAGGGTAGATAGGGAGAGGTTGTTTCCCCTTGTGGGAGAGTCTAGGTCCAGAGGGCATCATCTCAATAACAGTTACACATTTAAGACAGAGTTGAAGAGGAATTTGTTCTGTTCGATGCTAGTGAACCTTAGAATTCTTTACCACAGAGGCTTGTCAAGGTTGGGTCACTAAGTATATTCAAGGCTGAGATAGACAGATTTTTAACCAGTATGGGAATCATGGGTTATGGAGAAAAGGCAGGAAAGTGGAGTTAAGGATCATCAGATCAGCCATGATCTCATTGGATGGTGGATCAGATTCGATGGGCTGAATGGCCTGCTTCTACATCTCTGACATATGGTCTGTATTACAAATATACTTAGTCTTCTTGTTAAGGTGCCCTAATTTCTGGCAAGGAAGCGATTTTATTCTTCACAATTGAGATGCTGAATATGTAATAGATTCAAAGTTGAGCAAATTAAGTAATTTCCACTTCTATCTGTAAATTACACCAACAAAATATTTTTTGAGAAGAACATTTTAATAGTTAAAAGGCTAAATTTGAGTGGGAATTAACCTCATCCCTAGCTCTTGATATTGTACTGATGATCTGGAGCATGTGTCTTTAGCTCCTCTGGTACTCCATCCAACTGGCTATTATAATGGGAGAGTCTTAACCAATTGCTGAATCATAGCAAGCATGACAATCTCATCCCATTCTGTCCTCACCCCATATACAAACGTATGCACAGAATGGTTTACTAGATAACCGTTACGATTAAGAATTTATCTCTCACCTGCCTATTGGTACCACAATGAATATTGTTGAATTTATAAAAAGATTTATTATGAGCTTGACCCATTGTTTATCTCTCTCACCCAATAATATTGTATTTGCAAATCTTGATAGACCGTACATCTGGTGAAATCTACATTGATGGAGTAATTATGCAACAAAGTGATGTTGTTACAGTGAAATTGAAATGAACAGTATTACACTTAAACGTTTCTCAGCTCCACAGACACTGAAGCAGTCCGTGTCCAAATGCAACAAGACCTCGACAATATTCAGGCTTGGGCTGACAAGTACCTCATAACATTTGCAACACACAAATGCCAGTCAATTACCATCTTCAATAAGGGACAGTCTAACCACTGCCCTTGTGATTCAATGAGGATATTACAACACTGAATTCCTTACTATGAACTTCCTGGGGGTTATACTTGACCAGAAACTCAGCTGGATTCACCATATAAATACAACATCAGATCAGAGGCTGGGATATTGCAACAAGTAACTCACCTCCTGGCTCGTTAAAGCTTGTCCACCATCTACAAGGCTCAAATCAGAGTTGTGATGGAATACTCCCCACTTGCCTAGATGGGTGCAGCTCCACTCATTCAGGACAAAGTAGCCTGCTTGATTGAACACGTCCACAAACACTCACTCCCTACAGTACCAATGCTCAGTACCAGGTCTGTACACAGAAATTCATCAAGGTTCTTTAGACAGAACCTTCCAAACCCACAACCACTATGAGAATAGGAAGGGCAGATACATGGGAACATTACCACCTGCAAGTTCTTCTCCAAGCCACTCACCATCCTGATTCGGAAATATATTGTTCCTTTTGTGTCGATGGGTCAAAATCTTGGCAATCCCTCCCTAAGGGCATTGTGATCCTACCAATAGCACATGGAATGCAGTGGTTCAAGGCAGCTCACCCCCACTTTCTTAAGGGCAAATAGGCATGGGCGATAAATGTTGGCCCAGCCAGTGACACCCACATTCCATGACAGAACATTTTTTCGCAGTATAGAGTATGTGTATAATGTTACATTATATATTATTCAGGAGTTAGTTAGCTCAGTTGGCTTACAGCTGGTTTGTACTGCAGATTGACACCAACATTGAGGGTTCAATTCCCTTATCAGCTGAGGTTACCTTGAAGATTTTCCTTGCCACTTGCCTGAAGTGTGATGACCCTCAGGTTAAACTCACCATCAGTTGCCTCTCTCTAATGAGAGACTAGCATCATGGTGACCTTATTTACATTATGTAAGGAAATTGGTGGGCTGATAAGGCTAGAAAAGATTTCAAATTACACTGTAGATGTTGGTAGTCAGGCTGAAGCAATATTAATGTAAGATTCACAGCTTCAGTAAATTATTCCTTCTCTACAGATTTTTTAGAAGTATGACTGAGGTTTTGGGGGATTCTGAGCCACAAACTGAGTCAGTGACATTAAATTCAGAAACTAAAGCACTTGCCGAGGATGGTGAAGCACCATCGGTACGTACAAAAGTGAAGAAAGATATTGAACAGAATAAAAAATATACATGTGAGGTAAGAGGTAGAAAAATATTTTAATAAAGCAGATGTTTCAGTCTTCTCATTGTAAGAATAATCTTGAACATTTGTGCATGATATTAGATCTTATGCAAGAATCAGTACAGCCTGAGGTAGTTCTAACTGACTAATATAAATAATTCACTATTCTATCCTAGTTTCTGTTTTGGCTTCCAGACTTATCACTGACTAATGTTTCTATTCTCCCCCTTTGCTTATATAACTATACTTAATCTACAATAATTCAGGAAATTCGCAGCAGCCATAAATAGTATTTAGAAACAGTATTTAATATGCCTCAAAACAAGTAATTAGCTTCAATGGCAATTAATTAAGTAATCACTTGCAGAAGATTTTACACTTCTTTCCAAAACATTGGGTAGAATTTTCCCCAGCCTCTGAATGACGTGGGCCATGATGTGAAAATTGGGAGGATCACCTGAGTTAGCCAATCAGGAACAAAAAGGTCAATTTTCCAACCGAGTATGAACAGTGACACAAGATTGTCACGGGGGAACGGTGAGAAGACTATTTACATATATTAACATATATTAACATCTCATTTGGATGCTATTTCTCTTCATTAATAAACAGTTTTCTATGAACTTATAATCACACACGAGGACATATTTACAATGAAGCTCGTCTGTCCAAGCCCTCAGCTTTCTCTGTCCCTCCCAGAGCGTTTTGGTATACTTGAGGTGGAGGGAGCCTGCTCCACCATGGAGCCCACTGACCTTGGAATTTTGGTCCGGGGGTGTTTGCGGTTAGGGGGCCCAGGCATAGTGCACAGGCAGCCTGGAAATGGAACCCCAGTGCAGTGTCCTGAGAGGAGACACCCTGTATGTGCGTCCTCCTGGTCCCAGCCTGTCTCCCTGTGAGATACCTACAGAATTGCCTTGATGGAGCAAGTCCACATGTAAATCCAGCAGATCCTGAGGGGGCTGCACCTAACTGTCCAAGGCAGCCCCCAACCTGTCCATAGAAGCACTCTTTGCATCAAAGACAGTTTGATGCAAACTGCATTGGTGGCGCCCTCAAAACTTCAAGTCAGCTTTCCCCCACCTGCTTCTCCAGTGGGTGTCTGCTTTTGTATTTCAATAAAATCCCTGATTGCCCACACCACGGGCTCCTCTCCTGCCTGGCCCAGCCCTCCAAGCCTGGGCTGGTTCTTCCTCAGCCAGCTGCAGAGACTTGCCAGTGATGTGCTCCTGAGTCTAACTGAGCTGAAGTGGGGGAGCAGGGTGCAGGAGGCAGCTGTACCTCTCAGGGATCTGCAGTTCATCCCTCTGAGGTGGAGGAGGGGGTATGGGGGGAGTGATAGTCTCTGGGCTCCGAGGTCTGTGCAGGTACTTGCAGGAGATGAAAGAGAGAATGTATCACAAACGGGGTAGACCTTCAGGCAGGTTAGAGTGCACTCACAGGAGCAACGACGGCAGAGTAACGCATCAATGAACAGTGGTTCTTTTTTGTTGTTGGGACATGACAGTTTCAGCATCACTGAACAGTCATTGGCCAGGGCCAGGATTTTCTCTCTGTAGGGAATGAGGAGGCGAATGTTTGAGGATCTCTCCCAACTGTAGGCCAATTTCTCTTGGAATGAGAGAAAGATTTGTTTAAACAGAGGTGGCTGGCACAGGTATTAATAATGGAACTGCGTGTGTGCGTGCGTGTGTGTTTGTGCGTGTTTGTTTGTTTGTTGTGGGGGGGGGGGGGTGGAATTGGTGGTGAGCTGTCCCAAGTGAGTGAATAGGGGGTACAGGGCTCGATGGTTGGGGAGTAGGGTAGGATTGAGTGAATGAGTGAGCGAAGATGCTGCAGGTAATACAGAGGTACACTGTTAGCCTTGGTAGGGGTGTGTGCACTGATGGAGATAGAGTGAGTGTGAGGTATCACAGTGAGAGGATGGTGTTACTGAAAGAGTGGAGAAGATCATTGATCTTGTTCTGGCATTGCTGGATATTCTTCAAGACTGTAGGTAGGTACTTCACTACCGAAGTGGTAACCTTGGACCAGGCTGGCAGCATCAGCATTCCTGATGAAGGGCTTTTGCCCGAAACGTCGATTTTGCCTGTCCTCGGATGCTGCCTGAATTGCTGTGCTCTTCCAGCACCACTGATCCAGCATCACCTCTGCCCATCCTGGAGGAAGTGGACAGCCATCATCCTGTGACTCTCTATCTACCAGCACCTCCAGGTTCCTGTCGGCAAAGCAGATTGTCAATTCTCTCCTGCCCAGTATGTCCAGGACAATTGTCAGGAATTGTCTTGGTCCGTGCTGCATAGAACATGATAGCACAGAACCAATCTGATGCTCATCTATCCTATATTATTCCATTATCATCCATATGTTTATCCAATGACCATTTAAATGCCCTTAAAGTTGGCGAGTCTATTAATGTTGCAGGCAGTGCATTCCATGCCCCTACTTCTCTCTGAGTAAGTGCAGTTTAAAGATAGCACCAAGGGATCCTGGCAATGGTGAGTGGATAAGTGGGGTACAACAGGGACATGGGGCACAGGCAGCAAGGTGAGCCTGGGAGGATAATGTGAAAAATTTCATGAGGCCTCATAGAGAGAAACCTTTCAGAAAACTCAGGCTGATTTCCAGTAAAGTTCATTCATAGTTTTCATGCATATCTGTTAACCCACAAACAGTGCTTTCAGAGTTGTTCAAAGAACTTCACAATATGACATCAAGAAAACAGAGTATCATTTTTCTGAAGACAAAGGGCCAGGTGGAGGAGGGGGTATGGGCCAGCATACTAAACTCAAATGGAATATTTACACCTCAGCATTTGATTTGATTTAATTTGATTTGATTTATTATTGTCACGTGTACTGAGATATAGTGAAAAATATTGTCTTGCATTCTAACCAGACAAATCAAACCTTCCATTCTACATCAGGGTAATAGAACAGAATGCAGAATATAGTCTCACAGCTACAGAGAAGGGGCAGAGAAAGATCAATTTTAATATATGAGATGTCCGTTCATAAGTCTGATAACAGCAGGGAAGAAGCTGTTCTTAAGTGTATTCAAACTTTTGTGACTTCTCCCTGATGGAAGAGGGCTCAGGAGTATAACCGGGATGAGAGGGCTCTTTGATTATGTTGGCTGCTTTCCGAGGCAGCAGGAAGTGGAGACGGAGTCAAAAGATGGAAGGCTGGTATGTGTGATGGACTGGGCTGTGTTCATGACTCTCCGTAATTTCTTGCAGTCTTGGGCAGAGCAGTTGCCATACCAAGATGTGAAACACCTGGAAAGGATGCTTTCTAAGGTGCATGTATAAAGATTGACAAGAGTCACTGTGGACATGCTAAATTTCCTTAACCTCCTGAGGAAGTAGAGGCGTTGGTGTGCTTTCTTGACCATAGCATCGATGTGAATGAACCAGGACAGATTGTTGATGATATTTACTGATAGGAACTTGATGCTCTTGACCACCTCCACCTCAGCCGCATTGTTACAGACAGGGGTGTGCGCTCCACTCCGCTTCCTGAAGTCAATGACCAGCTCCTACATTTCGCTGACATTGAAGGAGAGATTGTTGTCTTTACAACATGCGAGTGACCTGTCTGTCTCTTTCCTGTACTCTGTCTCGTTGATGTTTGAGATTCGAGCCACCACAATGGCGGAATCAGCAGATTGTGAAATGGTGAAATGTGGCAAGTTCTGCTGTTTTATATGTTCATTCTACTTGTCATTTCAAATGGACTGCCAGGATTTCAACAGGGCAAGACAAGTGGTCAGTTGGGAAAGAGTAGGTAAGTGGTAATGTCATTAGACCAATCTTTAAGAGTCCAGGCTAATACTCTGAGAGCCAGAGTTCAAATCCCACCAACCTGGAATATATACCATGATTCTCAAAAATCATGGTAAATGGATTGTTTGTAAGAATCCAAATGATTTGCCAATACTCTTAATGGAAGGGATCCTGCCACCTTTAACTGGTCTGACCTACACGTGACTCCAGACCCACAGCAATGTGGCTGACCCTTAATGACCTTCTGAAATGCTTAGCAATCTCTCAGTTCAAAGGTAAATGGAGCTAGGAAAGAAACACCCACCTTGCTAGATGTTCTATAACCTAGGAACAGATAATGAGAAAAGAAAATTAGCTTGACCACTTTTGACATTCATTAAATCAGACAATACTTTGGTCATTTTCACTGTTTAGTTTGCTTGTATCTAAGCTGTACTTTTCTATATAAATATATGTCACAGCATCACCAAAACACCTGCCATCTCTTTCCACAGAAATGCGCTGAATGCGGAAATGGTCAGCACTTAAAGAGAAATTACCAGGGAAACGGTGAACAAACTCCAGCAATTAAGTCCTGCAGGTATTTTATGAATGAGATGAGAAGCAGCAGGAAGGTGTTTGTAAGGATAGGGTCATATTTACCTAAGTTATCGAATTTCACATTATTGTAAATAACAGCTACTTGTTTTAAGAAACTTCTGAAATTCACTTCTTTCTTCGCAATCTTTTATAAAATTGAAGTTTATCTATCAGTGTTCCAAAATACTAAAATGAAAAATAATATAGTAGCTCAGCGTTCACATTTTCTTCTGCATGAAAATGCACTTTGCAGCTAAGGTCAGTCAGACCCAATTAGTGACACAATATTGTTCACTGGGGCTTGGAATCAATGCATTGTATTCAGAGGTGGCTTGTCTTCTCTGATAGCTGCAAGAGACCAAAGTAGAAATCATTTGGAAAATCTTAAGCTACTGGAGATAGACCTATGTTGTTAAACATTCCATAATTTGGCGTAGGTTGTCAAATTGGATATTTCTGTCTGAAAACTGCTTCCATAAGAATGGAAAGTGTAAAAGTAAAAGTGATCTTCAGTGATCAGAGTTCTGACACATTATTGGGTTCTTTAGATCCTTGGTGATCAGTTCTCGTTATTTCTCAGTGCAATGATTAGTCTGTGGGAGTGATGTAACTGCCTTTAGTCTCTGGTAGACAGTTATCACTTGTCTGAAATAGCCCTGTGGTTGTAGCAAAGAATGGTGTAACAACAGCAAATTCCTCTAAAATGTACAGCCTCACACGTTGTGCAGCACCTAGTTGGAAAGGCAAATGGTACACTCACCTTCATTAGAAGAGAGGTTAAAGATGGAGCAATTAGGTTTTACTGCAGTTGTCAGAGACATCCCACCTGGAGTTTTGTCTACTTAACTCAGAAATGTATACTTGTGATAAAGGGAGTGCAGAGAAGGTTTACCAGACTGATTCCTGAGATTTAGAATTTAAAATTCTGGAATCTTAGACTCATAGGACAGATGAAGGACATTCGGCCTCAGGTGTCTGTACCAGCTCCTGAAAGAGCAACGCAGCTACTCCCATTCTCCAGCCATATCTCCGTATTCCTCTAACTTCATCCCTTTCAAATATATATCCAGCTCGTTCTGAAACCTCCTCTGGAATCTGCCTCCACCACTCTCCCAGGCAGCATATTCCAAATCCTGACAACTCGCTGAGTAAAGAAGCTTCTCCTCATCTCACTCCTAGCTCTCTTGCTGACAACCTTGAAATTGTGACCCTAGTTACTGATGTACCAACCAGTGGAAACAGAATATCCTTCTTTATCCTGTCAACATTGTTCATTACACCTCAATGAGGTCATCACTAAACATGGCTTACTCCTGTTCCTAGTTCCGATCTATGAAAAATAATAAAAACACATTAACTGGGAAAGGAGGCTTGAAAATTGTCTTACCTTAAAAAAAAGACAACTTTATGCATTCTCTTGATTTCTCTGTTTCTGAGTCAGCTCTCAAAAGTTTGCTGCATTTCGACTGATTGTCTGTGTCAAATATAAAGAAACAACAAAAAATTACCAATGAGCTGGTGGAGAACACATCAATCAATAAGTAACAAGCAGGAATGAATCCATTATGAATGACAGTTAAAAAGTTATGATTTAAACTTTCTATCAGTGAGATTTATCAATAAAGTTGATTCAAGTTGATCAACATATTTTTTAAAACCTTCTCAGACTTTTCTTAACTTCTTCACTAAACTAAATATGAGAAATATAACTATAATAAAGACATGGAGAATTTAAGGGAAGTTGTTAAGCTTTCCTGTAAAGAATATTTTCTTTGAGGAGCTCTGTATCTTTCAGAAACCTTTATGTTCTCAGACACCCCGAGGCCTTCACTCAGCTGGAAGAACATGTAAAACTTCCAGGAAGGATTGAATCTGTGCATCCATTTGGGAGAAATGTTTTGCCTTTTGATCATAATACTTGCCTGCAGACAAATCAAAGTCAGCAAACGATAAGCTGTTACAGTAATTATGTCTATTTTCATAACTTAATCTTTTTGAGGTATATTTTAACAATTTATTTGAGTTTTTTTATTGCTTAAAAAGAAGGGGAGAAACTTAAATATTTTTCATCAATAATTCCAAGGTAAAAATAAAGAATTCATGGGCCATCGTCCAGCTCTTGCATTAGAGAGAGATGATTGGTGGTGGGTTCACTTGAGAATCACCATGCCTCAGATGAGGGGCGAGGTTGAGAAGGAGAGTCCTTTATGGTAATCTCAGCCAGTGCAGGAATTGAACCCATACTATTGGCATCACTCTGTATTACAAACCAGGCATCCAGCAACCTGAACTAACTGACCCCCAAATTGGGGGAATTTGATATTCAGTCACTGAACCAGTGATCCTGATGATGCACTGTGCATTGTATGGTATCCTGTAATGCCCTTGCCAGTGCAAAACTACAGCTCTCTCTTACACATGACCAACTTTATGCAAACAATTTAGTATAAAACTATAATATATAATGTATGCATACTACTGACAAATAAACATTAACATAGTGGAATTTAAATTTTTAATGATTCAATTAACATAATTAATATATGTTTATAAATAAAGTGATGGTTCAAGTCATTTTTAAATTTTACCAGTGAGGATCGACTCGTAGAAAAGAGAGGTAGCCCAACAAATGGAAGGAAAAGTTCTCAGAAGACCATGAACTACGATGATGGTAGGTCTATGTTCAAGATCCTGAGAAATGATCAGATTCAGTGTCAACACTAAATTACAAATACTGACATAGAGCTCACAATATTGAATGGGCCCCATGTTCAGGAGGCAGCAAACAGCAACAGCTCTTAAATGCAGCACGTACCATGTGGGTATTGTCTTGGCCAACTGAAGACATAGCTGGAACAGCATCTCCTTCAGATGCTCCTTGCAAGCTGCTCACATTGGAAAGGCAGCAAAGGTTGATTGTTCTCAATGAGATGTCAATTTACTTTCAGATCCAGGTTTCTTGACTAACCAAGTAAATACAATGTTCACCAGCAGAAGGACCTGGAAATAGGTTTGTCAGAAACTTTAGCACTCGTTACAAGGTATTACACTTACTGTTCCATTTCACTTTTGAACATACTAACTGTTGGTCCTCAGAAAGGACTTCTTCTGAAGCATTGAATGAATTCCCATATCATTGTGAAGCTCTTTATTCCCAGTATTTAAAATGTATTTCGTGCATGTTTGGAAAGATGAACCTGCAAAGCATGTTTCATTTCTTATTAACACATAATGCACAGTACAAAGTCACTGGTTTATTCCCATTTGACCATGTGCTGCGAGATCTCATTCCTTCTGTTTGCAGTATAAAGCTAGTCAAAACAAAAGAGAGCAGACTTGAATCAGAGGAGGACTTTTACTGCTTAAACTCCTCATATGGTCCAATTACGCTTCATCGGATAGAGAGGATGTGGGCCATTGAAGCTGGAGGACTGAAATATCAGGAAAGTGCTGTTCTTTTCACATGACCCTGTCTCGCCCTCCTCCCACACTCACTTTCCCATTCACACAAATATTTCAGAATCCAATATTGACCAAGCCACCACTCTAACACATTATTCTTTTTTTGTTCTGTAGGTTTATGGAGAAAAAGGCAGCCTGAAGCTAGCACCCCCACAACACTCAGTGTCACTAAGTCCATCCATAGCAGCTCAGTTACATGCACCAGCCTCACCTGGTAAAGTGCAGGGTGTTGAGGTGGATACTTTCCACCAATCCCTGTGAAACAACTTACAATGTTCCACATGTGGGAGTTCTGTAAAATTCACCATAGCAAGAACAAGGAGAACCAAAATAAATTTCTTCCGTTTCGATAATTGTTACAGATGCTGCCTGAACTGCTGTGCTCTTCCAGCACCATTGATCCAGAATCTGGTTTCCAGCATCTGCAGTCATTGTTTTTACTAGTTGATTTTAACCCTACTGCGAATCCTCTTGCAAGGATGCCTGCCTTGAAGAAGTTTTCCTCCTCTCTCTACAAGCCACGCTTCAGGCTCTCTGCCTTTATTCCTGATGAAGGGCTTTTGCCCGAAACGTCGATTTTGCTGAAGCTCCTCGATGCTGCCTGAACTGCTGTGCTCTTCCAGCACCATTGATCCAGAATCTGGTTTCCAGCATCTGCAGTCATTGTTTTTACCTAATTGTTACAGAAAGCCCATTGACCTGGAGGTTTCCCGTGTTTCCGTTGGGGTTATTTTGTCACAGTTCTCTAATACAAGTGCTGCACGATATCACAGAATTTTAAGCGCACCCCAGGGATCGTTAATGGGATCTTTCCTTTTAATGATCTGGATCTTGCTGTGCTGGGGACAATTTCAAATTTTCCAGGTGATGCTAAACCTGGAAAGAATTGTAAACTCTGAGGAGGACAGTGTGGGACTGTGAAAGGACATCAACGAGTTGGTGGCATAAGCAGAAAGGTGGCAGATGAGGTTCAGTGCAGACAAGTGAGAGGTGATGCACTTTGAAAGGCAACAAGAAATAGGGTGTATAATAAAGGTGGTGCAGGAGCAGAAGGAGCTGGGTGTATACATGCACAGATCAATGAGGGCAGCAGGACAGGCAGAGGGAGCCATTAATAAAGCTTATAGTGTCCTTGGCTTTATTAATAGGACATAGGAGCAAGGAGGTGATGATGAACTTGTACAAGACACTTGTTAGACCTCAGCTGGAGTACTGTGTACAGTTGTGGGTGCCACATTATAGGAAAGGTATGAATGCATTGGAGAGAGTGCAGCTTTGCAAGAATGGTTCAAGGAATACAAACATCAGTGATGAGGATAGATTAAAGAAGATGGGAAACACAGGAATAGGAATAGGCCAGTCAGCCCCTAAAGCCTATTTCACCATTCAGTGAGGTCATGGCTGATCTGGCTAAATCCAGATTTCTTTCCTTTGCTCTGTATCCCTTAATACCTCAGCTTAACAAAAATGTACCTGTCTCAGATTTAAAAATAACAACTGATTCAACTGTCTCCTGGGTGAGAAGACAACTGAGTGGAAATTTGATAGAGGTTTTCAAAATCATAAGAGGATTATTTGGGTTGAAATAGTGTACAAGGGTACAGGGAGAAAGCAGGAGATTGGCATCAGGTAATGAAGGCTCATTTGGTAAGAGTTGGTGCAGCCAGGATGGGCTGAATGGCCTCATTTTGTGCCGTAAATATCTTGTGGTTCTGCCAAGAGGTTCAATGGCATTAAATGTTTCATGGTCTTTACACTAGTTTAAAAAACATTAAGCTAACAGTCAGGCAATTGGGAGTTTCTGCTAATTCTGCTTGTTTGCAGATTTTCAAGGAGACTCTGGGTTATCAATATCAAAGAATTAGAATGTCGTTTTACTTAATTTACTGAGGAACTGATATTGTCCTGCAATCTAACTGGAAAACAGCTATTAAATATAATGTTCTATCATTTAAAATTAGGTTGACACAGGATTGACACAAAGTAAAAGTGTTTGCAGTAACAAATGCTCAAACCCACCGTAACTTAAGAGAATCAATTGCACCCAAGGACAGTGGTGCTTTTTCCTATTTGTACATAAGATGAAGTTAAAAATCACACAACACCAGGTTATAGTCCAACAGATTTAATTGGAAGCACACTAGATTTCGGAGCATCGCTCCTTCATCAGATGAAGGAGCGATGCTCCAAAAGCTAGTGTGCTTCCAATTAAACCTGTTGGACTATAACCTGGTGTTGTGTGATTTTTAACATTGTACACCCCAGTCCTACACTGGCATCTCCAAATCATACATAGGATGAAGGCATCATTGACAAAGGCAGCATTTACTGCCCAGAAGGTAATTAAGAATAAACAACATTGCTGTGCGTCTGTTGTCATTAAGACTTCTGTCATTAATTTGAGCACCAAGGTATGGCGATTGACAAAACCTTTCACTCTTTTTTTGTAAAGTGCATGTGACAATGAATTGCTATTCTAATCTATTCTATTCTATAAAGACCAGGAAATTTCCCTTCCCAAAAGGGTGTTAGTGGACCTGACTGATTTTCCTCTTGTGATAATCGGTGCCATTAGGTTAGCTTTTTATTGAATTCACATTTCTGTATCTATACATGAGCAATATTGCTGAGGTGCAGATTGTGCTGTGACTATTTCAGCCCTAAAGTCAAACAGCAGATAGAAGACATTGAAGAAGACATTGTTGATGAAGATCTTGATTTGATTAACAACTTGATCAATCATTTAACAGAGTGGGTTTTGAACCCACAACTCAGAACATTTACCTGGGATTAGGTGGATTATGAGTCCAGTGACATTACTACTATAAACTATATCCCTATGTTTGATAGTTTGATGCCACCTGTCTATTAGATAACCATTTTATTGGATTGACATTAAAAAATATTAGTGATTTCCTCTAATAAGATGGGACAGTGGTGAAAGGATTAGGAGATTAATTTGTGTAAAGAGTCTGAAATTCACCAGAAGTGAATTTGAGTCAGATTTCCACTCAGTGATCTGACTCATCACATCCTGGGGCTGACTGGCTCTCAATCATATCTCAGCATGGTACAGTCCCAGGAGCCTGAAATTGCACTGCTGACTGCAACAGCTTAAAGGGACTGGTCAATAACGGGCTAGTGAGAAATGCTTGAATGGGAGAGGAACAAGGATGATTTGGTAGAATAAATTATGTTTTTTTTTCAGGTGTGTCCATATTGGATTTGGTGCTTGGCAATGAACCATGCCAGGTGTCAGATCTTCTGGTGGGAGAGCATTTTGGTGATAGTGATCACAACTGCCTGACCAATACAATACTCATGGAGAGGGCTACAAGCAGACAGTATGGGAAAGTATTTAATTGGGGACAGGGTTAATTACAATGCCATTAGGCAGGAACTGGGGCACCTAGATTGGGAACAGATGTTCTCAGGAAAATGCACAACAGAAATAGGGAGCACTTCCTGAAGAAGGGCTTATGCCCGAAACGTCGATTCTCCTGTTCCTTGGATGCTGCCTGACCTGCTGCGCTTTTCCAGCAACACATTTTCAGCACTTGCTGATAGTGCAAGATAGGTTTGTCCCACTGAGGCAAGGAAGGGATGGAAGGATGAAGGAACTTTGGGTGACAAGGAATGTGGAACATCTCGTCAAGAAGAGGTTAAGGTTGGGGAGGCAAGGATCAGGCAGAGCTTTAGAGGGTTACAAGGTAGCCAGGAAGGAACTGAAGAATGGACTAAGGAGAGCTAGAAGGGGGCATGAAAAAGCTTTGGTGGGTAGGATAAAGGAAAACCCTAAGGCATTCTACATGTATGTGAGGAACAAGAAGATGGCCAGAGTGGGGTTAGGGCTGATCAGGGATAATGGAGGTAACTTGTGCCTGGAGTTGGAGGAAGTAAGGGAGGTCCTTAATGAATACTTTGCTTTGATATTCATTACTGAGAGGGACCTTGACATTTGTGAGGACAGCATGAAACAGGCTGATATGCTCGAACAGGTTGATGTTATGAAGGAGATATGCTGAAAGGTTTGTAAAAGGTAAGGATAAATAAGTTCCCTGGCCCAGACGGGATATGCCCAAGGTTACAGCAGGAAGCAAGGGAACTGATTGCAGTGCTTCTGGTGATGATCTTTGCATCCTCACTGTCCGCTGGAGTAGTACCAGATAATTGGAGGGTGGCAAATGTTATTCCCTTGTTCAAGAAAGGGAATAGGGATAATCCTGGGAATTACAGACCAATCGGTCTTAAATCTGTGGTAGGCAAAGTATTGGAGAGGACTCTAAGTGATAGAATTTATGATTACTTGGAAAACCATAGATTGATTAGAGATGGTCAGTATGGCTTTGTGAGAGGCAGGTCATGCCTCACAAACCTTATTGAACTATTTGAGGATGTGACAAAGCATGTTGATGAAGATAGAGCAGTGGATGTGGTGGACAAGGATTTTCGCAAGATGTTTGATAAGATTCCCTGTGGTAGGCTCATTCAGAAAGTAAGGAGACATGTGATACAGGGAAATCTGGATGTCTGGATACAGAATTGGCTGGGCCACAGAAGACAGAGAATGGTAGTAGATGGAAAGTATTCAGCCTGGAGCTCGGTGGCCGCTGGTGTACCACAGGGACCTGTATGGGGACCTCTGCTCTTTATGATTTTTATAAATGACTTGGATAAGGAGGTGCAAGGGTGGGTTAGTAAGTTTGCGAATGACACGAAGGTTGGTGGAGTTGTGAATAGTGTGGAGGACTGTTGGAGGATGCAACTAGACATTGACAGGATTCAGAGCTGGGCTGAGAAGTGGCAGATTGGGTTCAACCTGGAAAAGTGAGAAGTAATTTATTTTGGAAGGTTGAATTTGAATGCAGAATACAAGGTTAAAAGCAGGATTCTTGGCAGTGTGGAGGAACAGAGGAATCTTGGGGTTCATTGTCCATAGATCCCTCAAAGTTGCCACCCAAGTTGATAGGGTTGTTAAGAAGCATTATGATGTGTTGGATTTCATTAACGGGGATAGTGAGTTTAAGAGCCACGAGGTTATGCTGCAACTCTACAGAGCCCTTGTTAAGACCACACTTGGAATATTGTGTTCAGTTCTGGTTGCCTCATTATAGGAAAGATGTGGAAGCTTTAGAGAGATGTAGAAGAGATTTACCAGGGTGCTGCCTGGACTGGAGGGTATGTCTTATGAAGAAAGGTTAAGGGAGCTAGGGCTTTTCTCATTTGAGCGAAGAAGGCCAAAGATGACTTGATAGAGGTGTACATGATGATGAGAGTCATAGATGGAATGAATAGTCAGAGACTTTT
Source organism: Chiloscyllium plagiosum (assembly GCF_037043375.1). Lineage (NCBI taxonomy): Eukaryota > Metazoa > Chordata > Chondrichthyes > Orectolobiformes > Hemiscylliidae > Chiloscyllium > Chiloscyllium plagiosum. The sequence continues at coordinate 3,022,942 of NW_028270168.1, forward strand.
TCCCAGGACAGTAATGTCTATCATGAGGGGGGCATTTTTAAAGTGATTGGAGGAAGCTTTAGGGGAGATGTCAGAGGTAGGTTCGTTACACAGAGAGTGGTGGGTTCATGGAATGCACTGCCAGCGGTGAGAGTAGAGTCAGAGACGTTAGGGACATTTAAGGGACTCTTGGATAGGCACATGGAAGTTAGTAAAATAAAGGGTTTGTAGGTTAGTCTGACCTTAGAGTAGGATAAAAGGCAAAACACTGAGAGCCAAAGGGCCTGTACTGTGCTGTACTGTTCTACATTCTGTGTTGGTACATGCCAGGAAGTTGTAGAAATGTTTTATTCTTAAATTGTTGGTCTTGGCAATGATGCTGCTTGGTTGCCGTTCACTAACACTCAGCGCACAGTGTCTTAGTAAGGCAAAACCAGACTGGACAATAAGCAGAGTGCAAAGGTCTGTCCTGAAGTCACTCACCAGGTTTGTAATGGAACCGTGAGTGATAGCAGATGGTTTGACTTTGTGGAGTATCAAAGTTGAACTGAAATTGTCCTCACCCGGTTTCCACACGGAAGTTCGTTACTGGCAATGAGCAGCTAGAGCTCACCATATCCAGGCTATCTGGGATATCAAACAGAGATTTCCTGGGTTGTATTTGGCTGCTAAACCATCAGGGGACACCATCGTTTGTGTGTGTCATGATTGTGAATGTTTCAATTTCTGCACAGATTGTGAGCTTCAGTCTGATCATGGGCAATGTAAAGTCCATCACATCAGATGTTACAACTGTGGTCGTAGAAAGAGTAAGCAAGAAGATGATTGTTGTGGGGACAAAGGCAGTTACAGTCATCGCTGTGTCAAAGAGAAAACAGATGAACACTACTTTGATTCCAGGATAAATGATGTTCCCTCGAAACACCTTCAAGAAAAGAGGTTAGTCATAAAAAGATTTTATAAAAGTATGAACACAGGTCTTAAAGGGGCAAATGTTTGCTATCCAACTGCAAACTAATATACGTAAGCATTCCCATGACAATATCATTGTGTACTATCTGAGAGATGCTGTCATTCTGCCCTCTGTGTAACAAGGTTCTGCATGAAGTCCCACTCCAGGGCTTCAGGATAAGCATCAAGGTGACACTCTGATACATTACTGAGGGAATGTGTTACCAGGGTCGCATTTGCCTGCACAGCTGGATGTACATAAAATCCCAGAGTATTAATGTGAAGGAGAGCAGGACAGTTCTCGTTAGTGTTCTAACCAAAATTTACCCCATCCATCAACATCACACAAAACAGCATCTGAGCATGATCACATGTTCCTTTGTGGGATCTTGCTGTGTACCAACTGTCTGTGTGTTCCCCCCATTATAGTAGTATATCCACTTCAAACGGTACTTCACTGGCTACATGTAAAGTGCTTTGGAACATCCAGTGGCTGTGAAAATGACTATAAATATGAATCTTTATCGGCAGAACTTTCAGTAATATCATCTCTTCACCATCATTACTCAATGTCAGTTTAGTTTGATATTAATCATCAGAGTGAAGGCTTTGATTTTATGAGGGTAATTGTTCTCATAATTTGTTGGCACTGTACCACTTTTCTCTTGTTAACTAGGCTCCAGAGCCTAGAATACCGTGGGCAGGGGCACAGGCTCGGAGCCAGGCATGTGCCGTCTGCCATGTTGGGCTGAATCTAATGCTTTTTATTTGGCTAACTGCCTGTTCCATTGAGTTGCTTAGTAAGAAACCTCTCCTTAAAGTCTTTATCCTTCTCCCTGAAGGACTGCTCTCATTCCTCAGCCCCTCAGCCTCGATTCCTGCTGCGATCATACAGAATCCAGCATGCCAGAGGGTGCAGCATCCTCTGTCCCGATTATACCATAGAGCCTTCCCTAGGCCACTCCAAGCTACATCCTCAGCAGCCCTACTGCTGGCCAATACATTACAACTAAAAGAGGTGTGCCTACTGCTCTGCCAACCCCTTTCCCAGGCCAGAACCACATTAATCAATCAACATTTTGTAGCATTCAATAGACTCCATTGTCATAGTCACATGATAATGATGTAGGGATGCCCCCTTCCCCCACAGTACCTTTGGAAACAAGTGATGGGATACTTTTCTACTACAAACCTACCGACTCCCACAGCTACCTGGACTACACCTCCTCCCATCCTGCCCCCTGTAAAAACGCCATCCCATTCTCCCAATTCCTTCGTCTCCGCCGCATCTGCTCCCAGGAGGACCAGTTCAAAATACGTACAACACAGATGGCCTCCTTCTTCAAGGACCGCAATTTCCCCCCCGACGTGGTCGACGGTGCCCTCCACCGCATCTCCTCCACTTCCCGCTCCTCCGCCCTTGAGCCCCGCCCCTCCAACCGCCACCAGGACAGAACCCCACTGGTCCTCACCTACCACCCCACCAATCTCCATGTACAGCGCATCATCCGCCGTCACTTCCGCCACCTTCAAACAGACCCCAGCACCAAGGATATATTTCCCTCCCCTCCCCTATCAGCTTTCCGTAGAGACCACTCCCTCCGCGACTCCCTTGTCAGATCCACACCCCCCACCGACCCAACCACCACTCCCGGCACCTTCCCTTGCAACCGCAGGAGGTGCAACACTTGCGCCCACACCTCCCCCCTCACTTCTCTCCAAGGCCCCAAGGGAAACTTCCATATCCGCCACAGATTCACCTGCACCTCCACCCACATCATCTACTGCATCCGCTGCAGCCGGTGTGGCCTCCTCTATATTGGGGAGACAGGCCGCCTACTTGCGGAGCGATTCAGGGAGCACCTCTGGGCCACCCGGACGAACCAACCCAACCAACCTGTGGCACAGCATTTCAACTCCCCCTCCCACTCCACCGAGGATATGCAGGTCATTGGACTCATCCACCGCCAAACCACAACAACCCGACGGTCGGAGGAGGAGCGTCTTATCTTCCGACTGGGAACCCTCCAACCGCAGGGGATGAACTTGGACTTCACCAGTTTCTTCATCCCCCCTCCCCCCACCTTGTCTCAGCCGGATCCTTCCAGCCCGGCACCGCCTTCCTGACCTGCAGTCTTCTTCTTGACCTCTCCGCCTCCACCCTACTCCGACCTATCACCCTCACCTTGACCTCTTTCCACCTATCACATTTCCAACTCCCCTCCTCCAAGTCCCTCCTCCCTACCTTTTATCTTCTCCTGCTGAACACTCTCTGCTCATTCCTGAAGAAGGGCCTGTGCCCGAAACGTCGAATCTCCTGTTCCCTGGATGCTGCCTGACCTGCTGTGCTGTTCCAGCAATAAAGTTTCAACTTTGATCTCCAGCATCTGCAGACCTCACTTTCTCCATGGGATACTTTTGGCCAAGGTTCATCTCCTTGTAAGTCATCAACACTAACATCTACATCACTGAGATGACAATGGTCAATTTGAATGATCCCATGACTTGGTGTAAATTGCCTTTCACCAGGATTTGAACTGTGAGCACATTCACTCTGTATTGCAAATGATTGGAGAAATTATTGCAGATGAAATGTAGCTGGAATTTGCAAATGTATTTGCCTGTTCACTGTCCAGCAGACATGTACGTAGCAAACTCTCCCTCAAACTGACACCGCCTGGCCCCTTTCTGGGTGTGATCCTGATTGTTTTTCAGTTGTATTTCTCAAACAGAGAACAGGAGGTGAGGGCAGGGAGCAGAGTTCACGGTGAACACCATCAGCACTGGGTGCCACGCGTCACCAGCCAACAACATACCCGCTCTCCCCCTTCCCCCTCCTCCTCACCCCCAAGAGCCTCCATGCCCCCTCTGACTTCGCTCTACCCCGGCAGCTCATCTCCACCCACCTGCACGCCCCATATAGAGAGCCAGTTACCTCCTACTGCCCCTCCGTGCTCCCGAAACCCAGCATTACACCTGAATGATAACCGTCCTGCTCTTCCACACTCCTCCCTCCCCCACCCCCACACTGGAGATCATGGTCGCAATAAGTGCCAATTACCCACCTCCTGGAGCCTGTCATACCCTCTGATGCTGCTCTGCATACCTTCGCCAAATACCTCAAAAGTCACCTATCACAATCCTCATTCACAGATCTAGAAATGCCTCTGGCTTCCCCCCCCACCCCAGCCCTGACTCCCATTGCTGTTTAGTGCTGCCACAAATCGAACCCTAACCCACCTCCCCCAGACCCTGTCCAGATTCCATCCACAACTCGATGGATGCCCAGGACATTTGCAGGCCTAGACAGTTCGCCTAAAAAGCCACTCTTCTTGTGATGCAGTGGTGGCGTCTGAACAAGGAAGCCTGGGTTTAAGTCCTACCTCCTCCAGAGCTGTGTAATAATAACTCCAAATGAAAGGATCAGAAAATATCTACATTAGCAGGCAATCTTCTCAAGTGAGTTCGTGAAAAAACGTTGCTGCAGCTCACTGTTCCCCACTACTGTCTCAACCCTCTCCTCATGACTCTAGTCTGGACCCCATATTCTGGTCTGCCACAAACCAGTCCCTCTCTCTCTCAGTTGTCTCAATCCTATTTTAGCATAAAGCTGAGAGCCACTTTCTCTGATGGCAATTTGCCTAGCAGCTTGCTGCAGGTGAACCCAGCTCCCAGGTTTCCTCGAAATGAGGACTAAGCCACCAGGAGTGGCCAGCACCATCAGGTACCCATTGCTAGGTCACTGTGTAATGCCACTCTATTATGAAAGCAACTGATTATTGTAAATGGTGCTGAGTAATGTATGGGACATCATGTACAGAATGACTAGCCAACCCTGAATTGGGACTGGCTTCTATTTATTCTGCTCAAGAGAATTTTCAACAAATTTCTAACGGTATGTACGAAACAAATCCATTCAAGCACTCAACGCTCAGACTATTCCTTGTGTATGTTATCGGTAAATTGCCTGTCATCGTTCCTCACATGAAGCAACAAATGACTTCATTTAGAAAAGTAATCCATCAGTTGTAAAACCATCTTGGAACATCCTGAGGATTTGATTGTGATTTTATTTTACTTTCATGAGTTTTTCTATAGTCCAGAAGCATTTCATTTTTCAATCAGGTTCTGAATTTCTCAAATCTATATTATGGGTTGTAGCTGTCAGGAATCGCCTTTCTCACTGTTGCATTATCTCTCAAGCATTATGAAATTATAGCAATAGACTAGATCAAGTGTGTGGTATCCTAGATACAGAAACAAACTGAGAGTGAAGAATAAACAAGTTGAGATTAAGGTGGCCACAGAAACCAGTTGAAGTATTTTGAAAAGAAATAACAAATGGTTAGCAGAGTCAGAAAGAACCTCATAAGGTTTGGTCCAGACAGACTTGAGGTAGTAACTCTGAGAGAAGGCAATGGAGAGAGAGAAAAGGTAGAGAATTCACAAGATTATCGTAATTTACAACTGGAATGAATGCCCTTCTGCTACTTCTTCCTCAGGAAATTTCAGTCTCTCAAAAAAAATTCAAGAGAATATTTCGTAAAAAGAAAAACACAGGCTTGTCAGCACCCCAGTCTGATGGTTCCAATGTTTTTAAATGTTACAAGATAAACTTGTTCTTCTGCAAATTGAGCTAAGATTTTCTAAATTATTTCCATTTGTGCATGACAATTTATTTTCACAGGCTATCTATTTATCATTTCAATGTTCCTCTTTCTCTAGTCTCTTTGCTTGGAATAACGCAAATCCTGAAAACCAGACTGGCAGAGCTTGGATCAGGCAGAGTTCCTCACTTCTTCCCTATGACTGGGAGGATGACTGTGAGATGGTTGATTGGGTAATTGATCAGTATGTACAGGATGATCACAGCATCGCTGCATTCTACAAGGGCAAGATCATTCAAACCTTGAATGATGCTTTGGGAATCACATCAGAGACTGCAAACTCTGAAAACCTTCCAAAAAAACTCCAAAACCAATTGCTTGATACAAACATTCCAGACATCCCAAAGGTAGTCCAGCCAATCATGTGCTTTCTTTTTCGTTAAATTTAAGTTGAAATGAAAATGTTCATTCTGTCTTATTTATGTCTTCTGTAGTCGATACCATTGGTTCTGGCTTACTCCCACCTATGGCAACTCAAGCGTCTTTCTTCTTGTAAGAATCTGGATGATAAAAGGTGACAGTTTGCCTACTGTCAGCACTATATCAGCTGAATTCTGGAGAAGAGTCAAAACTGGACTCGAAACATTTGTCTCCCACCACAGACACTGCGGGACTTGCTGAATTTCTCCAGCACTTTCTGTGTTTGCTTCTGGTTCTCCTCTCATTCAATGAGAATGGATGTACAGTTTCCACCAATATTGGTGACAAATTTGGGAGAATTGTGTGATTTAGACAATGAACAGCTTCCCAATATCGAGAGCAAAATGTCCAATTTTCCAGCTGAGTGTTGAAGAATGAGATGTGATTCTCACAGAAAAATGGTGAGAGGGCTCTTTACATACATTAACATATATTAACATTAATTAACAACCCATTATTTCATCACCTCTCCTCACTAATATGCAATTTCCTATTCTACTCATACCTCCAACTCCCTGCAGATAGAAACCAGATGGAGACAATTCCCTATATGAAAGTCCAAATAGGTTCCTGGAGACTCCAGTTCACCTCTTGCCCCTCCAGACCTCCATCAAACACCATCATCTCACGGCACACTCCATAGGTAGTGACCACACACACCTTTCCCCCCACCTCCATTCATCAGGACCCCATGTGCCAATTCCTCTCTGCATGATACACCTGGAACAATTGGCAGGAATTGTATGGGGAAGCTGTGGATAGCCAGCACTTGACTGGGTGCCTGGCTGGACTTTAAAAATAGTGCCAGGAATCCCGGGACATCTCACCAGTGGACAGTGTTTCTGCCTGTGGTGAGTGGGACAATACAGGTGTCATAGGAAGTAATGAGGAGAGTGTGGGAAGATAGTGTGAGCAAACTCAGTAGAACTCACAGAGAGAATCCCTCTGTGAAACTCAACAAAACTGACACTTTATCGATTTCTGGTAAAGTTTAGCCCAGTATTTTTGAGGCCTTGAATATCTACAGTCTATTGGAATGTTGGCCTTTCACCTGAAGGATAAGGTTCAGCACGGGATACTTCAAACTCACGTAACAAGTTGTCACATGTTGGACAATCTGAAATGGAGGCTGGCATTTTCTGAACGAATTTCTGTGTTGGTAGGTGTTTTAGCTTGTGGGGCACACTCTGATTACCACAGAGGGAACCCAGTGGATCTTGAGCCTATCAGAAACCTAATTGGTTTCCTGGTTAGCTTTTTGGTGCAGCAGGTCAGGCAGCATCCAAGGAATAGGAGAATCGACGTTTCGGGCATAAGCCCTTCTTCAGGAATGCATTCCTGAAGAAGGGCTTATGCCCGAAATGTCGATTCTCCTGTTCCTTGGATGCTACCTGACCTGCTGCGCTTTTCCAGCAACGCATTTTCAGCTCTGATCTCCAGCATCTGCAGTCCTCACTTTCTCCCCAAGCTTTTTGGTGCATCACTTCCTGGGATGTTAATATCACACCTTAATGGCCAACTAGAGGCCAGCAGCCTTGGTGAGCAACAGTGCCTCCAGAGGATGAGGTGGAACAGCAACAGCAAAGTCCAGGAACAGTGACCTTTCCAAGGGAGCGCATCATGGGTGGGAGTCATGAGGTCAGAGGGACGCAGTGGTACAAAGGCATGAGGGTTGCTTTATATGAAAGCATCCTAATCCCAACCCCTGACCATCCCCAGACTGGGGAGGATTGAGCCCCCTCAAAACAGCTGGAAGGCTGCTTTGTTTTACCATTCAGGGGATTGGTACTGGGAGCTGAATTCAGTCTGATGACAACTCAGTCAGCATCACTGACTGAGCCCTGAAAGGCCTCAGTGGGTGGTGTGGCAGGCAGGTGAACATTGCCAACCCGAACGTCATTCCTCAGGTGGCAAGAAGATAGCAGGTGACAGGCCACCAATTATCACAAACCTCCTCCCTCCCCACCATGCCCCAGGAGAGGACAGTTCTGCCCTAAATTGTGCTGGCCTATGGGACGGGGTAAAGGAGGGTGGGGAGTGAGTGGGATGCTGTGCAATTGAGAGTGTGCAGTAACTTTGACCAAACAGTGCACAAACAAAATGGTGCATCCACAAAATGGAGCGTGATGCGCTTCTGTACCCAGAAAACATCAACCAATCAGGAAGGGCTGGTTTACTCAGGTGCAGACTTCTTTTGAATGACAGTATGTGAAGTCAAGATTTTTATCTGTACATAGTGCTAATTTTTATTAAATAAAACAGGAATCTTCTCCAGGGGATTGAGTAGCCCAAAGCTGAGGGAGTGGACAACCCCATGAACATGGCACACAGATTCACCTATTTCTCCTACAAACAGGGAATACCTGAAAGACGTAAAAGGTCAGGTTGCTTCTGACAACAGAGTATCTGTTTGTTCCCAATGACCAGAGCATTAACTCGGTCTCATTCCCCACAGACACTGCTAAAACTGCTGAGTGCTTCCACCATTTTCTGCTTTTATTTCAGATATCCAGCATTCGTAGTATTCTGATTTTCACTTAAGTCACCTATTTGTCACTCTGGCTATAGAATGCTGAAGATTTGTTCTTCCTATAATCCAAAATTAGCAAAGTTAATTTGTCATCAGCAAATATTCTCTAGTGTCAGCCCCTCAAGAAAGCCACATTTCTATTCACACACATTTTGAGCATTTTGGCTTCAAGGTGACTGGTTCAGATAGTGCAGCCTCAAATTGGAGAATGTACTGTGTGTGACTGATGTAATATAACAAAGACTAAAGGGCATAGTTAATATGTTAGACAGCATAAGAGCTATTCCACTTATACTAAAAGCTTAGAATAATCTCAAATAAGCTTGTTTCCATAGCGACAGTGTCAGCAGATTACTAACCACACTGCTGATGGAATTGAAGCCTACTGTGGTCTTTTTCATAATGTGGTTGATGAAGAGTTTCAGGACTCTTCACACGGACCTTTGAAGTCTCTGGATTAGTTGCTTTATTTACACGGCTGATATTCCTGACATCAATCCCCCACCTTCTGTTGAGCTCAGTGCTGCAATGATTTTGGTTGCTATGTGACTGTTGTTGAAATTCAGACTTCTATCGTAGCTCAGAATTTTGCATTAGGCAATTTCAACTGAGGTCTGACAGACTGAAGAGGAATCAATTTCCCAATGTTTCATTATTGTGCAGCTTTCAGTTCACAGAATGCCATCCTCGCGATAATTATTTTAATAAGGCACAAAAACAAATCAAATCAAATCCGAAATCCAAATATGGACCATAGCTCCAAGTTTCTTTGGTGAAAACACAGGCTTTTTTTTTAACTGATTAATAATAAAATCAATTTAGGCATTTAATAAACGTTTAGTGCCATGTTAAGGTGTTTGATTAATTTACATTCGTTTTAGCATGTTACAAGTACACACACTTACAAAGTAGACTAGTTTACTGTGATGTAATATTCACATTTACAGCAAAGTAGGAACAAGATTTAATATGATCATAGAGCAAATTGAATATCAACACTTTAAATGTAATTAAGATACATTAGACCTGAACCATGATTTGTCTTAACTGAAGACTTCAGCTCGGGACTTTGCATGTTTGCCACTCCTCTACTTGGCTACATCTTGTTAATTCTTCTCTCATTGTCTTTCCTTCAGCTCTGTTCTGAGTCTGCTGTGAGTGATTGCCAACCAGCTGAAGAACTCCCAGAAATAGAATCCCTAAAACCCCTGAATTCACGCCCTCCAACTCCCTGCAGCAGCCCTCCTGTATTATCAGATATTGCTCCTCCACCAGTTGAGCCTGATATATGCCAACAAGGTACAGTGGCAAAAAAGACTAGAGTTTTTCAGTCAATGTCCCATGTTTATGCCTCACGGTTGTGAACATGTACAGTAATTAATTGCAATTTTTAGAATGTAAAATGTAATATACGTTAGAATAACATATAGCGAATGCCCACTCTTCAATCCGTCACACTTCAGGACATTTTGTCTGGTACAAATTCCTGTGTCTAGTTTTTTAAGAAAGCTCAGGGAAATGGATACACTCTCTCAGGGGATGGAAAGCCCGAGAGCCAAGCTATCTGCAAACTCTGAACTGATTCAGTTTTTACCTGCCAGTTACTGATCTCCAACAAAAACAAATTACAGATTGTTCAATGAACCCATCCCAATGTCACTCTCATCTGAAGCTTTGGTGAGATAAACACCTCAGGCAGCAGAATAAAACCTGTATTGAGGCAATTGTCATCTAATGGCAAACATTATTCATCTCTCAAAATATGGCAGAAGCAGGAGTAACATTGTGGAGAGGGTTGAGCTGTTGGCTTAGCCACTGACTCTAATTTTTGGATGGCCCTAATGAAGATGGAAATATGCAAAAGCTTCATTTCAATATGAAAATGGAGGTCCACTGCCACCGTGAAGACTCAGGACTGGTACTTTAGTCCGGGGTCAGGACTAGTAAGAGATTTTGGGTCCTGACTCCAAACTGAGTTGAAAAGAATTGTTGGAAGCAATTTTCACGAACCTTGTCATTAATTGACTAAGAGGTGGTTAGGTGAAGAACACAGCCCAATGCAAAATCAAATCAGCGAAAGGGTTACCTCAGATTACAACAGGATCTGGACCAGATGGACCAATGGGCTGAGAAGTGGCAGATGGAGTTTAATTCAGATAAATGTGAGGTGCTGCATTTTGGGAAAGCAAATCTTAGCAGGACTTATACACTTAATGGGAAGGTCCTAGGGAGTGTTGCTGAACAAAGAGACCTTGGAGTGCAGGTTCATAGCTCCTTGAAAGTGGAGTCTCAGGTAGATAGGATAGTGAAGGTGGCATTTGGTATGCTTACCTTTATTGGTCAGAGTATTGAGTACAGGAGTTGGGAATCATGCTGTGGTTGTACAGGACATTGGTTAGGCCACTGTTGGAATATTGCGTGCAATTCTGGTCTCCTTCCTTTCGGAAAGATGTTGTGAAATGTGAAAGGGTTTAGAAAAGATTTACAAGGATGTTGCTAAGGTTGGAGGATTTGAGCTATAGGAAGAGGCTGAACAGGCCGGGGCTGTTTTCCCTGGAGTGTCGGAGGCTGAGGGGTGACTTTATAGAGGTTTACAAAATTTTGAGAGGCATGGATAGGATAAATAGGCAAAGTCTTTTCCCTGGGGTCAGGGAGTCCAGAACTAGAGGGCATAGGTTTAGGGTGAGAGGGGAAAGATATAAAAGAGACCTACAGAGCAACATTTTCACACAGAAGGTGGTACGTGTATGGAATGAGCTGCCAGAGGAAGTGATGGAGGCTGGTACAATTGCAACATTTAAGAGGCATTTGGATGGGTATATGAATAGGAAGGGTTTGGAGGGATATGAGCCGGATGCTGGCAGGTGGGACTAGATTGGGTTGGGATATCTGGTTGGCATGGACGGGTTGGACCAAAGAGTCTGTTTCCATGCTGTACATCTCTATGACTCTAAATCAAACATTGCTGCCGTGGAAATTTACATACTGGGCTTCAGATTGGTTTCACAGGTCTGCGCAACAGCTCGGGGCAAAGGGCCTGTTCTGCGCTGTAACGTTCTATGTTCTATAAAGAAGGTGTACAAACAAAAAGGTGGGGTGGTGAGAGTGGAAATCAGAAAGGGACGAAACATTGGTTAATAGATGACAAACATATGCAGTTAAGTCATACTTACAGTCTCAAAAAATTCATTTTTTGGTTTGATCTTTGTCCAGCTGAGGAAGACCAACATTGCAAAGAGAATCCTGAAGAATGTGATTAAACAATGTCTCTTTAAACATCAGTAAAAGAAACTACACCCAGGTAAAGAGGTTTGCAACCATCGTTATATCATGGGAAGGGAAAATCACCGGTTTTGGCAATTAATGCTAAATTATACTCAGCTTTGAATTTCTTTAGAATGGTCATTGGTAGATCAAAGAATCACAAATATGTCTGAACCAGAATCTAAATTCAACAGAAACTAATGACAAAGCGTTGATCAGTAAAATATTTTCATTCCAATTTGTGACTCATTTTCTGACATAAAGACTTCATCATTTTGTTGTAACAGTATTCATTGCTTTAGCAACAAGGTCAAGGTTATTGATAAATAGATACCTATCATGTTGGTTTTATCCCTTTCTATATTTGTTTCCCAGGAAAGCTAACAGCAGCTCCAGCAGAGCTGGACAACAGCAACTTGCTGGTGTTCCAATGTTGCAATGATGATAATGAAACAACTTCAGACATTTAACATGCCTTAATTATTGCCACATTAGCCAAGTTTTGCCAGTTATTGGATAGTGTTTCCACATCACTGGAAGTGACACCAGATAATTACTCCTTGATCAGAAATGGACAGAAATTTAACAGAATACTTAGTATTCTCCCTTTGCATATCCAAGCTACATCAGAAATCTCCCCAACATAACGTGAGGGAAAATTATCCTTGGTTGTTTTAAATGCAAAACTACTTTAAATTTTGGCATTGTGCTTATTCAAATAATGATTAAGTAGTTAAATAATTTACTCATTTCTCTGATAAATATGAATGAAAGAGAATCAATCACTCCTAATATTCATAAAGTAAATAAGCAGAACAAGATTTTAAATCAGAGTTTAATTTTCCACAGTAAACACCACATCATGTGATTCCCAGAGATCAGCTGAAATTGAATGTATATCTAACAGTTTGATAAGAGTTTTATGAAACGGAAGATTATAGTGTTAAAATGTTTATTAAAAATTAACTGCGACTAACATTGCAGAGTACCTTTTTTTGTTGCACGTAGCCCACAATACTCTTTGGAAAAGTTATAATACAATTCAAGCACTTTTTTTAACAAACAACCTTTATTACTGAAATCCATTTACTAACTGCCATTACAAGAGCAAACAAAGCATCAGAGATTGATTGTTTGATATAAAATAATCTAGAAGGTAACAAAAATAAACAAAGAGTTAACAGAATTTAATGTTTTATATTTTTCTGTTCCTTACCACAGGGAAAAGGAACAAAAGATTCTACATTCGTCTGTGACACACAGTACATTAGAAATACCACAATCTGCTAAATCTTACAGCAATTTAGAAATTTAAGTACCCCGACAAAATACCGTGCTGTAACAGTCAAGCTTTTGGGTGCAGGAAATAGTAACTGCTTTAAGAAGTCATGGAAATTAAAAGTTCATCATATTCTCTGGTCATTGTGTGTCTGCACATCTCTGAAAATTGCTTTTTTTTATTTTTTAACAGTCATCAATGCAGTTTTAAAAAATCTCATGAAACCTTTTTTTCATAGTGTCACATTGTTTATATCTCACCCCATTCCATCTTTCCTGATACATTAATACATTAGTATCGTCAATCAGAGATTAGTTTTTGTTCAGGATGGACAGGCAGCTGTAGATACAATGCTGGAAAATTATGCCTCCAAGTCTGATAATTGAAGTAGACAAGAACAAGTGGGGAAATGTATGATGCTGGCAGAATTTGGGTGAAGTGTGAAGATGGCAGAGAAGGTGTAAAATAAACAAAACTGGTTATTTTATAAGGAACCTCTTAATATCACCAAGCTCCCATCATTTCTCACCTTCTTCCTGCCTTGTCTTTTCTTTCTCCTTCCCTTTATTCACAAGAGGAAGAACATGAAAGTGAAATGGATATAAAAATATGTTACCACACCAAGCAGCACACAGAGATAACACAGAGTTAATGACATTTTGTTTGTCCACACAAATCCAGTATTTAGAAATTACATCTAAACTGAAAAATACATCTGACTGTTCAGAGTGAGGTAAAGAGGGAGCCCTAATAAACTTCAAGAGAAGCACCAAACATTGTTAGTTTGAAGGGTTTTCCAAACAGTCTCTTTTGACTTTATGTAACTGAACCCAAGATAAAGAAGAAATGCACACAGAATTATTGTTATCTCAATCCTTTCATGTCAGTATGTCTATAAAAAGTTTTGAAAAACCCCTCATAATCAGAAAGGCCAGTATAATTTCTACCAAGCTTATAATTTGAAAAGTTAACGTGGAGGATTAATGGTAAAATGTGGAAAGTTTCTATGAAAGAATAACAGTGGAATAAAAAGTTATTTCAAAAAATCATGTTGAAAATCAAGCACGTGGTAGATTTTAGAGTTTCATCATTGGATCATGAATTTGATTTCAACCCAATGTAAATGGCCCCACGGGCTCACTGTAAAAGTTTTGGCAATCTCAGTACAGTGTTCACCAGCTGATGCAATTTTCCAGATGCAACTTTACCAAAATTTTATGGATCAGAAAGACCCAGGATGGGGTGAATGCATGAGACCGGGCAAGGATGGAAGTGTTTACTCCCAGATTTAATCATGATTGTATTTCAGCTAAGAAAGAGATTTTGCTGAGAAGGGATGTGAAATTATTGAAGTGTCAGATTTTACCCAGCCTGTTAATCAGAAATGGGAGCAGGTGCAGCTCTCTCACTACCCCGCTCAGCTTTACACTTGACAGAAAGTGCAAATCAAATGAGATTTAAAACAATATCTGAGCAGAACCCATTCCATTCCCACTAGGTTGGTGGCTTAATAACGATCTTCCATGCCCTTGCAATAATCCTCTTGAAAGGATGAATTTCACAAATAAAAACTAATAAAATTCTGTAATCCAGTTGAGAAAAATTCATGAACATATTTATAAAACAAATCCTGGAGCTGGTAGGTGAGACAGTTGAATCTGTTAATCAGAACACCCCGGGTCTAAATGACACTTTCAACATTTCCTTCATTTTCATGTTAATTAAGACCTGCAAGTTTTAGGTAAATTCTCTTTGTCATGGATGTCTAAACAATTGAATTATCAGACAAATGGCACATTACTGAGGGTAGTGCTTCCATGCAGCGCACAGCCCACGTAGTTTTGTGTATGAACTTAACAGCACAATGCCAGCAGAATGCAGTTACAGTCTGCTAATATTCCAGGGAGAGGGCTTCAGTTCAGAGAGATATTCATCCACATCTTTCTCATTTTCCTGCATTCAAGTTATGAATAAAGTTAAAAACAAAACCTAATCTGTTAATAAGCAAACAGAACTGTTATCAGATCATTTGTTCGGTTTGATTACTAAAGACCCAAACATCATTGTCCCATATCTCCATGGTAACTATCCTGTTGAAAGCCAGCAACAACGAAGCTTTATCTATTTTACACATCACCTGAGGATGCTGGAGCACTGCTATATGATGGCGCCATTAGCAGGGTGTAGATCATTCCTTATGATGATCTGATATTAATTCTTGATGGAATTCTATTCTGTGCATTTCTACATAAGGTTAGATGGTATAATCTGTGCCCACAAACTAAAACCAAACTAAGCTCGGATTAGAAATTTGAGACAGAATGCTGTCCCATTTCGAAAGGCGGATGTAGTTGACATGGGGAGTGGGGCTTCACTCCATCCCCATTTACTGGAAATGGGAATGGCTTAGGGTTCAGACACTTTGATTTAGAAGCATGTAACCAAACAATAGATGTAAATTTATCTTATTGACTTGAGCTATGTTCTACTGGCTGCACAACACACAAAGCAACCATTGATGAAAACAGCACCATGGAAACCAAAGGTAGCTTTGCACAGCACAGTCACTCACGGCACTCAATAACTTTCGAAGCAGCTGAAGTATGTGATAAAGGGGAGAAAAGCTGGGCTTAAGTTGAGGGAAATGGCCTCAGCAGGTACCCCTCTTGTGCCTCAAGCAAAGAATGTGGTGGTCTTTAGGAATGGAGACCCTTTCTTCACTGGAAGAAAGCTTGTGGTGAACCAGAGGCAGATCCTGACTTTTGAGTCTTTTTTAAATGAAGTGACCAATAACATCAATGCCCCTGTGGCTGTGAGAAATATTTACACACCAAGTGGGGGACATCGGGTTCTTCAGTTAAATGATCTACAGAATGGATCCCATTATGTGGCTGCAGGATTTGAAAAGTTTAAAAAAATAGAGTAAGTACGTTTATGCATTTCCATCTTACTCTGTCCACGAGCTAAAGTTCCTGTGAGTTTGAAAACCTTTGTGAATTTGTTTTTACAGAGCCAGTAAAAAAAAAACAGACCATGCCTGACCTTCAACATTTGTAAGAAGTCCATAGCGATAGACTAGGGAAGTCACAGTTTAATCCAGTTTACTAAAATTCCTTTAAATTCTGCCTATGCATCAATCCAGATTATTGCAGGACAAATCTCAAATTATTTACTTTCAACTTTTCTATCTTTTTCATTCCTCCTTTTCCCAATCTTTATTTTACTTTCTATTCCTCACTTAAATAGATGGAATTTATTTTTCTCGAGGTTCAATTCATGGTTTGGATTCTGTGAACAGAGCCTTTAGTCCCCGACAGGGGCAAGAGTAGATTAGTCAACATTTCGGGCATAAACCTTTCATCAGGAACGTCGATTTTCCTGCTTCTTGGATGCTGCCTGACCTGCTGTGCTTTTCCAGCACCATACTCTCGACTCTGATCTCCAGCATCTGCAGTCCTTATTTTCTCTTAGTTGGAAGATTAGACAGCAGCTAAATTCATCAATTGCCCCAAGCTCCTTTTCCAGAAGTGGGGCTGTGAGATTGGGATGGGGGTGAGGCCAGGGCTTTGGAGGAATATAGGTGAACATACTTACCATATTGGGCCTCCACGTCAAGGTGAATCAGGCCACTGTACATCATTTGCAAGTTTTAGAGGTTTTGTTTTCCTCTGGGAGGCTGCCCTCTCCCTGAGCAAGTGTAATCCATTAACTTGCTGAATTTTCCAGTCGGGAAACAGGATAAGAACAGGGGGAAAGGTGTACAGCTTTTGAGATCTAAGAGAAGGCTACACTAACTCCACTTCAAAGAGTTGCTCTCTATTGGGACCAGTGTTCAAGCAAACCACTTGACCAGGGAAGTGGCTATGGAGTATAATGTATGACCAGGGAAGTGGCGATGGAGTATAATGTATGACCAGGGAAGTGGCGATGGAGTATAATTAGATTAGATTACTTACAGTGTGGAAACAGGCCCTTCAGCCCAACAAGTCCACACCGACCCTCTGAAGAGCAATCCACCCAGACCCATTCGTCTACATTTACCCCTTCACCTAATGCATGGCCAATTCACCTAACCTGGACATTTGTGGACTGTGGGAGGAAACCGGAGCACCCGGAGAAAACCCACGCAGACATAAGGAGAAATGTGCAAACTCCACACAGACAGTTGCCCGAGGCGGGAATTGAACCCGGGTCTCTGGCACAGTGAGGCAGCAGTGCTAGCCACTGTGCCATTGTGCTGCCAAATGTATGACCAGGGAAGTGGCGATGGAGTATAATGTATGACCAGGGAAGTGGCGATGTACGAAAATGGTAGTTTTTCACTTTGGAAGGAAAGGTAAATAAAAGTATTACTTAAACAGGGAATAACTACAGAATTTAGAGATGCAGAGGGCTCCAGGTGTTTTTGTGCATGAGTTATGAAAGTTGGATTTTTCTACTCATCTATTGGATGCATCAATGATAAGACCAACTTTTATTACCCATTCCTAAACACCCTTAACTGGAACAACTTTCCAGCTCTTTTCAGAGGCCGGTTAAAAATCAACCACATTGCTGTGGGTCTGAACTTGCATGTCACTGCAATCAGTATGCCCACAATGACCGTCACCAATTTGTATAGATGCACATAGAAAGTATTCTATCTGGATGCATCACAGCTCAGTATGGCAACTGTTCTGCCCAAGAACACAAAAAATTACAGAGAGTTGTGAACACAGCCCAGTCCATCATGCAAATCAGCCAACAGAATCAAAGACCACCCCCACCCCAGTTATATTCTATTCCACCCTCTTCCATCAGACAGAAGATAAAAAAAAGTTTGAAAACAGGTACAAACAAATTCAAGGACAGCTTCTTCCCTGCTATTATCAAACTTATGAATGGACCTCTCATATATTCAAGTTGATCTTTCTCTGTACCTACTCTGTGGCTGTAACAGTACATTTTGCATTCTGTTCCATTGCCCTGATGTACTTATGTAAGGTATGATTTGTCTAGATAGCATGTAAAACAATACTTTTCAGTGTACTTTGGTACCTGTGACAATAATCAAATCAAATGTAGGCCAGACCAGGTAAGGACAGCAGATTCCCTTCTCTAAAAGGCATGCATAAAACAGATAGGTTTTACAATAGTCATTACACAGTCCATATTAACCTAACTTTTCAATTGCAATTTCTTTTCTCTGTTGAACTCCAGTCTCACTATCTTTCATGGTGAGATTTAAACCTTATCCCCGAATTGTCAGCCTGGGTTTCTGAATTAATCATCCAATGACAATAGCACTTCACCACCACCTCCCCTTGATGTCACAGTTGATTGAGTATGGCGTCAAGGAGCCCTGGCAAAACTGGAATCAATTGGAATCAGCAGGAAAACTCTCCACTGGTCAGAGTCAAACTTGGCACATTGGAAGATGGCTGTGGTTGTTGGATGTCAGTCATCTCAGCTCCAGGACATCTCTGCAGGAGTTCCTCAGGGTAGTGTCCTAGGCCCAACCATTTTCAGCTGCTTCAGCTATGACCTTTGCTCCATCATAAGGTCAGATGTGGGATGGTCGCTGATGATTGCACAATGTTCAGCACCATTCACAACTCTGCAGATATTGAGACAGTTCATGTCCACATGCAGCAAGACCTGGACAATATCCAGGTTTAGCAGACAAGGGGCAGATAATATACACACCACACAAATGCCCGGCAATGACTTTCAACAAAAGCGAATCTAACCATCACCCTTTGACATTCAATGGCTTTACCATCACTGAATGCTCCACTATCAACATCCTGGGGGTTACAATTGACCAGAAGCTCAACTGGACTCATTGTATCAATACAGTGAGTACAAGAGCAGGTCAGAGATTCAGAATCCTACAGCAAGTAACTCACCCCCGATTCCCCAACCTGTCCATCATCTATGAGGCATAAGTCAAGAATGTGATGGAATACTCCCCACCTGCCTGGAGGGTGATAAGTCCAACAACAAGGATCTTGACATTACCCAGGACAAGCAGCTCCTACTTAATTGACACCATATCCACAAACATCCACTCCCTTTAGCACCGACGCTCAGTAGCAGCAATGTGTACCATCTACAAGATGCTCTGCAGAAATTCACAAAGATCCTCAGACAGCACCTTCCAAACACACAGCCACTTCCATTCAAAGGCAGGCTGCCACCTGTGTGGGTCTGGGAGGGATTATCTAAATAAGGAAAGGTGAGATGCTGAAGGAATTTGAAAGTGATGTTGAATCAATGCATAACTTTATCAGCCCACTGTGGGTTACCAGGCACAGGGATGATCAGTGAACACGGTGTGGTGTGAATATGGGCACAGACAGCAGAGTTTCACCTTGTAAGAAGAGGGTAGGATTTTTGAGGCTAAGATGAAGTGCATTAAAATGGTCAAGTCTAGAGGTGATGACAACCTGAGTGAGGGCTCCTGTAGCTGATAAACTGAAATGGCTGAGGTTATGGATGCGGAGTAATTCAGTCTCAGAAAAATGGGGATGGAATCTGTATTTGGGAAACTTGGTTTAGAAAGGGGATTGAAAACAATGGCTTCGGTTTTACCAATGTTAACCATCAGTCATTTAAAGTTTAATACATTTTTCACAGTTTCCAAATCATGTCTGTATATTTTATCCTTCTTTACAATTGACCCATGTATCATGTTTAATGTTTCAGTGTGTATATCATTCAAATTTAAATGCATCTTTTATCTGTTAATCTGTCTACTAAGTTTAAATGGATTGTTGGAAATGCTATCAATCAGCTTCATAGCATTCACCTGACCACAAGCTGTGGTGCTATCTGAAAGTTTACAATACATCATCATTAAAAGTTCCCTCCACCATATCATTTATGGACAGCGTAAATAATAAAAGGGCACAGATCAGATTCCTGCTCAGATTCATTCATTAATTGCCTTCCAGATAGCCTTTCATATTTCCCTCCTGCTTTCTACTGCCAAGATAATATTCAGTCCAAGTTGACAAACCTGTCCTGAATTCTGCACATGGCAGCATTCTGTTTGAAAATCTTGTGTTTGAACTTTATCAAATACCTTCTGAAACATAATTATTACCAGCTTAATTTTGTCTTTGACTGTTTATTTTTAATCATAAAGTCATAAGAAATAGGAACAGAAGTAGACCATTCGGCCCCTTGACCTTGCTCTGCCATTCAGTAGGGTCATGGCTGATCAAACATTCCTCACATCCATTTTCCCACATTTCTCCATCACCCTTGATTCCCCGACTGATCAAAAATCTATTGATCTCAGCCTTAAATATATACAAGGACTCTAGTCCCAGAGCTCTCTGTGGCCAGGAATTCCAAAGACTCACAACCCTCTGAGAGAAGAAATTCCTCCTCATCTCAGTCTTACAGTGGTGTCTCCTAGAGTATATAAGCTGAAAGTGTTAATAGGTTATGTCAAAATGCTTAATTTAACATACTTTTCATTTATTAGACAATTTGTTTTTGGTGATTTGTAAAATAAATCAAACATTTAACTCCAGACAAAATGAGAACAAAATAACTTCCTATTTGTCCAACTATTTTACTAGTTTGCTACTTGCTCTTAAATTATGGTTGGTACACCTGGCCCAGGCTGCCTGCCCTGGCCATACCCAGTTCCTTCCACTGCTGGTACTATTGGTGTGTGCCAGTTTGTCAGTGCCAGGACTGGTTTGCACCTCATTGTTCACTGCTCAGAGAGATGTCTGTTCCACCAGCATCCCATTCTCTCCTCTGTCTCTCACTGGCTTCCAGCCCCAAGCCCTCAGCACCTCTCCTCTGATTGGTGGTCCTTGTATGTCCTTCATTCCTGAGGGTCCCTTGCATTGCAATCACTCCTGGAGTTTTGCCACTTGCACCGTGCTGTCTCGCTATACAAACCACTCCCACTGTCCTTCTCTCTTTGTTTTACCTGAGTTTGGTGACTGTGTTTTTGATTTTCCTGGCAGCTGTGTTTGGTGAGTTTGCCCATCTTTAATGGGGGCAGCTGTTTATTGTGTTTCTGAGTTTGGCACCACAGGGCAGGGCAGCTAGCCCACACGGGTACTGTAGAGATGGCAGTGCAGTGTTAAAGCCATTGGATGGATAATTCCTAACCTCAGCCTCTCTCATGCTCTGGAGAATCAGATGCTGTCATATCAGCTGTTGGAATTTGAAAGCTCGTCTCAGCCATGGGATCTTATTGTTTGAAGTTCTCACAATACCTACAGAATCGGTTTGCTTCAGTAGATATTTCAGACACTCAGTGCCTTTTAAAGGTGTTTCAGGGTTTTGAACTCATTTTTATGACCAGAGTATGGTAATCAACTGGATTTCCTCTTCTGACACCAGTGGATGCAGGATTTATGTCTTAAGTTCACTTTTTCCGTAAGGTTTTAATCCTTCTCAAGTCATTAAAATATTCCATTTAAAATTATCCAATTGTTTTGGAAACTGAATGGTGCCTCATATCACAACAAACCCTCCAGAATTTCTCGACGTCGAGTTTACAGTGTTACCCCACAAAGTATCTCAATGTTGTAATTCAAGCTGCGGGTCAGATGTTTTGAGATCGTTAACAGTTTGTCTTCCACACATTTATTATTTCTTTTTCCTGAAGGAGTCCATTTCTGTGGATTCTTATACGTTCTCATTAAGTAGCTCTTTCAGTTCCTCCATTTTTTGGAATGCACACTTTCATGATGTCATGAAACTATCATCACATTAAAACCCACCTGGTTCACTAAAAGGCTTTAGGGAAGGAATTCTGTCATCATTCTCTGTCTGGCCTACATGTAACCCCAGACCCACAGCAATGTAACTGACTCTTAACCCTTGTGGTATGAAATGGTCTCTGAGCCAGTTCAATGGGAATTGGGCAGCTCATGTCTCACAGAGGTTTAAAGAAACCAAAGATAAGGTATTCTCTGCAGTTGCTGTCTCACCAATTTCAGCTCCAGTGAAAACGCGGTTTACTAGTAACAGTTTTTTAGTTGAACCAGTATTGTACCACCATCAATCAGAAAGTGTGAAAGACCTGGTGGGTTGTAGTGATCGAAAGGAGATCAGCCAGTTGGTCCTTACAGAAGAGAAGTTCTCTGATTGGGCCTGTTAATCTGGTCCAGTCAGGGATCCCTGGCTGACAGGTACCAACAGGAGTGTCAGAGATTCTGTTCACACAGCCCCATAGCATCATACAGCACAGAAACAAAACCTTCGATCCAACCAGTTCATGCTGACCATAATCCCAAATTAAACTAGTCCCACCTGCTTGCTCCTGACCCATATCCCTCCAAACATTTCTTATTCATGTACATATCCAAATGTCTTTTAAACATTGTAACTGTGCCCACATCCACCACTTCCTCTGGAAGTTCATTCCACACATGAACCACTCTCTGTGTCAAAAAACTGATGTCATGTCTGTTTAAAATCTTTTTCCTCTCACCTTAAAAATATACTCACTTGTCTTGAAATCCCTCACCCTGAGGAAATGATACCTTATTAGATTAGATTACTTTCAGTGTGGAAACAGGCCCTTCAGCCCAACAAATCCACACCAACCTAGACCCATTCCCCTATGTTTACTCCTGCACCTAACACTACGGGCAATTTAGCATGGCCAATTCACCTGACCTGCACATTTTTGGATTGTGGGAGGAAACTGGAGCACCCGGAGGAAACCCACACAGACACGGGGAGAACGTGCAAACTCCACACAGCCAGTTGCCTGAGGTGGGAATTGAACCCGGGTCTCTGGCGCTGTGAGGCAGCAATGCTAACCACTGTGCCACAGTGCTGCCCATATCTATACCCCTCATGATCTTATAAACTTCTATAAGGTCACCCCTCAATCGCCTACGCTCCAAATAAAAAAAGTCCCGGCCTCTCCTTATAACTCAGACCCTCCATTCCCAGCAACATCTGGGAAACCTCTTCTGAACCCTCTCCAATTTAATAATATCCTTCCTTTGGCAGGGCAACCAAAACTGGACACAGTACTCCAGAAGAGATCTCACCAATGTCCTATACAACCTCAACATAATGTCCCAATTTACTAACCATGCCTTTGATATTTTAATCTAAATCATTTTTATAAATGACAAATGAAAGTGGATCAGGCACCAATCCCTGTGGAACACTGCTGGTGACAGGCCTCAGTCTGAAACACAATCCTCCACCACCGTCCTCTGTTTCCTACCATTAAGCCAATTTTGTTGCTAACTGGCAAGATCACCCTGAACTGTATATGACCTAACTTGTCTACTATGTGGAATCTTGTCAAAGGCTTTCCTAAAGTCCAAGTAAACATATCTACTGCTCTACCTTCATCAATCTTCTTGGTTACTTCCTCAAAAAACTCAATCATGGTTGTGAGAAACAATTTCCCTTGCACTCTTAGAGCTGACTCTGAGGGAGTTGGATCTGTGTCAAAGGCTTTCCATGTGTAAATAAAGAGAGACTTGGTGACAGGATACCAGCCTTTGTGGGGTCATTTCAAGGGTGAAGGATCAAACAAATTTACAGAGTAACAATGGGTGCTACAGAAGGAAACTGTGATTCATTGTAACTGTTCCTGAAGAGTGGAATTCAGAATATTCAATGTGTGTGATAGATTGTGGTTTAGTTCAAGGACACTCATCTAACCACAATGATCAAAAGTAGCTTTGTCCTATGCGAAAAAGACAGTGATCGAAGAGAAATTCTCATCAGCACTTAGGTTCACTTCTCAGAATTGTTACCCCTAACAACGCGAGTTTGGCTATTAAAGCCAATTGGGTAAAAGTTAATGCTGTGCTAATTAGCTAAAACAATAATTGTTTGTGAAGTGATTCGCATTGACCTTGATGACCCAGGCTAGTCAGACACTATATTTCCTTCTTTTTCATCTAAATTGAATTGAATTAAATGATTTTTTGTCACTTGTTTTTAACAAATAAACCTTGTGAAAAGAGGAATATGTTGTCACACTCTGATGCCATTTTGAGTTCCGGATGATATTAAGGTAAAAAAGAGAATATAACGAAAACCAAAGGTCCTCCTCCTTCCTTGTGCTCTGTGTGGTATCGTGGTGGGTGGGGGCTACCTCTACAACATGCTCCATGCCCACCAACGCCTCTGTATCACAGTCCATTCCAGGAGCACCACGCTGACGCCACCATTACCACTACCAATGCACCACCAGGAGCACCAACACTAAGCCAGTCACGCTGCCACCGATGTCGATCTGCCGGAGCACCGATTCAGGCGTACTGTATTGCTGCAGCTGAAGGCCAACATCCTGATTCTGACACTGACCGCAGGGTGCCCCCTGCTGTCACCACCAGCCATTTACACTGTAGAAAAATAGTGGAATTAGTATGAGAGGCAACAATCAATGGCAGTTTCAATTTGTCAGTTATAATATCATGCCTTCTGTGAAACTGAAAGGGAAATTTTCCAATAAAAAAGAAAGTTTAACCTAAAAACATGTAATAGTCCCAGTATGTTAAACTGGGGCTTAAACTGCAACAATATAGTTGTGAAATATAAACAGCATCAGTTAGTCCCAGACAGAAAGGAGGAAATGCCTAAAACATTTGAAAGAATCTTCCTGATTCCTAGAGGCTGGGAATATTGAGGTGAGTAACTCGCTTCCTAACTCCCCAAAACCTGTCCACCATCTACAAGGCACAGTCAGGAGGGTGATGGAATACTCCCCACTTGACTGAATGGGTTCAGCTACAACAATACACAAGAAGCTTGACACCATCCAGGACAAAGCAGCCGCTTGATTGGCACCACATCCACAAACATCCACTCCCTCCACCACTGATGCTCAGTAGCAGCAGCGTTTACTCTCCACAAGATGCACTGCAGAAATTCACCACAACTCCTTCAACAGTACCTTCCAAATCCACGACCCTACTTCCATCAAGTAGGACAAAGGCAGAAGGTACAAGAGAACGCCACCCCCTGCAAGATCCCCTTCAAGCCACTCACCATCCTGACTTAGACATGTATCACTGTTCTTTTACTGTCACTGGTTCAAAATCCCTAAGGACACTGTGGAACAACCTACAGTACATGGACTGCAGCAGTTCAGGAAGGCAGCTCACCTCCACCTTCTCAACAGTCATTCGAGATGGACAATAAATCCTGGCCCAGCCAGCAACACCCTGTCTGTGAATGAATAAAAAATTAAAATAGAGAACAAATGTTAATGTACTGACAAAGCTGGGAACTGTGGAACTCAGTGGCATAGTGATGCACATAGCAGTGATATCACTGGAGTAATAATGCACAGGGGGTCAATCTTCTTCCCCCAGTAGGGACAAACCAGTAATCAACTGCATTTTGAAGTGTACAAGATCACTTGGACCAGTTTGTCAGTTTCACTGACCTTTCTTCTTGGGGTACAGAAGATGTTGAAATTTTAATCCAGTTTCGAAAATCTCTCAGAGCCACCTAGTTTCCATTTCAGGAGAAAAACCTGCCATCCTTCCCTGGTCTGGGGTACACTTGACATCTGACCCTGTATCGATGTGGTTAACTCTGAAAGGGCCTTGCAACTCACTCAGTGAGGGTTACCAAGCAGAATAAACCAACCTGATGGTGCTGTGGGCAGAAGTGCACCCCAGACACTGCAAGCTTTAAAACAGGTAGCTTTCCCAACACCTACTCTGGAGCAATTAGGGATGTTCATTAATAACAAATGAAGAACAAAAGTGATTGAATTGGTGAATTGAGTAGATACCAGTATCTTGCGCAGGCTATTTCTCTGTTACAAATGGAAATGTGCTAATTACGGAAAATCACAGACTAATGGAGCACAATTTTTTTCATCTTGTAACTTGCAAGAAGTGATGGGACATCTTTTGCTTGAAGGCAGATGTGCTGCTTTTTGACAGTGAATGAGGAAATTGGGTGTGGGAGTTGGATACCGAACTGCATTTTACACTTGTTAAATTTTCATACATACAACAGATTTTACTGGGCATAATAATGAGATCAAACACATAAATTGTGAAATGTTGAACATAATGAGAGACATTATATTTGTAAAATCAGAACACAAAAGTTAAATTGCACTTATTAAAAGTGCTTGTGAAGCTTTTCTTTGATTGTGGGGTGTGACTTACACCCCCCACTCCCCCTCCCTCCCACCCCAGCAGTGGTTGTACATAACCTGCTGCCAAATGATTCAGAGATAAATATGATTATTAAACGTCTGATCATATTCTCAAGAAATGGAGTTGAAGTTGTTAAGTAAACTTCGGAATATAGAAAGTTGGAACAGCAGCCCTTTTAGCCTGCTTCACCATTCAATGTGATCATGGCTGATCATCTGCCTCAGTCCCTGCTCTCTCCCCCATACCCTTTGATCCCTTTAGCCCTAAGAACTATTTTTAATTCCTTCCTGAAAACATTCAATGTTTTGGCCTCAACTGCTTTCTGTGGTAGAGAATTCCACATGCCAAACAGGGCTGGAGGAGTATTACCTTATCTTTTCATAGAATAGTCATAGAATCCTTAGTGCGGAAGAAGGCCATTTGACCCATCGAGTCTACATCGACCCTCCAAAGTGATCCCATCCAGACCGACCCCCTACCTTATCCCTGACGCCCTGCATTCCCCATGGCTAATCCACCTAGCCTGCAAATAGACACAATAGACAATTTCACATGGCCAAACCATTTAATCTGCACATCTTTGGATTCTTCTTCAAATAATACTGTCGATTATTTATCTCCACCTGAAACATAGAATCAGACTGTTTATCAGCTCTGATTATCCCATGCCTTCTCAGATGTAAAAGCAGCACAAGTCCTGGAGTGGGTCTTGATCCTACAGCATTGACAGAGAAGAATACCTAGAGGGAAACTAGAGGGTATCACTGAGAGACTAATGAAGCATCAGCTTCATTTTAATAAATACACAGAATTTTGTCCAAAACAATTTTTTTCTATAGGCAATGTGATTGAAAATGATACCACGTTAATACCTGGTATGAACTTGATAAACCATATTCCAGCCTGAATACAATATTAGAGCTGAAAAATGTGTTGCTGGAAAAGTGCAGCAGGTCAGGCAGCATTCAAGGAGCAGGAGAATTGACATTTCGGGCATGAGCCCTTCTTCAGGCTTCTGCCCGAAACGTCGATTCTTCTGCTCCTTGGATGCTGCCTGACCTGCTGCACTTTTCCAGCAACACATTTTTCAGCTCTGATCTCCAGCATCTGCAGTCCTCACTTTCTCCTGAATACAATATTACATTGGTACAGGAAAGTTTAAAATGTGACATCTCAGGTAAAATTGATTTTTTACAAAGAGTTGCCACTTAGGTCTCCTTACTCCTTGGAACTTTTAATTTGCATCATCTGCTTTAGATGTGTGAAAAGATAGAGATGTTCAAGAAAATCGAACTAATCTATGCCATGAAACCAATTTAGAATTCAGTCTGTATTTCTTTCACAAAATTAATTAACTAAATTCAGAGAAGGAATATCTTCAGTTTTTGCTGTAAATAATTTAATGGCTTTCTTGCAGTTAAATTTTTCTAGAATTATGTTTGCACTCTGTAAGGGTAGCACTGGATTGTACATTGTCAGCAGTACTGGAGTTTGGAGCTCATCCCATCTTAATGTGCTCTCAACCTAAAGCCAATCTCCAGAAGCAACTCACCCTCGATAAATCGAAGCTCAGCATTGTACCCTCTATTCCTGATGAAGGGCTTTTGCCTGAAACGTCGATTTTCCTGCTCCTCGGATGCTGCCTGACCTGCTGTGCTTTTCCAGCACTGCTCTAATCTAAATTATACATAAGGGATCATACCAGGTCAGCAAGGGGTTATTAAACCATGAGTGCATCGCACTGTCAGGAGCACAGACTTTGAACTATGTTCTGTGGATTTCTCTAACAGATTGGAAACACCAAGCTCCTGAAGAGTTTAGTTCAAGCTAATTAATGGTTTGGCCTAGTTTCTAACCTGTGGAATTCAAAGAAACATAGGAAGTAGGCCATTCAGCCCCTCCTACTTGTTCCACCATTCAGTAAGGTCATGGTGGACTGTGGTCTAACTCCATAGGGTACCTTGGGCTCATTTCCCCGATTCCCTTGCTTCATTAAAATTTGTCTGACCCATATTTATATTCAACAATAAAATTAGCATTAACCACTATTTGAGGAAGAAAGTTCAAAACCTCCACCAGTCTTTGCATGTCAAAGTGCTTTCTAACGTCTGCCCTAGATGGCCTGGCCCTAATTCTTACACTTTGCCCCAATTCTAGAATCTTCAACCGGTGGAATAACTGTAGTCTTTATCTACTCTGTCTTTCTCTGTTAATATGCTGAAGACCTTGATGAGGTCACCCCTTAACCTTCCAAATTCTAGAGATTAAAGCTTTCATCTCTCCTCATACCCTCACCCCTGATGTCTAGGTCTCATCCTTGTAAACCTGTGTTGAACTCCCTGCAGGGCCAAAAACATCCTTTCTAAGGTGTGGTACCCAAATCTGCTCTCAGTACCCTAAATGAAGGCTAACCAGGGTTTTGAATAACTGCAGCATAATGTCTATATCCCCATGTCTCCAGCCTGTTAGATATACAGGGCCAGCATTCCATTCACTGCCCTGAATGGTTTCCATATCTGTTTGTGGCATTTTAAAGATCTGTGCACCTGAATCCCCAAATCTTGTTGGACATCAGTGTATTTAACTTTGTGCCTGATCTATCTTTTTTCAGCCTGGAATGGATAATCTTGCACTTGCGAAATATTAAAATCTGTCTTCCACAGCTTTGTTCGTTCATCCAATCTATTAATATCCTGTTGTAATTTTAAGCTGCTATCAACAATGGCTATAATTCTGCCCAATTTTATGTTATCACAAAGTTGGATAGATGACTTTTATTCCATTATCCAAGTTATTAATGAATATTGTGAATAACTGTGGGCCCAAAATAGATCCCTTGTGGAACACCACTAATCACATTCTGCTAATTTGAGTTTTGTACCTATTCTTACCCATTATTCCAACTCTCTGTTTCCTCCCACTCAGCCAATCTCCTGTCCATGTCAGTAATTTGTCCTCAATTCCAAAGGCTTCCATCTTTGGTTGCTCCATGTCAGGCTAACTGGTCTGGAATTCCCTGGTTTCTCTCTGTCACCCTCTTTAAAGAGCAGAGCGACATGAGCGAATTTCCAATCCAGCAGTAGAGCTCCTGAATCCAGGGAACTCGGAAAGATTATGGTTAGAGCATCGGCAATGTGCTCTCCTACCTGCTATAACACTGGGGATTTGTCAATCTTTAATTCTATTAACTTTCCTATTATTGATGATTTATTTTAGCTCATTTTATTTAGTCCTGCCCCGATCCTCTGGTAATTTCTTTGGGATTTCCAGCAAGCCCTCCTCTTTTTCTGCTGTGAACATTGAAGCAAAATAATTGTTCAATATGTCTGCCTTTTCCCCATAGTCACTAACAATATCCCCACTGTCAGCCTTCAGTGAGCCAATAGCCCTCTTAACCAACCACTTTCCCTTTATATAGCTGCAAAATCTGTAAATTCCCAACTATAAAATCTCTTCTTATTGTTCTTTATGTCCCCTGCAAGTTTCCTTCCATAGTCTTTTACCTGCTGTTATAACTCTCTTTGTGGCTCTTTGTTGGTCTTTGTATTTATAGAACATAGAAGAATACAGCGCAGTACAGGCCCTTTGGCCCTCGATGTTGCGCCGATCCAAGCTCACCTAACCTACACTAGCCCACTATCCTCCATATGCCTATCCAATGCCCGCTTAAATGCCCATAATGAGGGAGAGTCCACCACTGCTACTGGCAGAGCATTCCATGAACTCACGACTCGCTGAGTAAAGAACCTACCCCTAACATCTGTCCTATACCTACCCCCCCTTAATTTAAAGCTATGCCCCCCTGTAATAGCTGACCCCATACGTGGAAAAAGATTCTCACTGTCGACCCTATCTAAACCCCTCATCATCTTGTACACCTCTATCAAGTCACCCCTAAACCTTCTTTTCTCCAATGAAAACAACCCCAACTGCCTCAGCCTTTCCTCATACGATCTTTCTACCATACCAGGCAACATCGTGGTAAACCTCCTCTGCACCCGTTCCAGTGCCTCCACATCCTTCCTATAGTATGGCGACCAAAACTGCATACAATACTCCAGATGCGGCCGCACCAGAGTCTTATACAACTGCAACATGACCTCAGTACTCCGGAACTCAATTCTTCTACCAATAAAAGCCAGTATGCCATATGCCTTCTTCACCGCACTATTTACCTGGGTGGCAACTTTCAAAGATCTGTGTACATGGACACCAAGATCCCTCTGCTCATCCACACTACCAAGTATCTGACCATTAGCCCAGTACCCTATCTTTTTATTACTCTTACCAAAGTGAATCACCTCACACTTACCTACATTGAACTCCATTTGCCACTTTTCTGCCCAGTTCTGCAGCTCACCCAACCTTCTAACCTCTCCTCCAGGTCATTTATAAAAATGACAAACAGCAATGGTCCCAAAACAGATCCTTGCGGAACACCGCTAGTGACGGCACTCCAAAATGAACCTTTGCCATCAACTACTACCCTCTGTCTTCTTCCAGCCAGCCAATTCCTAATCCAAACCTCCAACTCACCCTCAATGCCACACCTCCGTATTTTTTGCAGTAGTCTACCATGGGGAACCTTATCAAACACCTTACTAAATTCCATATACACCACATCTACCGCTTTCCCCTCGTCCACCTCCTTAGTCACCTTCTCAAAGAATTCAATAAGGTTTGTGAGGCACGACCTGCCCTTCACAAAACCATGCTGACTATCCTTGATCACATTATTCCTATCCAGATGTTCATAAATCCTATCCCTTACAATTCTCTCTAAGATTTTGCCCACAACAGAAGTGAGACTCACCGGCCTATAGTTACTAGGGTTATCCCTACTCCCCTTCTTGAACAAGGGAACCACATTTGCTAGCCTCCAATCTTCTGGCACTACTCCTGTAGACAACGAAGACATAAAAATCAAGGCCAATGGCTCTGCAATCTCCTCCCTTGCTTCCCAGAGAATCCTAGGATAAATGCCATCAGGCCCAGGGGACTTATCTATTTTCACCCTTTCCAGAATTTCCAACACCTCTTCTCTACATACCTCAAAGACATCCATTCTACTTAATTGTGACTCAGTACTCACATTGACATCAATGTCCTGTTCCTGATTGAATACTGACGAAAAGTATTCATTCAGTGTCTCCCCAATCTCTTCAGCCTCCACACGCAACTTCCCACTACTATCCTTGACTGAACCTATTCCTACCCTAGTCATTCTTTTATTCCTGACATACCTATAGAAAGCCTTAGGGTTTCCCCTAATCCTACCAACTAAGGACCTTTCATGTCCCCTCCTTGCTGCTCTTAGCTCTCTCTTCAGGTCCTTCCTGGCTACCTTATAACTCTCAATCGCCCCAATTGAACCTTCACGCCTCATCTTTACATAGGCCGCCCTCTTCCATTTAACAAGGGATTCCAATTCCTTATTAAACCACGGCTCCCTTACACGGCCCTTTCCTCCCTGCCTGACAGGTACATACTTATCAAGGACACTCAGTAGTTGCTCCTTGAACAAGCTCCACATATCAATTACGCCCTTGCCTTGAAGCTTACTTTTCCAAGCCACACATCCTAAGTCATGCCTCACCGCATCATAATTTCCCTGCCCCCAGCTATAACTCTTGCCCTGTAGTGCACACTTATCCCTCTCCATCACTAGAGTAAAAGTCACTGAATTGTGGTCACTGTCCCCAAAGTGCTCACCTACCTCTAATTCTAACAACTGGCCTGGTTCGTTACCCAGAACCAAATCCAGTATGGCCTCACCTCTTGTTGGCCTATCTACATATTGTGTCAGGAAACCCTCCTGCACACATTGGACAAACACTGACCCATCTAACAAACTTGAGCTATAGCTTTCCCAATCAATATCAGGAAAGTTAAAGTCCTCCATAACAACCACCCTATTACTTTCACTCTTCTCCTGAATCATCCTCGCAATCCTTTCTTCTACGTTTTTAGGACTATTAGGAGGCCTGTAAAAAACTCCTAACAGGGTGAGCTCATCTTTCCTATTCCTAACCTCAGCCCAAACTACCTCAGATGGCGAGTCTTCATCCATCGTCCTTTCCACAGCTGTAATTTGCCGCATTGTCTGGGATCTGTACTATTCTTTGCATTTTTACAAGCATTTTCTGTTAATTTTATGCCGTCCCTTATCTCTCATATTCCTTTATTTTAATCATAGAATCCCTACAGTGTGGAAACAGGCCACTTGGCCTGACAAATCCACATTGACCCTCCAAAAAGTCTCCCACTCAGACCACTTCCCCATTACTTTTTTTTTAACATTTCCCCAAACTAATGCACATAACCCACACATCCCTGAACACTTTGCACAATTTAGCATGGCCCAATTCACCTAACTTGCACATCTTTGTGACTATGGGAACAAACCAGAGAACTTGGAGTAAACCCAGGCTGACACAGGGTGAATGTGCAAACTCCACACAGACAGTTGCCCGGGGCTGGAATCAAATGTATGTCCCTGGCACTGTGAGGCTGCAGTACTAACCAATAAGCCACCGTGCCACATTGACCTTGCATAACCCACACCAAACAGACAGCAGCAGTTTGAAAAGTCTGCTCATAAACACCTTCTCAAGGGCAACTAGGGATGGGCAATAAATGCTGTCCCAATGTCCACGTCCCATGAAGACATTTTTTTTAAAAACATCACTATTTCTCATAACACCAATTTGATGTTATCAACACGTTGCTTTCTCAATTCTTATTTCCAGAAGATTAGATTACATACAGTGTGGAAACAGGTCCTTCGGCCCAACAAGTCCGCACTGGCCCTCCAAAGAGCAATCCACCCAGACCCATTCCCCTACACTTAACACTACGGGCAATTTAGCATGGCCAATTCACCTAATCTGCACATTTTTGGACTGTGGGAGGAAACCGGAGCACCCGGAGGAAACCCACGCAGACATGGGAAGAATGTGCAAACTCCACACAGACTGTTGCCTGAAGTGGGAATTGAACCCATGTCTCTGGTCTGTGAGGCAGCAGTGCTAACCACTGTGCCACCGTGCTGCCCCAAGTTGCCTTTGTTGTCAAATAATTTTATTTTTAAAATGCAGTGACTATCATTTGACAAGAGCTATAAGAGAATCTGTGCTAAAACTGACAATGAGAAAATGGTAGGGGGAACAATAGTGATGATTGCGATCTTAAAGACACAAGTGAATTAAGGTCAATCTCATGTGACAGTATTTACATTCCATTTGCCTTTGGATATGACAGTTTATATACAACATCTGCAGTGTATAATGAATTATTAACATAGCAAATGGCTGAATTAGTAGTTATTTTTAAAATGTTTTTCGAACAGAGAACCCTAATTGGTGATGTTAATTCTATTTATAATATTAAACCACTTAGTTTAGGTGCTGGAGGGAACTTCTCTCTAGCATCTGGACTGTGTACGGTTTTATGGTCCTTACTTGAGTATGAGTATACTTGCTTTGAAAGGAGGGTCACAGGAGAAAGTGAGGACTGCAGATGCTGGAGACCAGAGTTGAGAAGTGTGGTGCTGGAAAAGCGCAGTGGGCCAGGCAGCATCCAAGGAGCAGGAGAATCGACGTTTCGGGCATAAGCCCTTCTTCAGGAATGAGGCTGGTGTGCCAAGTGGGCTGAGATAAAAGACCTTGGATGCTGCCTGGCCTACTGCGCTTTTCCAGCATCACACTTTTCAAAGGAGGGGCACAGGGTTAGTTCCTGGGATTAAAGGGGCTATTTTCAAAGGAAAGGTTGACAAAGTCAACCTATCCATGCCGCCAGATATCTGAAATAAATCAAGTCCTATTTGCCAGAATTTGGCCCAGATCCCTCCAAACCCTTCCTATTCATATACCCATCCAGATGCCTTTTAAATGCTGTAATTGTACCAGCCTCCACCATTTCCTCCGGCAGCTCATTCCATACACACACTAATCTCTGCGTGAAAAAGTTGCCCCTCAGGTCCCTCTCACCCTAAACCTATGCCCTCTAGTTCTGGACTTTCCCACCCCAGGGAAAAGACCTTGTCCGTTTCCTCTATCCATGCCCCTCATGATTTTATAAACTTTTATATGGTCACCCCTCAGCCTCTGATGCTCCAGAGAAAACAGCCCCAACCTATTCAGCCTCTCCCTATAGCTCAAAACCTCCAACCCTGGCAACATCCTTGTAAATCCTTTCTGAACCCTTTCAAGTTTCCCAATATCCCTCCTATAGCAGGGAGACAACAATTGCACACAATATTCTAAAAGTGGCTGAACAAATATTCTGTATAGTCACAACATGATCTCCCAGCTCCTATACTCAATACACTGACCAATAAAGGGAAGCATACCAAACACCTTCTTCACTATCCTATCTACCTCTGATTTAACTTTCAAGGAGCTATGAACCTGCACTCCAAAATCTCTTTGTTCAGCAACGCTCGCCATAGGACATAGAACATAAATCATAGACCATGACAGCACAGTACAGGCCCTTCAGCCCTCGATGTTGCACTGACCTGTGAACCAATCTGAAGCCTATCTATCCTACACTATTCCATTTTCATTCATATGTCTATGCATATGTCTATCCAATTACCATTTAAATGCCCTTAAGGTTAGCGAGTCTACTACTGTTGCAGGCAGGGCATTCTACACCTCTACTACTCTCAGAGTAAAGAACCTACCTCTGACATCTGCCCTATATCCATCTCCCCTCAATTTAAAGCTATGTCCCCTTGTGTCAGTCATCGCCATCCGAGCAAAAAGGCTCTCACAGTCCACCCTATCTAACCCTCTGATCATCTTATTGTCTAAATTAAGTCACCTCTCAATTTTCCTCACTCTAACAGAAACAGCCTTAACTCACTCAGACTTTCTTTCTAAGACCTTCCTTCCATATCAGGCAACATCCTAGAAAATCTCCTCTGAACCCTTTCCAAAGCTTCCACATCCTTCCTATAATGGGGTGACCAGAATTGTACGTAATACTCCAAGTGTGGCCTTACCAGAGTGTTATACAGCTGCAGCATGACCTCATGGTTCCGAAACTCAATCCCTCTACTAATAAAAGCTAACACACCGTATGCCTTCTTAACAACCCCATCAACCTGGGTGGTAACTTTCAGGGGTCTATGTGCATGGACATAGACATTTCTCTGCTCATCTACATTACCAAGAATTTTACCATTAGTCCAGTACTCTGCATTCCTATTGTTCCTTCCAAAGTGAATCATTTCACACTTTTCCGCATTAAACTCCATTTGCCACTTCTCAGTCCAGCTCTGCAGCTTATCTATGTCCCTCTGTAACCTACAACATCCTTTGGTATTATTCACAACTCTACTGACCTTATTGTCATCTGCAATTTTACTAACCCATCCTTCTACGCCCTCATCCCGGTCATTTATAAAAAAGACAAACAGCAGTGGCCCCAAAACAGATCCTTGTGGTAACTGACCAGTGGTGCACCGCCACTGGGACCTTCCCATTAAGGTCCCATTAAGTGTATAAGTCCTGCCCTGATTAGCCTTTCCAAAATGCAGCACCTCTCATTTGCACAGTTTAAACATTTTGTGAATAAAGTTCATATCTTTGCTTGAATAAGTTTTGATTAAACTAATTAAGGAACGTGGCTAATCTGTTTCTGAAACTGAACCATAACACCGCATAAAATGTCACCTTTTTAAATCAAACTTTGTTGTGGACGCTAGGAGGAAGGAAAGGAATTGATTCACCCCTCCTAACTCCATCGGAAAACTTTTCCAAATAAAAAAATGAATGAACTGCAGATGCTGTAAATCAGAAACAAAAAACAGAAGTTGCTGGAAAAGCTCAGCAGGTGTGGCAGTATCTGAGGAGAGAAATCAGAGTTAATGTGCCGGGTCTGGTGACCCTCTCTCTGAGGACCTGAAACATTAACTCTGATTTCTCTGCACAAATGCTGCCACACCTGCTGAGCTTTTCCAGCAACTTTTGTTTTTGTAAAGCTTTTCCAGTTTCTCCCTTATTAACTGCTTTTTTTTCCCTTTCTTATTAGTTATTTGCAAAATGGGAACCCAAAACCTAAAGAAAACAGAGGAAAAATTGGCATAACGGTAAGTTTGTTAAGTAACACATTGAGAATGTTAATACATTGTATTAATTGTTAAACTGGTTCTTTGCAGAACTGCATTTATTCATGGATAATACTGTCGTCTTCAAAGTAATTGCTGAATTAGCCACAAAATCATTGTTTTAATTCATATTCTGCTCTCTTTTAATTGGAAAGAGTTTAAAGAGTTAATAGAAAACTGTCAGTTGTGCAAGTTAAAATGCTAATCTTCTGAGATAAGGAGGAATTTCTTCACCCTAAGCTTGGTGAGCCTGTGGAATTTCTGTTACAGAAAATGCTTGAGGCTAAAACATTGAACGTTTTCAAAACCAGAGTTTTATATATAAATGTCTTAAAACTAAAGGGATCAAAGGGTATGGGGAGAGAGTGGGTACAGTAGTTGGAAGATCAGCCATAATCATATTGAATTATAGTGCAGGTTTGAAGGGCTGAATAGCCTACCCCTGCTCTAATTTTCTATGTTTCTATATTTAATAATCCCAACGGTATTCCTTGGGCTGCCTTATGAAGCTTCTATGTTCAACTTGGTTTCTTTTGATATCTTAGCGAGATATAACATCTTACTTAGGATTGAATGTCTGAGATGGATTCTCACTTTCTATTTTGGTCAGTATCAAGATCTTAATGAATTGGAGGAAAGATTCTTGGTGTAAATATTGGTTAGTCTAAGAATCAATTAGAGTCATAGCGTCTTAGAGATATACAGCATGGAAATAGACCCTTTGGTCCAACTTGTCATTGCTGACCAGATATCCTAACATAATCTAGTCCCATTTACCAGTATGTGATCCATATCCCTCTAAACCCTTCCTATTCATATACCCATCCAGATGCCTTTTGAATGTTTGTAATTGTATCAGCCTCCACCACTTCCTCTGGCAGTTCATCCATCCTCTGTGTGAAAAAGTTATTTTTTAGGTCCCTTTTAATAACCTATTGTTAATATAACCTTCAGTTGTCGAATGTATCTTTAGAAAGCGAAAATCACAACTGGTCTTGGAGGAACTGCAAAAGATACGGAGGTATGGCATTGAGGGTGAGTTGGAGGTTTGGATTAGGAGTTGGCTGGCTGGAAGAAGACAGAGGGTAGTAGTTGATGGCAAAGGTTCATCTTGGAGTGCCATCACTAGCGGTGTTCTGCAAGGATCTGTTTTGTTGTTTGTCATTTTTATAAATGACCTGGAAGAGGGGTTAGAAGGTTGGGTGAGCAAGTTTGCGGATGATACGAAAATCGGAGGAGTTGTAGACAGTGAGGAAGGATGTGGCAGGTTACAGCGGGATATAGATAAGCTGCAGAGCTGGGCAGAAAGGTGGCAAATGGAGTTCAATGTAGCTAAGTGTGAGGTGATTCACTTTGGTAAGAGTGACAAAAAGATGGGGTACTGGGCTAATGGTCGGATACTTGGTAGTGTGGATGAGCAGAGGGATCTTGGTGTCCATGTACACAGATCTTTGAAAGTCGCCACCCAGGTAAATAGTGCGGTGAAGAAGGCATATGGCGTACTGGCTTTTATTGGTAGAGGAATTGAGTTCCGGAGTCCTGAGGTCATGTTGCAGTTGTATAAGACTCTGGTGCGGCCACATCTGGAGTATTGTGTGCAGTTTTGGTCGCCATACTATAGGAAGGATGTGGAGGCACTGAAACGGGTGCAGAGGAGGTTTACCAGGATGTTGCCTGGTGTGGTAGGAAAATCGTATGAGGAAAGGCTGAGGCACTTGGGGTTGTTTTCATTGGAGAAAAGAAGGTTTAGGGGTGACTTGCTAGAGGTGTACAAGATGATTAGGGGTTTAGATAGGGTTGACAGTGAGAATCTTTTTCCACGTATGGAGTCAGCTATTACAAGGGGGCATAGCTTTAAATTAAGGGGGGGTAGGTATAGGACAGATGTTAGGGGTAGGTTCTTTACTCAGCGAGTCGTGAGTTCATGG
Organism: Chiloscyllium plagiosum; assembly: GCF_037043375.1. NCBI lineage: Eukaryota > Metazoa > Chordata > Chondrichthyes > Orectolobiformes > Hemiscylliidae > Chiloscyllium > Chiloscyllium plagiosum. The sequence continues at coordinate 3,061,186 of NW_028270168.1, forward strand.
AATGCTCTGCCAGTAGCAGTGGTGGACTCTCCCTCATTATGGGCATTTAAGCGGGCATTGGATAGGCATATGGAGGATAGTGGGCTAGTGTAGGTTAGGTGGGCTTGGATCAGCGCAACATCGAGGGCCAAAGGGCCTGTACTGCGCTGTATTCTTCTATGTTCTATGTTCTATGAACCTGTTTGGGAGAGGTCACAACACAGAAACAGATAAGTGAATAGTTTTAAGTATAGCCTTGCTGTTAATCTACAATATTGAATAGAGTGAGTTCTTTATTGATTCTATAATTTATTGAGATATGTCCCTGAAGTCATAAGTATTAAGTTAGCCTGGAGCATAGTTTTCTAGAGGAATAAGATGGTACTATTTTCTGGGTCTGTAGATTGGAAGAAGCAAAAATGGCCTTTAGTAGAGTGATATGCTCTTCTTGTCGGATATGAGTGTTACTGAGGATTATATCTGCAATAAATGTTGTTGGTTCCGGATCCTATCAGATCGACTGGATCAGTTGGAGCAACAGTTAGAGGCAATGAGGAATTTACAAGAGTTGGGGGGGTGAAGGATGGCAGTTATAGGAAGGGAGAAAAGCCGCAGATACAGTCACACAGATGGGTTAACTCCAGGAATGGTAGGGAGGGGTAGGCAGCTAGTGCAGGTGTGTTCTGTGGCTATCCCCATTTCAAACAAGTATGCTGTTTTGGAAAATGTAGGGAGGTTGGATTCTCAGGGGAATGTAGCATGAACAGCCAAGTTTCTGGTATCGAGACAGGTTCTAACGTAATGAGAGGCATGTTGGGTTCCAATAGATCGATTGTGTTAGGGGACTCTCTAGTCTGAGGTACAGACAGACGTTTCTGTGGCCAGCAGCGAAAAATCAGAATTGTGTGGTGCTTCCCTGGTGCCAGGATCAAGGATGTCTCAGAGAGGGTGCAGAATGTTCTCACGGGGGAGAGGGACCAGCAGGAGGTCATTGTTCATATTGGAACCAATGGCATAAGAAGGGAAAAGGTTGAGATTCTGAAGGGAGAATATAGAGAGTTAGGCAGGAATTTAAAAAGGAGGTCCTCAAGGGAAGTAATATCTGAATTACTCCCGGTGCAATGAGCTAGTGAGGGCAGGAATAGAAGAACAGAGCAGATGAATGCATGGCTGAGGACCTGGTGTATGGGAGAAGGATTCACATTTTTGGATCATTGGAATCTCTTTTGGGGTAGAAGTGACCTGTACAAAAAGGACAGATTGCACCTAAATTGGAAGGGGACTAATATACTGGCAAGGAGATTTGCTCGAGCTGTTTAGGTGGATTTAAACGAGTAAGGTGGGGTGGGTGGAGAGGGAGAGGGGATGTGTGTGTGTCTGTGTGTGTGTGTGTGTGTGTGGTGGGACCCAGGGAGAAGTGAAGAAAGAGGTCAATCTGAGACTGATACGGTTGAAAAAAGAAAACTGAGTCAAACATTTAGGGCAGGCAGGGACATAGCAGAGAACAAGGTAGGACTGATAAATTAAACTGCATATTTTTTAGATTAGATTCCCTACAATGTTGAAACAGGCCCGTTGGCCCAACAAGTCCACACCAACCCTCCGAAGAGTAACCCACCCAGTCCCATTTCCCTCTGACTATTGCACCTAACACTATGGGGCAATTTAGCATGGCCAATTCACCTGACCTGCACATCTTTGTACTGTGGGAGGAAACTGGAGCACCCGGAGGAAACCCATGCAGACACAGGGAGAATGTGCAAACTCCACACAGACAGTTTATTACAATGCAAGAGGCCTATCAGGGAAGGCAGATGAACTCAGGGCATGGTTAGGAACATGGGACTGGGATGTCATAGCAATTACAGAAATTGGCTCAGGGATGGACAGTACTGGAAACTTAATGTTCCAGGATAAAAATGCCACAGGAAGGAAAGAAAGGGAGGCAAGATTGGAGGGGGAATGGCATTTTTGCTAAGGGACAGTATTACAGCTGTACTGAGGGAGGATATTCCTGGAAATACATCAAGGGAAGTTATTTGGGTGGAACTGAGAAATAAGAAAGGGATGATTACCTTATTGGGATTGTATTATAGACCCTCTAATATTCAGAGGGAAATCGAGAAACAACCTTGTAAGGAGATTTCAATTATCTCTAAGAATAATAGGGTGGTTATATTAGGGGATTTTAACTTTCCAAACATCCCAGTTCTAAACTGGGACTGCCGTAGTGTTAAGGATTTAGATGGAGAGGAATTTGATAAGAGCTTGCAAGAAAATTTTCTGATTCAGTATGTGGATGTACCTACTAGAGAAAGTGCAAAACTTGACCAATTCCTGAGAAATAAAGCAGGGCAGGTGACTGAGGTGTCAGTGGGGGAGCACTTTGAGGCCAGCGACCTAATTCTATTAGATTTAAAATAGTGATGGAAAAGGATAGACCAGATCTAAAAGTTGAAGTTCTAAATTGGAGAAAGGCTAATTTTGATGGTATTAGGCAAGAACATTCAAAAGCTGATTGGGGGCAGATGTTTGCAGGTAAAGGGACGGCTGGAAAATGGGAAGCCTTCAGAAATCAGATAACAAGAATCCAGAGAAAGTATATTCCTGTCAGGGTGAAAGGAAAGGCTGGTAGATATAGGGAATGCTGGATGACTAAAGAAATTAAGGGTTTGATTAAGAAAAAGAAGGAAGCATGTGTCAGGTATAGACAAGATTGATCAAGTGAATCCTTAGGAGGGTTTAAAGGCAGTAGGAGTATACTTAGGAGGGAAATCAGGAGGGCAAAGAGAGGACATGAGATAGCTTTGGCAAATAGAGTTAAGGAGAATCCAAAGAGTTTTTATAAATACATTAAGGACAAAAGGATAACTAGAGAGAGAATAGGGCCCCTCAAAGATCAGCAAGGTGGCCTTTGTGTGGAGCCACAGAAGATGAGGGAGATACTAAACGAGTATTTTGCATCAGTATTTACTGTGGAAAAGGACTTAGAAGATATAGAAAGTAGCGAAATAGATGGTGACATCTCGACAATGTCCATATTACAGAAGAGGAAGTGCTGGATGTCTTGAAATGCATAAAGGTGGATAAATCCCCAGGACTTGATCAGGTGTACCCTAGAACTCTGTGGGAAGCTAGAAAATTGCGTGCTGGGCCTCTTGCTGAGATATTTGTATCATCGATAGTCATTGGTGAGGTGCCGGAAGACTGGAAGTTGGCAAATGCACTACCACTGTTTAAGAAGGGTGGTAAGGACAAGCCAGGAACTATAGACCAGTGAGCCTGACCTCGATAGTGGGCAAGTTGTTGGAGGGAATCCTGAGGGACAGGATGTACATGCATTTGGAAAGGCAAGGACTGATTAGGGATAGTCAACATGGCTTTGTGCATGGGAATCATATCTCACAAACTTGATTGAGTTTTTTGAAGAAGTCTCAAAGAGGATTGATGAGGACAGAGCAGTGGACGTGATCTATAAGGGTTTCAGTAAGGCGTTCGACAAGGTTCCCCATGGGAGACTGGTTACCAAGGTTAGATCTCACAGAATACAGGGAGAACTAGCCATTTAGATACAGAACTGACGCAAAGGTAGAAGACAGAGGGTGGTATTGGAGGGTTGTTTTTTAGACTGGAAGCCTGTGACCAGTGGACCTGTGCTGGTCCATTACTTTACAACATTTACATAAATGATTTGGATGCGAGCATAAGAGGTACAGTTAGTAAGTTTGCAAATGACATCAAAATTGGAGGTGCAGTGGACAGCGAAGAGGGTTACCCCAGATTACAACAGGATCTGGACCAGATGGGCCAATGGGCTGAGAAGTGGCAGATGGAGTTTAATTCAAATAAATGCTAGGTGCTTCAATTTGGGAAAGCAAGTCTTAGCAGGACTTATACACTTAATGGTAAGGTCCTAGGGAGTGTTGCTGCACAAAGAGACTTTGGAGTGCAGGTTCATAGCTGCTTGAAAGTAGAGTCGCAGGTAGATAGGGTAGTGAAGAAGGCATTTGGTATGCTTTCCTTTATTGGTCAGAGTATTGAGTACAGGAGAAAGTGAGGGCTGCAGATGCTGGAGATCAGAGCTGAAAATGTGTTGCTGGAAAACGCAGCAGGTCAGGCAGCATCCAAGGAACAGGAGAATCTTCAGGAAGGGCTTATGCCCGAAACGTCGATTCTCCTGTTCCTTGGATGCTGCCTGACCTGCTGCGCTTTTCCAGCAACACATTTTCAGCTATTGAGTACAGGAGTTGTGAGGTCATGTTGCGGCTGTACAGGACGTTGGTTCAGCCACTTTTAGAATATTGTGTTCAATTCTGGTCTCCTTCTTACTGGAAGGATGTTGTGAAACTTGAAAGGGTTCAGAAAAGATTTACAAGGATGTTGCCAGGGTTGGAGGATTTGTACTATAGGGAGAGGTTGAATAGGTTGGGCTGTTTTCCCTGAAGCGTCAGAGGCCGAGGGGTGACCTTATAGAGGTTTATAACATCATGACAGGCATGGATAGGATAAATAGACAAGATCTCATCCCTGGGTTGGGAGTGCAGAACTGGAAGGCATAGGTTTAGGGTGAGAGGGGAAAGATATAAACGAAATCAAAGGGGCAACTTTTTCACCCAGAGGGTGGTGCACGTATGGAATGATCTGTCAGAGGAAGTGGTGGAGGCTGGTACGATTGCAATATATAAGAGGCATTTGGATGTGTATATGAATAGGAAGGGTTTGGAGGGATATGGGCCGGGTGCTGGCAGGTGGGACTAGATTAGATTAAGATATCTGGTCGGCGTGGACAAGCTGGACCGAAAGATCTGTTTCCGTGCTGTACATCGCCATGACTCTATATGATTTGGAATGCATTTTGTGGAAAAGGTTTTGGCCAGGTCTAAGACATTTCTGAAGACTGCAGCTTACCAGAAACTGGCTGAGTCATTCTTACTGAGTTTCCTGAAGAAGGGCTTATGCCCGAAACGTCGATTCTCCTGTTCCTTGGATGCTGCCTGACCTGCTGTGCTTTTCCAGCAACACATTTTTCAGTTACTGAGTTACATGGCAGGTTTTTTTTCCATGAGGAGAGTGAGCTTTCTCACATGGTTGTCCCAGACTTGCTGCATTAACTGTGGACCATGCCCCTTTGGTGACAGTGATCCAGAGAAATTGGAGACACTCCTGGGACATCATGGTGGGTAAGAGGGGACTGGGAGCTCTCCAATGGGGGATTTCAGGCCTGTTGGGGCAATTAAACAAGCCTTACATTCACTGATTTGAAAATGCCATCCACAGGCTTCAGTCTGCATTTCATCAGCAGATCATTCATTATCAAGAACTCACATTCAGGATGACTGCCTCAAACAATCATTATCATTGCACTGTGCACACTAATTGCCTCCTCATCATGTCTGCTAGGCAAATTTAATCAGGCAAAGGCACTTAGAAGTAGCAATCCGATGTTTCCATTTCATGTACTCACTCTATAAGATGCATTGGAGTACAACGGCATTTACAGAGTTGAAAGTTTATTGACTGTAATGGATCACGTGTGACACTGATGTGCACTCAGTAACTTTCCTCCCTCTGCCTACTTCTGTGTCTAAATGCAGCCTCACTTTCTGCAGCTGGAGGGTGGGCTGGGGGTGTGATGGGGCTGTGCTTGGCCCTGTTGGCTTGTAAGACTTGCATGGTCAACTCCTGATGCCTTTGGGCCTAGGGGACCAGGCCCAGTGAACATCTCCAGCCCAACTGCAGGCTTACCTTCCTTGGCACAATCTCCCACAGGCTCTGGGAGGACATGACAAGGCCTATGAGTGTTGGAGAATTTGGGTCATTTCTTCACCGTTGGGTTATAGGGATGTGTTTGTCGGATTGCCATGACTGAGTCTCATCCACAAAGAGAACTGACTGAACTGGAAGTCTCAAAGCTGGGGGAGGTGAAAGTGCATTCTCTGAAGGTTCAGTATCTGCCTCCTGAGCTGATGGTCTCCCATGCTACTATCATCTTTGCAGAGGTTCGATGGGTGCTGCTGGGGCCTGGATAAGAGAAGAGAGGAAATTAGTTGCTTACAAGGTTTAAAAGTTTGTACAGATTAAGAATGAGGTTGAACCAATGGGTAAATGGGAAAGCAGCACAGGGAAACCTCCAGGGTTGGTTGACTATTAAAGTCCCAGACGGTGGCCATGCTTGTCTCTGGTGAAATTGAGGATTTTCTCCTTGTCCAGAGAGAGCAGCCAGGGAATGTGTGACACTCCACTACCATCTCAAAAGTCTGGATCCTTGTTGGACAATCTTTCTTGTCATTAAGAAGCAGGAGGGATTGAGGGTGAAGGAACTGGATGCAAGAGCACTTAATGGTGAACCAGGGGAGGTGGTGAGGTGTCCCCAGTCAGTGAGTAAGAGGTGCAGTGGGCATGAAGAGTCAGTAATTAGAGAGGTTCAGGAAGAGGGGAAGAACCAATCATTGGGCATTAAGTTGGCAGTGGTGAGGGTTGGAGCCAAGAGCCTTGGTCAGCGGAATGTGCAGTGAGTGTGAGTGAGTCATGGCCCTCTCAGTGAGAGTGTCAGGCAGCTGGGAGACAATGGGGACACTTGCCCTTGCAAACGTCAGAAGCTCATTAATCCTTTGTGCACATCAAAATATCTGTTTCCGCCCAGGACACAGCCCTGACCTGGGCTGCACTCTGTACCCAGGCTCCTGTATCTGTGCAAAGTGGTATCCTGTCTTGGGCAGCAGGAGAAAGGACTGCCTTCCTCATTGCCACTTCATCCACCAACTCCTGCAAAGCAGTGAGTGACCTCCCTTTGCTCATTGCCACCAGCCACACTGCACTGGGTCAGGGCCAGTTCCAGGCTTGCAGCATCTGAGGTGGGTCCCAGCAGACCAAGCACCATGAACGCCACTTGACAAAATGCTAAAAGGCTAACCAAGAAGGCAAACAGTCCGTCTCACCCTGTGTTTGTGTTCATTCATTGCATCTGGCAATTCATATTTGAAATTCGTCATGTATATAAATGATTTGGATGTGCACATAGGAGGTAAGGCTCGTAAGTTTGCAGATGACACAAAATTGGAGGTGTACTGGACAGAGAAGAGAGTTACCTCAGATTACAACAGGATCTTGATCAAATGGGCCAATGGGCAGAGGAGTGGCAGATAGAGTTCAATTTTGATTAATGTGAGGTGCTGCATTTTGGAAAGGCAAATCAGGACCGGATTTATACACTTAATGGTAAGGTGCTGGGGAGTGTTGCTGAACAAAGAGACTAGGAGCGCAGGTTCATAGCTCCTTGAAAATGGACTCCCAAGTAGACAGGATAGTGAAGAAGGCATTTTGGTATGCTTGCCTTTATTGGTCAGTGTTGAGTATAGGAGTTAGGAGCTGAAACTGTGTTGCTGGAAAAGCGCAGCAGGTCAGGCAGCATCCAAGGAACAGGAGAATCGACGTTTCGGTCAAGGGCTTATGCCTGAAACGTCGATTCTCCTGTTCCCTGGATGCTGCCTGACCTGCTGCGCTTTTCCAGCAACACATTTTCAGCTCTGATCTCCAGCATCTGCAGCCCTCACTTTCTCTCATAGGAGTTAGGAGGTCATGTTGTGTCTGTACGGAACATTAGTTTGGCCAGTTTTGGAATACTGCATGCAGTTCTGGTCTCCCTGCTATCGGAAGGATGTTGTGAAACTTGAAAGGGTTCAGAAAAGATTTACAAGGATGTTGCCAGGGTTGGAGGGTTTGAGCTATAGGGAGAGGCTGAATAAGCTGGGGCTGTTTTCCCTGGAGCATCGGAGGCTGAGGGGTGACCTTATAGAGGTTTACAAAATTATGAGGGGCATGAATAGCGTAAATAACTAAATTCATTTCCCAAGGATGAAGGAGTCCAAAACTAGAGGGCCTAGGTTTAGGGTGAGGGGGAAGGATTTAAAAGAGGCCTAAGGGGAAACTTTTTCACTCAAAGGGTGGAATGTGTATGGAATGAGCTGCCAAGGGAAGTGGTGGAGGCTGGTGCAATTGCAACATTTCAAAGACATTTGGATGGGTATATGAATAGGAAGGCTTTGGAGGGATATGGGCCGGGTGCTGGCAGGTGGGACTAGATTGGGTTGGGATATCTGGTCGGTATGGACAGGTTGGACCGAAGGGTCTGTTTCCATGCTGTACATCTCTATGCCTCTAAATTACACTGTACAAAGATTTGGACTTGAATATTTAATACTTTTTTTATTCATCTCCTTTCTGCATTTTGTTTCACTGAGACACCAAATCATTTATTTTCTTAAAATTGTCTCCTTTGTTAAAATAGCAGTTACAGAAATTGCATAATTACAGACTGAATATTTCGACCATTACCTTCACACAGTAGTTCTAGGGCTACATTTTGATCGGAATTGTTTGAGAATGTTACATTGCTGATCTTACTGTAAACGTTGTAGCTGGAAAGATCACAAATATTGCTTTCATCCACCTCCACAGATTTCATTCCTTAGCCACCAATTTCATCTCAGCCTGTTCCCCTGCCTCACTACTTACTCAGGCTGAACCTGACACTTTGCAGCTAAAACTGTCTGACCCAGATTTGAATGTTCCAATGGGATTTTGAATTTTTATTTATTTTCAATCCTCCTTCTGCTCAATCATTTCCAAACTCCTGCTCTCTGTATCCTAACTCGTACCAAGTCCCATCCGCCCAACACCTCCATGTGTACTTGCTGGACTACAGTGCTCTCTGGTCTAGCAAAGACTCAAGGTCCTCACCCTTGTGTCCAGCTCCTTGGCTTTATCCCTACCTTTCTCTGTTCCCTCCTCCAGCAATAACCCCCCGGGGAACCCCCACATTCCTCCAGTTCTGGTATCCTAACCAACTGGCTTCCTTCGCTCCACATCAGACAGCCATGTCTCCAGGCTTTGGACTGCCCTCTTTAAACCCCCAGCTTCTCTCTCCTTATGAGTCAGACCCTACATCTTCCTGTTCGCGTGTGCCGCGGTGTCACATATATTTGCCAATGTTCTTGGGCAGCACCATGGAATGCATTGCTGTAGTAAAGGCACTATGTAAATGCAACAAGTTGTTGTTTTATATCATCAGCCCTCAACTCTCTAGGAAGAAAGACTGGGCAGCAACAAGAGAAGACCATTTAAACCAAGAGTCCCCTCAGTCCCGCCATTGGCTGAGCCTTGGCTGCAGGGAAGGTATCAGTGAGTTTATTTGTACCTCAGAACTCTCTCAGGCTAACGACAGCGAGAAGTGTTCTTGAGCTGAAATATTAATGTTCAAAAGCTCCTTCTCTGACTCTATGGCTCTCCTTCCCAACCCCTCCCCTACCCGGAGTATCTTGGGCACAAGGAGAAAATTGGAAGGAATAAATTACTGCTCTTTTAAAAAGTCGTGAACCTGATTGTTATGATGTTAACAGCAACATGTTGAGACATGTTTCCTCATGAGGTGAACCGTGTCACTTTGTCAACGTCAGACTATTTTACTCAGTCAGCCATAATTAAAATAAGTCTTGCTTCAATTTCCTTCTTTCAGGAGTAACACAATTAAGCTGTGGTTTGTTGAATTGATGTATTAAGTATTCCTTTGCTGGGTCCTTTAGTCAGCGTGCAATTCTCTGTGTTTGCCGGCCTGTTATTATCTTCTCAACTCTTGTAGAGAACTCTATGGCATCGCCTCTCAGGATCATGAAATATATACCTGCAGGTTCCAGCTTGGCAGATACAACAGCCTATAACATTTCACAAGCAACTAACAATGCACACAATTATAAATGAGGAAACATTCAAGTGAGCGATCAGTGAGTATAACATTCGACTGAAAAGAATCTGAATTTTGCCTTCATGGATTTAAAAGATGATCAGAAAGAGGGACACAGCCACTTCAGTACTTGTAATGAGGGCAGCCAGGTAGACCGCATAGAATAGGAGTTCCCTGATTGGGGCTGTTAATTTTGTCCCATCAGGGAGCCCTGGCTGACAGATATAAACAGGAGAGTCAGGGGTTCTGTTCACATTGAGGGAGCTGGATCAGTGTCAAGGATTCTCCACGTGTGAATAAAGGGGGACTTGGTGATGGAATACCAGCCTCTGTGGAGTCATTTCAGCCATCAACAAATTTATGCTCAGCACACAAGAGTGGAATTGTTAAGAGTGCACATTAATGTGGCATCTTATCTTCAGAATGTGCTCTTGTTTAGCAATTACAATGTTATTGGAAATGGAATCATAATTTCAGAGGGAGCAGTGAGATTTGCAGCTGGCCTGATCTCACCAGAAGGGACAGGTACTGAGTCCACCTGTGGGCCCCGGGCCTGATTTGGCATCTCCTTTCCTGAAAGTGAGAGGCAGGTTTTTCAGGAGTGGGGATGGGTGGAAGCTGGCCTCAAACTCTCCCTGAGCTGGTGGCTTTGTTGTGGAAAGGGCATGGGAAATTACTGGACATTTGGGATTGGAGTGCCTTGAATAGTTTTGTTAGCAACCCCAACCCAGCACAAAGATTGCTTCTCCCCATACCCCCAGCAAGCACACACCCACACACACACACAATCACACACACACACACATACATACACACAATATAACACACATACACACAATCACATACATACACACAATATAACACACACACACACATACACACAATCACATACATACACACAATATAACACACACCCACACACTCAGACACACACACACACCCACACACACACTCACACACCCACACCCACACACACACAATCACACCCACACCCCCCCACACACACACATACACACAATCACATACACACACATAATATAACACACACCCACACATTCAGACACACACACCCACACACACACTCACACACACACACCCACACTCACACACACACCCACACACTCACTCACACTCACACACTCACACACATGCGCGCACACACACCCACACTCACCCACACACCCACACCCTCACACACACGCATGCACACACACAGACACTCACACACACTCATACATACACATACACAGACACACCCACACACCCACATCCACCCACCCACACACACACCCACACCCACCACCCACCCACACATACACCCACACACCCCCACACACACGCAGACACTCACACACACTCACACACACACATTTATTCTCTCTCTCTCTCTCACACACACATACACGCACACACAGAAAACACTCACAGAGGCACACATACACAAACGCGCACGCACACACACAGACACAGACTCGGACACACACACATGATCATGTACACACACACACTCACACACACACATACCCACACACACATCCCCCCCCACACACACATTCCCACACACATACACATCCCCCCACACACACACATCCCCACACACACACATGGTCATGTACACACACACAATCCAGTTATTTTCATGCTGAATTTCCCTATTCTTGCAGCAGTGCATGAAGCACAATTTCTCACCTCCTGAATGCAAATCTCTCTTTATTAATAAAAATGAAATAGATGTGATGAACATTGCCGACTGCTTTGCTCTGGTATGCAGTTTTCGAAACCATAACCTCAGCAGTGGTATATTGAAGCATTGGTGAGTATTCAGAGCAGTGATGGGGATAATTTCAGACTCTCTGGCACTGGGTTATGAAGCAATAGTCAGAACTGAATCTATTTCTATTAAAGAGAAAAAATATTGAGAAAATATATCCATATTTTCAAAATATTGGGAAGAAAGTACAATATAGATATAATCAGGTTATTTTTAACTTAGTCTGTCAGTGCTGAGCTACAGGATATATGTAGAAAATTATCAAGCCTCAGGCAAGACTTGAGGTAAGAAGAAAGGTTTTATTCCCCACAGGAAAGTGAATCTGTGAAATGGGCTGTCAGACTGAGAAATGAACAGGCTGGTGATGAGAACTTTTACAAAAAAGCTGGGTGGGCTTTAAGGAATCTAATGCCAATCCTATCACAAGAGATTAAATCTGAATTTTAAAAATGTAAAAATTATTATTAAAATTACAATCTATTTCAAATAGATTTTAATTGGATGAAGCTAGTTTAAATGGTCAAACTGAACTGCATGGCATCTTCTTTCAAGTTGCGCTGACAATATATTCTAGAACTGTTGTGACAACAAATTCACTGTAAGTATTTTTATCACAGCCATCAGGTTTTGTGAGAGCAGTGTTTAAGTGAAAATCCATAGCTCATTGCTTGTTGAAGTTATTTTGACCTTCTTAGTCTCTTAACGTTGATTTGTACAAGTTGAAATTAGCCTGGGAATCACAACATTTCTGTTCTCTAAGGTCTGCTCAGTGTAACCTTCACCAATTAAAAAATAGTAAACCTTTGGAACAATCCTGAAGCATAGAAATGATTCTGGAGCCTGTTCTACACGTCTAAAGGCTCAAATGATTGTCCTGAAATAGGAGAAAGTGAGCACTGCAGATTTTGGAGATCAGAGTCAAAAGGTGTGTTGCAGGAAAAGCACAGCCGGTCACGCAGCTTCCAAGAATTGATGTTTTGAGCATAAGCCCTACCTCAGGGATGGTAGATGAAGAGCTTATGCTTAAAACATTGACTCTCCTGCTCCTCGGATGCTGCCTGACTGGCTGTGCTTTTCCAGCACCACACTTTTTGACTCTGATTGTCCTGAAATATAAATATATAGACACTCATGAATGGTTTTGTGTGTTTCATTGTCAATCTAATCAGATGCATGCTGACAAGATGTTTGCTGGTTGTCAAGAATTTATATTTGCTTGTGTTAATCAAACCCGGGGAATTCCATGTCCATGCTAACAGGTAATAATTGGCCCCACTTCAGGATTCCTGAAGAAGGGCTTATGCCCGAAATGTCGATTCTCCTGTTCCCTGGATGCTGCCTGACCTGCTGCGCTGTTCCAGCAAAACATTTTCAGTCCACTTCAGGAATGTTAACTAACTGGTTCAGCTACACCATGGGTTACTGACGTCAATATAGGGGATCAACAACATGATTGACATTGAAGCCACACCCACTGGGTGCATTGTCAGATCCCAAAGAGGCTCAATCTAGTAGCAGCTGATTTGCCTTTTTCCTGTCACCAAAACCAAGAGGCAATTTTATTAAGGCGCAGTAAGGCTACCTTTCAGATATGGTAAGAGCATCACTGAGGGCACTGATCAGGATTTTCCAATCAGTCTCCAATTTTTTTTATTCTTTCATGGGATGAGAGCATTACTGGCTGGACCAAGAATAATTGCTGTGGGTCACATGTAGGCCAGACTGGGTAAAGATGGCAGTTTCCTTCCCAAAAAGGACATTAGTGAACCAGAGGGGGTTTTCCTGACAATCAACAATGGATTCAGGGTCATCATTAGACTTTTAATTCAAAACTTCCCACTGAGATGCACGGTGGCTCAGTGGTTAGCACTGCTGCTTCACAGCACTAGGGTCCTAGGTTCGATTCTGGCCTTGGGCGATGTCTGTATAGAATTTGCACATTCTCCCATATCTGTGTGGGTTTCCTTCCACAGTCCAAAGATGTGCCGGTCAGGTGAATTGGCCTTGCTAAATTGCCCATAGTGTTAGGTGCATTAGTCAGAGGGAAATGGGTCTGGGTGGGTTACTCTTCGGAGGGTTTGTGTGGACTGGTTGGGCCAAAGGGTCTGTTTCCACACTGTAGGGAATCTAATCAAACATAATTCTGAGATTTTCGAATGCCTGAAAGTAAACCTCAGCCGCTATGCCAATCCCAACATTCTCCTAAGCAACAGTGGCTCTCAGTAAAGGCTTTGGTCACTTCATGAATGATTAAGAAATTCAACATCATGTGACATCACCACACTATCACCAATCCAAATAGAAAGGCTGGGGTGAAAATTGCCAAAGGAATCATAACAAAATCGAGCAAATTGATAATAATGAAATGAATTAACCGTATCTTTTACCCACAGCTGTACACTGTGTATGTGTCACTCTCTGTCCCACTTCTTTTCATATAATTCCCAAAGCCATGCTATCTGATGGGGTCTTCCTTTTCCACTTTGTTTTTCCTCTGATCTTCACAGCCTTGGCAGGGCCAGGAAAATATTGCTTGATCCTACACTTGACCTCATCAGTACCAAATGAAGCAAAGTCACCAAACTGGATCCAATTACTAACATTGACTTTACCATTAAATTTGTTTTCAGGTGAGGGCTGTTTATTCCAACAGAGTAAATGTTTCAGCTCGATGGAAGAAATATATTCCAATACCATGTATAGTTCAGTAAGTATGACAATCTGTTTTCAATCTTTACTTGGTTACAAAAGGTTGGATCTTTCAGCATTTACCACCCATTTCCTGCCAAAGCCCAGATGAGCATGAGAAATGTGGTGAACAGTGTGGTGCCATACTCTCCAGTCTTCACACCCTCCCTAATCTCCTCTCTCTGTCTACAATTCACATCCACTCAGTGTCCCCATTGTTTATAAAAATTCCCACTGAATGTGATTGAAGAATTTTGTCTATTTTTGGACATAAAACCGGGATTCAATACATCAGATCCACTTTCACCCATGAATATCTCAGTGACACTGGGGATGTAAAGTATTATTAATGTGTAGTCGAAAAGGAATCTCATATTTTATTACAATCAATCACAGAGTTTATTTCTTTAAATTCCAATTTTGTTTCAAGCAGTATTCTCCCCTGGCCCCACTCCACCCTCCCAACGCTCTTTGATGTGTGAAATCTCACAGGACGTGGGGTATTAGTCTGTACCCACTGCTTTAATCCAAATTCATTTGACCCTGGTTAATGAGGACAGAGGAGAGCAGGCAGGTGTGAAATTCACTTTAGAACATAGAACAATACAGTGCAGAACAGGCCTTTCAGCCCTCGATGCTGCACCGACCTCTGAACTATTCTCAGCTCGTCCCCCTACACTATCCCATCATCATCCATGTACTTATCCAAGGATTGTTTAAATCTCCCAATGTGGCTGAGTTGACTACATTGGCAAGGAGGGCATTCCACGCCCTTACCACTCTCTGAGTAAGGAACCTGACTCTGACATCTGTCTTAAATCTATCATCCCTCAATTTGTAGTCATGCCCCCTTGTACAAGCTGACGTCATCATCCTAGGAAAAAGGCAAATGGAGTTTAATTCAGATAAGTGCAAGGTGCTGCATTTTGAGAAAGCAAATCTTAGCAGGACTTATACATTTAATGGTAAGGTCCTAGGGAGTGTTGCTGAACAAAGAGACCTTGGAGTGCAGGTTCATAGCTCCTTGAAAGTGGAGTCGCAGGTAGATAGGATAGTGAAGAAGGCGTTTGGTATGTTTTCCTTTATTGACCAGAGTATTGAGTACAGGAGTTGGGAGGTCATGTTGCGGCTGTACAGGACATTGGTTAGGCCACTGTTGGAATATTGCATGCAATTCTGGTCTCCTTCCTATCGGAAAGATGTTGTGAAACTTGAAAGGGTTCAGAAAAGATTTACAAGGATGTTGCCAGGGTTGGAGGATTTGAGCTTTCAGGTGACGCTGAACAGGCTGGGGCTGTTTTCCCTGGAGCGTCAGAGGCTGAGGGGTGACCTTATAGAGGTTTACAAAATTATGAGGGGCATGAATAGGATAAATAGGCAAAGTCTTTTCCCTGGGGTCGGGGAGTCCAGAACTAGAAGGCACAGGTTTAGGGTGAGAGGGGAAAGTTATAAAAGGGACCTAAGGGGCACTTTTTCACGCAGAGGGTGGTACGTGTATGGAATGAGCTGCCAGAGGAAGTGGTGGAGGTGTTACAATTGCAATATTTCAAAGCCATCTGGATGTATATATGAATAGGAAGGGTTTGGAGGGATATGGGCTGGGTGCTGGCAGGTGGGACTTGATTGGGTTGGGATATCTGGTCGGCATGGACGGGTTGGACCAAAGGGTCTGTTACCATGCTGTACATCTCTATGACTCTATGACTATGACTTTCACGGTCTACCCTATCTAATCCTCTGATCATCTTGTATGTCTCTATCAAATCCCTTCTTAGCCTTCTTCTTTCCAATTATTACCAATCCAACACAACATTTCAATTCCAATCCTGCTGGAACTTGAGAAAGTTACCTTTTAAATGTTGGGATCGAATACAATCAATTTGAATGTCATCATTACTTGGGGAGATTTTGTTCTCCTTCCTCTGGGTATTAAGACTGAGAGAATTGTTGTGGTTCTGTTCGCCGAGCTGGAAGTTTTTGTTGCAAACGTTTCAGCCCCTGGCTAGGCGACATCATCAGTGCTTGGGAGCCTCCTGCGAAGCGCTTCTTTGATGTTTCCTCCGGTGTTTATAGTGGTCTGTCCCTGCCGCTTCCGGTTGTCAGTTTCAGCTGTCCGCTGTAGTGGTTGGTATATTGGGTCCAGGTCGATGTGTTTGTTGATGGAGTTTGTGGATGAATGCCATGCCTCTAGGAATTCCCTGGCTGTTCTCTGTCTGGCTTGCCCTATGATAAGTAGTGTTGTCCCAGTCGAATTCATGTTGCTTGTTGTCTGCGTGTGTGACTACTAAGGATAGCTGGTCGTGTCGTTTTGTGGCTAGTTGATGTTCATGTATGCGGATTGTTAGCTGTCTTCCTGTTTGTCCTATATAGTGTTTTGTGCAGTCCTTGCATGGTATTTTGTACACTACATTAGTTTTGCTCATGTTGGGTATCGGGTCCTTCGTTCTGGTGAGTTGTTGTCTGAGCGTGGCTGTTGGTTTGTGTGCCGTTATGAGTCCTAGGGGTCGCAGTAGTCTGGCTGTCAGTCCCGAGATGCTCCTGATGTATGGTAGTGTGGCTAGTCCTTTTGGTTGTGGTATGTCCCCGTTCCGTGGTCTTTCTCTTAGGCAACTGTTGATGAAGTTGCGCGGGTATCCGTTTTTGGCGAATACATTGTATAGGTGTTCCTCTTCTTCTTTTTGCAGTTCTGGTGTACTGCAGTGTGTTGTGGCTCTTTTGAATAGTGTCCTGATGCAGCTTCGTTTGTGTGTGTTGGGGTGGTTACTTTCATAGTTTAGGACTTGGTCTGTGTGTGTGGCTTTCCTGTAAACCCTTGTAGTGAATTCTCCGTTCGGTGTTCTCTGTACCATCACGTCTAGGAATGGGAGTTGGTTGTCCTTTTCTTCTTCTCTCGTGAATCGGATTCCTGTGAGTGTGGCGTTGATGATCCGGTGTGTTTTTTCTATTTCCGTGTTTTTAATGATTACAAACGTGTCATCGACATATCTGACCCAGAGTTTGGGTTGAATTTGTGGTAGGACTGTTTGTTCTAACCTTTGCATAACTGCCTCTGCTATGAGTCCAGAGATGGGTGAGGCCATGGGTGTTCCGTTGATTTGTTCGTATATCTGGTTGTTGAATGTGAAGTGTGTTGTGAGGCACAAGTCCAGTAGTTTAAGTATGCCGTCTTTGTTGATAGGTTCAGCGTCCTGTTTTCTGTTCTGTATGTCCAGTAGGTTGGCTATTGTTTCTCTGGCTAGGGTTTTGTCAATAGAGGTGAACAGTGCCGTCACGTCGAATGATATCATGGTTTCTTCTTTGTCTATGTGTATATTTCTGATGATGTCCAAGAATTCCTGTGTTGATAGTATAGAGTGTTTGGATCCGCTGACCAGGTGTTTCAGTTTCTGTTGTAGTTCTTTGGCCAGTTTGTGTGATGGTGTCCCTGGTAGTGATACTATGGGTCTGAGTGGGATGTCTGGTTTGTGCACTTTAGGTAATCCATAGAATCTGGGGGTGTTGTTGCTTTCAGGTTTCATTCTTTGTAGGTCAGCTCTGGTTACCTATAGAGGAACACCTATACAAGGTATTTGCCAAAAACGGATACCCGCGCAACTTCATCAACAGATGCCTAAGAGAAAGACCATGGAACGAGGACATACCACAACCAAAAGGACTAGCCACACTACCATACATCAGGAGCATTTCAGAACTGACAGCCAGACTACTGCGACCCCTAGGACTCATAACGGCACACAAACCAACAGCCACGCTCAGACAACAACTCACCAGAACGAAGGACCCGATACCCAACATGAGCAAAACTAATGTAGTGTACAAAATACCATGCAAGGACTGCACATAACACTATATAGGACAAACAGGAAGACAGCTAACAATCCGCATACATGAACATCAACTAGCCACAAAACGACACGACCAGCTATCCTTAGTAGTCACACACGCAGACAACAAGCAACATGAATTCGACTGGGACAACACTACTATCATAGGGCAAGCCAGACAGAGAACAGCCAGGGAATTCCTAGAGGCATGGCATTCATCCACAAACTCCATCAACAAACACATCGACCTGGACCCAATATACTAACCACTACAGCGGACAGCTGAAACTGACAACCGGAAGCGGCAGGGACAGACCACTATAAACACCGGAGGAAACATCAAAGAAGCCCTTCGCAGGAGGCTCCCAAGCACTGATGATGTTGCCTTGCCAGGGGACGAAACGTTTGCAACAAAAACTTCCAGCTCGGCGAACAGAACCACAACAACGAGCACCCGAGTTATAAATCTTCACACAAACTTTGAACTGAGAGAATTGATGAGAATATTGTACAAATAGCCTGCAAAGAGCAGCCTTGATGGTGAAGCTTTTCCATTTTCCTGTTTGCCCTGATTCGAACAAACTTGACAAAGGATAAAATCCAAAGCCTTGCTAATGATCTCAGCAGTGAGCCAGAATGCAAAGTCAGGCTGATGTCATATCAGAACCGTGCCATTTCCCTCCAATCAAATTCCCATGGTTCTGATTTATTCCAGATTTATAACAAAATTAGAAGATGCAAATTTCCTCAATTATATTTCCTGCTCTTGAGTTGCACATTATCTCACTGATATTTCTTTTGACAAGGTCCAATATGGGAGATTGACTGAGAAGGTTAACACACATGGAATTGAGGGAATTGGCAAGATGGATCAGAAACTGGCTTAGTAATAGAGTACAAAGGGTAGTGGGAAAAGGCTGTTTGAGTGACTGGAGGCTGGTGTCCAGGTGTGTACCACATGGATCAGTACTGGGACTGGTTTTGTTTGTTATATACAGAAATGAAATAGAACATGGACGAGTTGGACCAAAGGGTCTGTTTCCGTGCTGTATATCTCTATGACTCTAAGAAAACGTGAGGAAAATATTAAAGAAATTTACAGGTGACACCAAGATTGGTAGAGTGGTTAATAGTGAAGATGATGGTTGTAGATTACAGCAAGATATAGATGGGTTGGTCAGATCGGCAGACCAGTGACGGATGGTACATAACCCTGATAAGTGTGAGGTGGTGCACTTTAGATGAAGAAACAAGAAAAGGGAATATTTAATGAATGGCAGGACTCTGGGTAGCTCAGAGGAACAGAGGGATCTTGGGGTAATTATTCACAGATCCCTGAAGCCAGCAGATCACATGAATAGGATTGTTAAGTAGGCAAATAAGATGTGCTCTCAGAAAGATGTTGTGAAACTCGGGTTGGACTGAAGGATCTGTTTCCATGCTGTACATCTCTATGACTCTATAACTTGCTTTCATCAGTCATGGCATAGAATATAAGAGCAAGGAGCAATGCTGGAGTTGTACAGAATGTTGCTCAGGCCCCAACTGGAGTATGGTATGCAGCTCTGGTCACCTCACAACTGGAAGGGTGTGATGGCACCAGAGGGTGTACAGAAGAGGTTCACCAGGATATTGCCTGGGATGGAGAAACTGGGCTATAAGGAGAGACTCGAGAGGTTTGAATTGTTTTCTCTCCATCAGAGAAGACTGACTGAGGGATATAAGATTATGAAGGCTATGGACAGGGTGAATAGAGAGCAGCTGTTGCCCTTGGTTGAGGGGTCAGTTATGGGGGGACACAGTTTTAGGGCAAGAGGCTGGAGATTCAGAGGTTTTTGGGGAAAAAAACCTTTTCAGTCAACAGGTGGTGGGAATCTGTAATGCATTGCCTAGGAAACCTTACATATTTGGATGAGCGCTTGAAATATCACAACATCCAAGGATTTGGGACAATTGCACGAAGTTGGGATGAGTGCACCATTAGTGGTAGTTATATCGGTGTAGACCTGATTGGCCAAAAGGCCTTCCTGTGCTGTATAAACCTATGAATGTAAGTCCATCTCCATGATAGTGGGCAGACGGCTGAGATTCCAATACAGCATGATCTATAGCTACTCCTTGCATTCAGTGCTTTCCCCAAGTCCTAATTGTTTATGTTCATTTCCCTCTGAATTAGGGCACTTTACATTTTACAGTGTATGCTAATCAGATACTCAAGAAATTGCAGCATAAACTGTAATTGGGACAATCAATATCCCCAGAGAAGTGTCCACACCAACCATTTTCAGCTGCTTCATCAACAACCTTCCCTCCATCATAAGGTCAGAAGTGGGGATATTCGTTGATGCTGCACCATTTCAAACTCCTCATACGCTGAGACAGTCTGGTGCCCAAATACAACAAGATCTGGATGCTATCCAGGTTTGGGTTGACAAATGGCAAACAGCATTCAGGCCACACAAGGGGCAGCCTTCAACAAGAGAGAATCTAATCATCACCCCTTGACTTCCAATGGCATTGCCAGCGCTGAATTCCCCACTATCAACATTTTCAGTTACCATTAAAGAGAAACTGAACTGGACTAACTATGTAAATATAGTGGCTACATGAACAATTCAGAGACCAGAAAACCTGACAGTGAGAACTCAACCCCTAAATCTCCAATAACTAAAAGCAAAATACAGTAGACCTGGAAATCTGAGACAAACACAGGGAATGCTGAAGAATCTCAGCTGGGCTGGCAGCATCTGTGGAGAAAGGAACAGAGTTAACATTTGTGTCCAGTGACCCTTCTTCAGGGGTCAAGGACAAGGGCAGCCGGTACCTGGGAATACTACCTCCTGCAAGCTCCCCCACAAGCTATTCATCCACACAAGCCACCCAGACTTGGAAATATATCACCGTTCCTTCACTGTCGCTGGGTCAAAATCCTGGAATTCCCTCCCTATGACACAAGAGGTGTACCTATACTAAAAGAACTGCAGCGGTTCAACAGGCAGCTCACCACCACTTTCTCAATCGCAACTAAGGATGGGCAACAATCCTCGCTCAGTCCATGAAGCCCACATCCCTTGAATGAGTGAGAAAAAAGGCTACAATTTAAAAGTACATCAGCATAAGTGTGAACAAGACAATTTTGGTCCTTAGTTTAAGAGATAAAAATGAGTCTAATGTTTGTGCTCAACATTAGGGTCCAGCTTTGATCAGATGTTCATTTCCACTTGATTTAAACATCATATTTACAATGAGGTTATCTTCTCACCTTGAATGTACCCTCCAATGAAAGATATTGCAATTTCACAAGGCAATCTTATTTATAATATCCAATACAGTCAATGAACAGGTTGGCGCAACATTGAGGTCCGAAGGGCCTGTACTGCGCTGTAATGTTCTATGTTCTGAGTTCTATAACACTGCAGGATTTTGTTATAATGCCAGAGACCTCTTGCATGTATGTTTTTTACAGTTAAAATATCTAAACAGGTTCACAATATACTTAGTTGACAAGCAGAAAATGTGGCTTCAATTGTTGAACTAATGACTCATTTCGACTCAACAAACACAATGCCAGAGCAATGCACACATGACAACGCACAGAAACCCAAATACTGGGTCCACATAGCAAAACCTGAAAGCAGAAAGTTCATCTACTATAGTTAATCTGTTTAAGTGCAATGATCCTGAAATCCCACACAGACTTGTTTGATTCCTGAAAGGGGAAAAAAACTAATGATTTTCTAATCAGAAAAACACTCTGAAGTATACACAAGTTGTCTTGAAGATCAATATTTCATTTTCGTCTGTGTTTCAAATTGGCTCTGCCCACATTCCCAAAATTAGTTCAAGCTCACCTTGAGGGGTAGTAAGTGGGATACGGAAGAGATATAGTGGGATAATATAGGTGCTGAGGGAAAGGAGTGATTACATTTGAGTTTATAAGAGTAGATAATTGTCCCATAACTTTCTCCATCTATCCTTGTTCCTGCAACTTTTGCTTCTTTCCAAGGTGGCCTGTTTCCCTAAATCTTCAGTATTTTATGAGTATTTCGTCAGACATAGTTTCTGTGAAAATTTGGCTACACAATGTCTTATAAATATATATATATTAACACACTGTCTATACCGAAGTTTCACATATTCCATTCCAATGCCCCATTCAATTCCTGCCCACTGTGTGTCAGACTCTGCTTCCCTTCTATGCCAGGTTCCAAATGTGGTGTTCATGCCAGCTCCCACGCCCATTCTGCTTCCTTACTCCACGTAACTGCACACATCCCCGGTCCCTCTTCCTCTAGCGTGATTTAAGGAAGGACCAACAGCACAAACATCAGACATGGACAGCCAACTGCCACATGCACATACAAGGTTGGAGTCTGCTCACATATATTGTTTTGATAAATTGTAACAAATCCTTAATGCCCAGAGAGAATCAGAATGACACTACACAAACTGCTTGAAAAGATCAATAGGATGATCCAAATGAATCCCCATTGATGGGATTTCACAATGATCCACCAGTCAGTGAAATGATGTCATGGGGAATGATGAATAATTTGGGATTCTGATGATCTAATGAGCTTTTCCATATAACAATTTACAAAAATCTTTTTATGGAGGAAACATTTTGTTTATTTTGTGCTACTTTGAACAAAACAATCTGCTTATCTAGTATTTTTAGGAATGGAGATGTGCTGAATCCACCTTTTCGATTGATTATTCCCAAGCATGTAATGACAAATTGGGATAAGATTCTTGCCATGATAACTGAGAAGGCAAAGATCCAAACTGGAGCTGTTCGCAGGTGGGTGCCATTGGGAAGTGGAATATGATTGCTCTCTCGTTATTTTTCTTTTGTATTCTTCCAAATGTTATATATTATGGAAAAGGCTTATCTCTGTGGATGGAGTATAATTAATTTCTTCTGTATCATTTTCACAGCATTATCACAGTCATAAAACTGTATTCCAATAAGATCTAACAGTCTGTCTTTGCAGTAAGAGAGCTTCATCTCTCTGGAGGGAGGTGATGTGGACTAAACTGTTCAAGGAAACAGTCTTTCACAAATTGGCACATTTTGGTTTTCATTGAGCCCCCACTTCAATTTTGGAGCTTTGTTGTTCATCTCCACAAAAATCACAGATTGAGGAAGATCTCCCTGTTGAACTAAATCCCTCCAGTTAGTTGCATGTGATTGATTTATAAAGAGCAACAATTGTATAGCAACACGTGTTCTCTTTAAACAATGAAAAGTTAAAATATTGAATCTTCAGCATCCTCTAAAATCCAGGCTTCAACAATGTGGAAGATCTCTTAGCATATGACGGATTTTAATGCCATAGAATTTCTCTGAAAGAGCAGTTTTGTACTCTATTTAACAAATAGACTCCAAAAAATGGACTCAATTTGTGCTGTAAACCTCTAGAGCCAAGAAGGCACTGTAAATGTACCCGAGGTACCCATATCTAAAAGATCTCAATTTGCTGTTCTTAATTGTTCTTCTTGGAGATCAGATGGCTAAAAGGAGTCTTGATAGAAGTTTGTAAAATCATGAGAGGTCTGGATAGAGTAGACAATGAGAAACTGTTCCAGCTCATAAAAGAACCAAAAATCAGAGAGATCCTAAAGTAACAAGTGTGATGTAAGGAAACATGTTTTTACACCATGAGTGATTGGGTCTGGAATTATGATGAAGTGAAAGTGCTGGTGTTGGACTGGGGTGGACAAAGCCAGAAGTCACATGACACCAGATTATAATCCAACAGGTTTACTTGAAATCACAAGCTTTCAGAGGGCTGCCCCTTTGTCAGGTGAAGTGAGAGAGAAGAGCACACAGATATAGAATCGATTGGCAGAGAGATCAAGGGCAGAGGAATCAAAAGATCATACAAATGGTGTGAGTGGAGAGTCAGATAATGAGTCTCTGCAGGTACCAGAAGCATCAGATGGTGTGAGTAAAGTGTCAACAGCTGAACAAAAACCAAAGAGATTACCTCGAATCTGATTAAATCAGGGAGAGAGATAATTACAAAAAAATAAAAATAAGGTGGTGCTGGAGACAAACAAAATGACTGGAATAACTTGATAGGTGTAAGGGTCACATGCCAAGGGTCGAACCAAAGTAATAAGTAATACAAAACTGCACAAACTAATGAAGGGAAAGAGATCATAACAATTTATCTGTCGAAACAGGACAATAAGGAAGATGTTACAGATAGAGAACAGTGTAGTGGGGTTACATGAAGTGTAACATGAACTCAAGATCACAGTTTGGGGCCATCTTCATGGGTACAGAACTTGGTTATCAGCTTCTGCTCGGCGATTCTGCATTAGAATATAGAAGATAGAACATTACTGCGCAGTACAGGCCCTTCAGCCCTCGATGTTGCACCGACCCATGGAACTAATCTGAAGCCCATCTATCCTACACTATTCCATTTTCATCCATATGTTTATCCACTGACCATTTAAATTCCCTTAAAGTTGATGAGTCTACTAATGTTGCATTCCATGCCCCTACTACTGTCTGAGTAAAGAACCTACCTCTGACATCTGTCCTACATCTATCACCCTTCAACTTAAAGCTATGTCCTCCCATGCTAGCCATCACCATCTGAGGAAAAAGGCTCTCACCCAATCTAACCCTCTGATTATCTTATATGTCTCAATTAAGTCACCTCTCAACCTTCTTCTCTCTAACAAATACAGCCTTTCCTCATAAGGCCTTCCCTCCATACCAGGCAACATCCTACTAAGTCTCCCCTGAACCCTTTCCAAACTTTCCACATCCTTCCTATAATGCAGTGTCCAGAACTGTACGCAATATTCCAAGTGCAGCTGCACCAGTGTTTTGTACAGCTGCAGCATGACCTCGTGGCTCTGAAACTCAATCTCTACAAAAAGCTAACACACCGTATGCCTTCTTAACAACCCTACCAACCTGAGTGGAAACTTTCAGGGACTTATGTATATAGACACAGACATCTCTCTGCTCATCTACACTACCAAGAATCTTACCATTAGTCCAGTACTCTGCATTCCTGTTGCTCCTTCCAAAGTGAATCATCTCACACTTTTCCGCATTAAACTCCATTTGCCATCTCTCAGCCCAGCTCTGCAGCTTATCTATGTCCCTTTGTAAGCTACAACATCCTTCACTGCTATCCACAACTCCACCGACCTTAGTGTCTTCTGCAAATTTACTAAGCCATCCTTCTATGCCCACATCTAGGTCATTTATAAAAATGACAAACAACAGTGGCCCCAAAACAGATCCTTGCGGTACACTGCTAGCAACTGAACTCCAGGATGAACATTTCCCATCAACCACCACCCTCTGTCTTTTTTCTGCTAGCCAATTTCTGATCCAAACTGTTAAGTCACCCTCAATCCTATGCCTCTGTATTTTGTGCAATAGCCTACCATGGGGAACCTTATCAAACGCCTTACTGAAATCTATATATACCACATCAACCGCTTTACCCTCATCTGCCTGTTTGGTCACCTTCTCAAAGAACTCAGTAAGGTTTGTGAGACATGGCCTTACCTTCACAAAATCATGGTCACTATCCTTAATCAACTTATTCCTCTCTAGATGATTATAAATCCTATCTCTTAAAATCCTTTCCAACACTTTACCCACAACCGAAGTAAGGCTTACTGGTCTATAATTACCAGGGTTGTCTTTACTCCCATTCTTGAACAAGGGGACAATATTTGCTATCCTCCAGTCTTCTGGCACTATTCCTGTAGTAAATGATGACATAAAGATCAAAGACAAAGGCTCTGTTGTTGTGTATTTTAAAGACTGCCTTGGAGGATGCTTACCTGAAGATCGGAGGTTGAATGTCCTTGATCGCTGAAGTATTTCCTGACTGGGAGTGAACATTCCTGTTGTACAATGGGTTTCAAGATGCCCCCAACATAGCCAGAGAGATCCTCACACAGGGTCCATTGCCCGATACAATAGTATGTCCAGGTGTGCTGGATTTGTGTATCTTCGGAAGGCAGTGTAAGTCTCCTATGCAAGAAGTACGCGGGAAGAGAGTCCGCAGGATATGTCCATTGCATATGCTGAGGGCAAGGATGCCCCGAGGCATGGTATATCGATGCAACCATGCAGAAACTATGACAACAGATGAAGGGACACCACGTGACAATCGTCAGACAGGAATGTCTCCTCTCAGCCGGGGAACACCAGTGATCAAGGACATTCTGCCTCTGATCTCTGGGTAAGCATCCTCCAATGCAGCCTTCAAGATACACAATGCAGAATTGCTGAGCGGAAACTGATAGCCAAGTTCCATACCCCATGAAGATGGCCTCGACTGTGATTTTGGCTTAATGTCACACAACACGTGACCCCACCACACTGTTCCCTATCTGTAAAACCTTCCTTCCTGGCCTGTTTTGACACCATCACCTTAATAACTTGTTACCATTTCTCTAATTAATTAGTTTACACAGTTTTGGATTACTTAATATTCTGGTTAGATCCTCGATATGTGACTCTTATACCTATCAAGTTATTCCAGTCATTTAGTTTGTCTCCAGCACCACCTTATTTTTAATGTTCTTGTAATTATCTCTCTGCCTTATTTAATCAGATTGTAGATCATCCCTTCAGTTGTTATTGAGCTGTTACCACTTTACCCACACCATCTAGCACTTTTGGTCACTTGTTTGACTTCACCTGATGAAGGGGCAATGCTACAAAAGCTGGTGATTTCAAATAAACCTGTTGGACTATAACCTGGTGTCATCTGACTTTGGAATTATGATGGAGGCAGAATAAGAGTCAATTGAAATATTCAAGAGGGCATGAGAGAATTGTTTGAAAAGCAAGATTGTGCCAGGTTGGGGTGAAAAGGTAGGTGAGTAACACTGAGGCAAAATGTTTATTTGGAGATCTGGTGAAGATGGAGAGGTGATGGTCCAGTGTTATTATCATTAGACTATTAATCCAGAGACCCAGATAATGTTCTAGGAACCTGGGTTTGAATCTTGCCATAGAAGATGATAGAATTTGAATTGAACAACTATCTGGAATTAAGAGTCTAATGATGACCATGAATCCATTTTCAATTATCAAGAAAAACCCATCTGGTTCACTCATGTCCTATAGGGAAGGAAACTGTCATCCTTACCTGGTCTGGCCTACATGTGACTGCAGACCCACAGCAATGTGGTTGACCCTTAATTGTTGTCTGGGCAATTAGGGATGGGCAATAAATGCTGGGCCAGCCAGATCCTGTGAATGAATGAAAAAAAATGGGCTGAATGGCTCCTTCTACACTGGACTATTCTGTGATTTGACGTTTATGTTTTCAAGTGTATTTGTACGTTAGACACAATTCCAACATTGGTATTTTGTTTTATTTCTAGGCAAGGTTATATTTCTAAGCCTGGTTATAGTTCTATTTTGTGCTAAGAATGTGCAGTTAGATGAACACGAGACTTTTACTCTCTGATTTCCTGCACTGTCAGATTCATATTCAGTGTATTTTATTTAACACTTCAACTTCATAGCTTACATTTTCATACAAACCTCAATTGCTAATGATGGCAACAAATTCTATCAACTTAACTACATGAAACCATTGCCTTGCAACCCATCTACTCCATCCATAGAATCATACAATACTAAAGAGGTCCTTCAGTACATCAAGTCTGCACAGACAAAAACTACTTGGTTTCTACACTAGTCCCACTTTCCAGCACTTGGTCCATTGCCTTGAATGTTTTGACATTTCAGTGCTCATCCACAGATGTTTTAATGGTTGTGAGGTTTCCTGCCTTGACTCTCCTCCCAGGCAGTGCATGTCAGACCCCCATCACCCTCTGGGTAAAAATAGTTTTTCTCAAATCCCCTTTAAACTTCCTACTTTTCATTTTAAAACTATGCGCCTTGTTAGTGATCCTTCAACTGAGAGGAATAGCTTGCTTTCTGTCCAGCCTGTCCTTTCTCCTCATAACCTTATACATCTCAGTCAGGACCATCCTTAACCTTCTCTCTCCAAAGAAAGCAATCTGAGCTTATCCAGCCTTTCTTCACCGCTAACCTGCTCCATCTTAGACAACATCATGGTGAATCTCATTTGCATCCCCTCCAGTGCAATTGCAGCTTTGCCATAGTTTGGTGACCACTCCTGAGACCGCCTCCAACCTCATAGTCCCACAACCCCGCACCTCCCGCTTCTACCTCCTGCCCAAAATCCACAAACCTGACTGCCCCGGCCGACCCATTGTCTCCGCCTGCTCCTGCCCAACCGAACTCATCTCCGCATACCTCGACACGGTCCTGTCCCCCTTAGTCCAAGAACTCCCCACCTACGTTCGGGACACCACCCATGCCCTCCACCTCCTCCATGATTTTTGCTTCCCCGGTCCCCGATGCCTTATTTTCACCATGGACATCCAGTCCCTGTACACCTCCATCCCCCATCACGAAGGACTCAAAGCCCTCCGCTTCTTCCTTTCCCGCCGTACCAACCAGTACCCTTCCACTGACACCCTCCTTCGACTGACTGAACTGGTCCTCACCCTGAACAACTTCCCTTTCCAATCCTCCCACTTCCTCCAAACGAAAGGAGTAGCCATGGGCACCCGCATGGGCCCCAGCTATGCCTGCCTCTTCGTAGGATATGTGGAACAGTCCATCTTCCGCAACTACAGTGGCCCCACCCCCCACCTTTTCCTCCGCTACATCGATGACTGTATCGGCGCCGCCTCGTGCTCCCACGAGGAGGTTGAACAGTTCATCCACTTCACCAACACCTTCCACCCCGACCTCAAATTCACCTGGACAGTCTCAGATTCCTCCCTCCCCTTCCTCGACCTTTCTATTTCTATCTCAGGCGACCGAATCAACACGGACATCTACTACAAACCGACCGACTCCCACAGCTACCTGGACTACACCTCCTCCCACCCTGCCCCCTGTAAAAACGCCATCCCATTCTCCCAATTCCTTCGTCACCGCCGTATCTGCTCCCAGGAGGACCAGTTCCAAAAACGTACAACCCTTCTTCAAGGACCGCAATTTCCCCCCAGATGTGGTCGACGATGCCCTCCACCGCATCTCTTCCACTTCCCGCTCCTCCACCCTTGAGCCCCGCCCCTCCAACCGCCACCAGGACAGAACCCCACTGGTCCTCACCTACCACCCCACCAATCTCCATGTACAGCGCATCATCCGCCGTCATTTCCGCCACCTCCAAACGGACCCCACCACCAAGGATATATTTCCCTCCTCTCCCCTATCAGCATTCCGTAAAGACCACTCCCTCCGTGACTCCCTCGTCAGATCCACACCCCCCACCAACCCAACCTCCACTCCCGGCACCTTCCCCTGCAACCGCAGGAGGTGCAAGACTTGCGCCCACACCTCCCCCCTCACCTCCCTCCAAGGCCCCAAAGGAAACTTCCATATCCGCCACAGATTCACCTGCACCTCCACACACATCATCTATTGCATCCTCTGCACCCGATGTGGCCTCCTCTACATTGGGGAGACAGGCCGCCTACTTGCGGAGCGTTTCAGAGAACACCTCTGGGACACCTGGACCAACCAACCCAACCACCCTGTGGCTCAACACTTCAACTCCCCCTCCCACTCCACCAAGGATATGCAGGTCTTTGGACTCCTCCATCGCCTGACCACAACAACACGACGGTTGGAGGAAGAGCGCCTCATCTTCCGCCTAGGAACCCTCCAACCACAAGGGATGAACTCGGATTTCACCAGTTTCCTCATTTCCCCTCCCCCCACCTTGTCTCAGTCAAATCCATCGAACTCAGCACTGCCTTCCTAACCTGCAATCTTCTTCCTGACCTCTCCGCCCCCACCCCAGTCTGACCTATCACCCTCACCTTGACCTCTTTCCACCTATCACATTTCCGACACCCCTCCCCCAAGTCCCTCCTCCCTACCTTTTATCTTAGCCTGCTGGACAAACTTTCCTCATTCCTGAAGAAGGGCTTATGCCCGAAACGTCGATTCTCCTGTTCCCTGGATGCTGCCTGACCTGCTGCGCTTTTCCAGCAACACATTTTCAGCTCTGATCTTCAGCATCTGCAGACCTCACTTTCTACTCCTGAGACACAACCTAATCTGAACCAAATATGACATCATCTTAGATCATGATGGACGTTTCTGACCTTACACCCTCCTCCATCATAAAGCCACCTGTTTCTCCATTGTCTGCCTGAGTAACCTGCAGCTGAATGACTATCAGCCTGGTTTACTACTGCGCTCAGTGTCAGTTTCGTACCATCACTGTCAAAAACTTTAACTTTGTACCCAGACCCGATCCCGCTCAAACAGTCACTTACACATTGTCCTTTCCACACGAGCAAAACTTCACTCCTGGTTTAACTAATTCCGCTCCACCCCCAGTGCCTCAAATTTAAAAGATACATCCTCAGGTTTAAATCCCTCCCTGGTCTATTCCTCTTGGAGCTCAGTGAACTCTTCCAATTCCACAAATTAACCCCCTCACCTCTCCATTCCTCTGTGGAATCCCATTTTCATGTTCCTTGGCATGATCCCTCAGCTCCCTACAGCACCCAAAACCATCCTACCCCCCACCATCTCCCTCTACTCATTTCAATCCTTTCTTGGAACAGACCTTTGTGCCACTCCTCCTGATATTTGTTACTTTTGGTTTCCATTTTCTTTTCCTTGTGCCTCAGTAAATGGCCTGGCAGTCTTTCTTCGGTCAAAGTGATTTACAGGTGCAAGATGTTGTAATGTTTGATGTTATAAATCCAGTTAATGGTTAAGCCAACTATTCTGAGAGGGGCTTTCACTGTTTTAACTGTATTTTATTAACATAGAACATAGAACATAGAAGAATACAGCGCAGTACAGGCCCTTGGGCCCTCGATGTTGCGCCGATCCAAGCCCACCTAAACTACACTAACCCACTATCCTCCATATACCTATCCAATGCCCTCTTAAATGCCCATAAAGAGGGAGAGTCCACCACTGTTACTGGCAGGGCATTCCATGAACTAACGACTCGCTGAGTGAAGAACCTACCCCTAACATCAGTCCTATATCTACCCCCCCTTAATTTAAAGCTATGCCCCCTTGTAATACCCGACTCAATACGCGGGAAAAGGTTCATACTGTCGACCCTATCTAACCCCCTAATCATCTTGTACACCTCAATCAAGTCACCCCTAAACCTTCTTTTCTCTAGTGAAAACAGCCCCAAGTGCCTCAGTCTTTCCTCATACGATTTTCCTTTCATACCAGGCAACATCCTGGTAAACCTCCTCTGCACCCGTTCCAATGCCTCCACATCCTTCCTATAGTATGGCGACCAAAACTGCACACAATATTCCAGATGCGGCCGTACCAGAGTCTTATACAACTGCATCATGACCTCAGGACTCCGGAACTCAATTCCACTACCAATAAAAGCCAGTACGCCATATGCCTTCCTCACCGCACTATTTACCTGGGTGGCAACTTTCAGAGATCTGTGTACATAGACACCAAGATCCCTCTGCTCATCCACACTACCAAGTATCCGACCATTAGCCCAGTACCCCATCTTTTTGTTATTCTTCCCAAAGTGAATCACCTCGCACTTAGCTACATTGAATTCCATCTGCCACCTTTCTGCCCAGCTCTGCAGCTTCTCTATATCCTGCTGTAACCTGCCACATGCTTCCTCACTGTCAACAACTCCTCCGACTTTCGTGTCATCCGCAAACTTGCTCACCCAACCTTCTAACCCCTCTTCCAGGTCATTTATAAAAATGACAAACAGCAATGGTCCCAAAACAGATCCTTGCGGAACACCGCTAGTGACGGCACTCCATGAAGAAACTTTGCCATCAACTACTACCCTCTGTCTTCTTCCATCCAGCCAATTCCTAATCCAAACCTCCAACTCACCCTCAATGCCATATCTCCGTATTTTCTGCAGTAGCCTACCATGGGGAACCTTATCGAACGCCTTACTAAAATCCATATATACCACATCTACCGCTTTCCCCTCATCAACCTCCTTCGTCACCTTTTCAAAGAATTCAATAAGGTTTGTGAGGCACGACTTGCCCTTCACAAAACCATGCTGACTATCCTTGATCACATTATTCCTATCTAGATGTGCATAAATCCTATCCCTTACAATTCTCTCTAAGACTTTGCCCACAACAGAAGTGAGACTCACCGGCCTATAGTTACTAGGGCTATCCCTACTCCCCTTTTTGAACAAGGGAACCACATTTGCTATCCTCCAGTCTTCTGGGACTACTCCTGTAGACAAAGAGGACATAAAAATCAAGGCCAATGGCTCTGCAATCTCCTCCCTTGCTTCCCAGAGAATCCTAGGATAAATGCCATCAGGCCCAGGGGACTTATCTATTTTCACCTTTTCCAGGATTTCCAACACCTCTTCTCTACATACCTCAAAGCCATCCATTCTACTTATTTGTGCCTCAGTATTCTCATCGACAACAATGCCCTGTTCCTGAGTGAATACTGAAGAAAAGTATTCATTCAGTGTCTCCCCAATCTCTTCCGCCTCCACACGCAACTTCCCCCTACTATCCTTGACTGGACCTATTCCTACCCTAGTCATTCTTTTATTCCTAACATGAAGCTTCAATAGAGATGAGGCAGGACAACAAATTTTGGAATTAAATAATTATCTCAACAGCAATTTGATGATGATGTGATTGCTGTGATCTAATCTAATCTAAAAAAAATCCAGTTGGAGTGACATTGGTAGGTCTTTGGGTCATTCTACAGCTCTCCAGCCAACCAGACCACTGGAATGAATAATCATATTTTTGATATTCTTTTGCATTATTGCCTATTATTACATTTTTGATTTAAAAAATTACTGATAACTCATTCAGGTGTATGTCAGCCTCAATGAAAACTGCTTTATTTTCTGTAGACTTTGTACAGTGAGTGGACAGATCATAGACAGTGGGGGAGAGCTGGAGAGTGGACAGTACTATGTAGCTGTGGGATCTGAGAAGTTCAAACATCTTCCTTACCTTGAACTCCTCGTTTGCAAAATGTCATCACAAAATGCTTACAGGTAATTTCAGTTCAAGCACTTGGTTTTGTATCATTCTGTTGTCTTATGAGCTCAGTTACACTCTCTCACTTGGATGAGAATTACATTGAAGTGAATAATTGGAGCTGAAATTATACTTACAGCAATAAATGAGTGAATGTATGTTTCTCTTCGTAATGCCTACACTGTAAACTCCTAAATCACACAAAGCTCTGCATTCCCAGGTCTTTGTTGAACTGGTATCAGACCATATTGTTCAGATTAAAAGATACTAAACAGTGAATTAAGAGTGCCAGATTGATCTAAACAAGTCAATGCAGTGACACCATGAATTATATGAAGCAATTGACCAGACCTTCATGTTTATATCATCAGCTGCTGGAGCTGTGTTAATGTAATGTTGCACTGACAACATGTTTGAATCTATTCCATCTTATGAAAGGGGGAGAGCATCTTGACATTTTACAAACTCTACCACATACAGTGTAACAACCACAGGGGACACCAAAACTCTTGTTGAATAGCAACACAAGAAGCAAGTCTGAATGGCTAAAATGGACCTTTTCGAAATGGGTTTATCACAAGTTATTACTGTTAATAGGTTAATAGGTTATGCATTAGCCAGGAACATAGTAACACACAGGGGCTGACTTGGTAGCTAAATGTGTTGTTAGTATTTTCTTTCCTTGAAATCTCTAAGCTAAGGAAATGCTGCAGGAAAGGCAATCCTCCTCTATCTGTAATGCCCTGAATTAGCCTCTAAAAGACATCAGGAGCAACCCAGAGACACCTCTCTCCTTTCCCCAGCCCTCGGTAAACAGATACTGATGTATTGTGCCGTCATGGAGAGTGGGGGCATGGCTTTGGCATTTTGTTACCACCTCTGCAGACACTGGTGTTCTGATAATCTCTGTCAATGGGACACAGCACCGTGTGTAATCCCAGGCTGGTACAGACAAAGTGATACATCACTGTAATCTACATCTGATCACACCACCATCATACAGTCTCTCTGCTCCAGCAGTGCAGGCAGTTGAGAGAAGAAAAATACTGGCAGTTTATAAATCGGAAATTATTTCAGTTTCACAATACCATTGAGACATTGAATAAAATAGTGTTATGCAAGTTCCAAAAGTCCAATCCTTGATTATAACTTTGGTTTCTCTGAGAGATTGATGAGTAAAAATCATTTAACTTAGTGCAGAGAAGTTTCCTCCCATTGTCAGTCTGGGTCAGGCTGGCTTATGTCAGGCTGGACTGTCACACTGCCTGCTCTTATTCTGAAGGGGAACCATTAAATCACAGTCCAGCTTCTCATTGCTATTAGTACAGATACTGAGTTAAGACAGGTTGCTCAGGATGGGGCACAAACTCCAAGCTGCCTTTAGTGATGGGAATCTGAGCTCCTTTTGCCTCACCTCCCAGAACTGCACTTGGTGCAGGAGTTGGGAGGTCATGTTGCAGCTGTACAGGACATTTGTTGGGTCACTTTGGGAATGTGTGTGCAGTTCTGGTCTCCCTACTGTAGGAAGGATGTTGTGAAACTTGAAAGGGTTCAGAAAAGATTTACGAGGATGTTGCCAGGGTTGGAGGGTTTGAGCTATAGGGAGAGGCTGAACAGGCTGGGGCTGGTTTCTCTGGAGCATCAGAGTTTGAGGAGTGACCTTATAGAGGTTTATAAAATCATGAGGGGCATGGACAGGGTAAACAGACCCCAAGATTGTTTTTTCCTGGGATGAGAGAGTCCAAACCGAGAGGGCATAGTTTTAAGGTGAGGGGGGGGGGATGTAAAAGGGATTTAAGGGGCAACTTTTTCACACAGAGGATGGTGCGTGTATGGAATGAGCTGCCAGAAAAAGTGGTGGAGGCTGGTACAATGACAACAATTAAAAATTAGCTGGATAGGTATATGAATAGCAAGGGTTTAGAGGGATATGGGCCAAACACTAGGAAATGGGACTAGATTAATTTTGGATATCTGTTCGGTATGGACGAGCTGAAGTGCAGGATGTGTTTCTGTGCTACAGCCTGATGTCTCTATAACTCTATAACTGTCTTTGCCAAGCTCTCAGTCCCAAATTGTTTCCCAGCTTTCCAGAGTGTCCTCCCAAAGTCCTGCCATTTGCCCCTATCTTCTGATGACCTGCTTTAAGGTGTGTTTTCGGGGTATTATAAGGCAATTCAAGTTCAGCCCAAGTGGGATTATTGTCAGGACTGTGGAGCTGGAAAAGCACAGCAGGTCAGGCAGCATCTGAGGAGCAGGAGAATCGATGTTTCGGGCAAACGTCCTTCACCAGATTCTCCTGCTCCTCGGATGCTGCCTGACCTGCTATGCTTTTCCAGCACCACACTCTCGACTCTGATCTCCAGCATCTGCAGTCCTCACTTTCACCAAGTGGGATTGTTGTCTGCCACCTATCTTCACTGCAGTAAAAATGAAAGCTGTTTAACCACATTTGCAAATGTGAACACGAGCAGAGAGTTCAGAAAGAAGACACACTGACTCTTAATGATTTTTTTTAATGAAGCTTTCATATGGGGAGAAACAGAAAATAATTGTGATCTGAATATTCCATTTCCAGGCATCAGCAAATGGTCAAACACAAGAATCTCATCAAAGAGGTAAATCATCACCAGCTGAGTATAACTAAAAAACAAGGCTGATTGTGATTAAAAGCGGGCTGGGTGGGAGGGTGAGCTGTGAGAAGGATGCTGAGAGGCTTCAGTGTGTTTTGGACAAGTTCAGTGAGTTGGCAAATGCATGGCAGATGAAAGATAATCTGGTTAAATGTGACATTACCTGCTTTGATGGCAAAAACAGGCAAGCAACCTTATTGTCTGAATGGTAATATCATGGGAAAGGGGGAGGTGCAGTGAGATCTGGGTGTCCTTCTGCACCAGTGAGTGAAAGTAAATGTACAGGTAGAGCAGGCAGTGAAGATGCCAAATGGTCTGTTGGCCTTCACAGCGAGAGGATTTGAGTATAGGTGCAGGGATGTCTTGCTGCAATTATACAGGGCCTTGGAGAGACTGTACCTGGAGTACTCTGTGCAACTTTGGTCTCCTTATCTGAGGAAGGATGTTCTGGCAATGGAGAGAGTGCAATGGTGATTTACTAGACTGATTCCTGGGATGGCAGGACTGACTATGCAGAGAGATTGGATCAGTTAGGAGAGTTTCTAGAGTTTAGAAAGGGAGGGTTGGGTAACCTTATAGAAACCTTTAAAATTCTAAGAGGATCAGATAGGATAAATGTAGAAGGGTGTTCCTGATCACCAGGAAATCCATATCTGGGATCACAGTCTAAGGATACGAGGGTAGGCCATTTAGGACTGAGATGAAGAAAAATGTTTTCACCCAGAAAGTGGCAAGTTTATGAAATTCCCTGCCATATAAAGTGGTTGAGGCCAAAACATTCCACGTTTTCAAGAAGGAGTCAGGCATAGTTCTTAGGGTTAAAGGGACAAAAGTGTATGGGGAGAAAGCCAGGTTCAGTATTGGATCATCAGCCATGGTCATGGATTTGAGACGTGGATAGAGCAGGGTGAGGAATGAATGTTGCAGGTTTAGATCTTTCATTAAGATCAGAGAAGGTGGTAAAAGAGGGGGAGCTGTGGCTTTGTTAGTCAAGGACAGTATAATGGTGGCTGAAAGAACGTTTGACGGGTACTCGTCTTTTGAGGTGGTATGTGCTGAGGTTAGAAACAGGAGAGGAGAGGTCACACTGCTGGGAGTTTTTTATAGGACTCCGCAAAGTTCCAGGGAGGTGGAAGAGAGGTGGTCATTATGGGGGACTTTATCTTCCCCATCATTGACTAGAAATGCTATAAGTCTAGTATGTTGAATGGATCAGTTTTTGTCCAATGTGTACAGGAGGGTTTCCTGACACAGTATGTCAAAGGGCCGACAAGACGGGAGGCCACATTGGATCTGGTACTCGGTAATGAACCAGGCCAGGGGTTTGATTTAGTGGTAGGTGAGCACTTTGGAGAGAGTGACCATAATTCAGTTAAATTTAGTTTAACGATGGAAAGGGATAGGTACATGCCACAGGGCAAGAGTTATCATTGGGGGAACGGCAATTATAATGCGATTAGGCAAGGCATAGAATGGGGCAGTAAAATGCAGAAGATAGGGACAATCAAAATGTGGACCTGGTTTAAGGAACAGACATTGCATGTCCCTGTCAGGCGGGGAGGAAGTGATAAAGTAAGTGAACCGTGGTTTACTAAAGAAATTGTATCACTTGTCAAGCAGAAGAGCAAGGCTTGTGTGATGTTGAGGCAAGATAGCTCAGATGAGGCAATGGAGAGTTACAGATCAGCTGGGAAGAACTTAAAGAGAGAGTTAAGAAGAACAAAGAGGGGACATGAGCAGTCATTAGCAGGTAGAATAAAGGAGAACCCTAAAGCTTTCTATAGGTATGTGAGGAATAAAAGGATGACAAGGATAGGAATAGGGCCTGTCAAAGACAGAAGTGGGAGGTTGTGTGTGGACCCTGTGGAGATCAGAGAGGTGCTAAACAAATATTTCTCATCTGTTTTCACTCAGGAAAAGGAAAATATTGCAGAGGAGAAGACTGAGATACGGGCTGTTAGACTTGAAAGGATTGAGGTTAGTAAGGAGGAGGTGTTATCAATTCTAGAATGTGTGAAACAAGATAAATCCCCTGACTTGGATGAGATTTTTCCAAGAATTCTCTGGGAAGCTTGGGAGGAGATGGCGGAGTCTTTGGCTTTGATCTTTGAGTTGTCATTGTCCACAGATTTAGTACCAGAGGACTGGAGGATTGCAAATGTTGTGCCCTTGTTCAAGAAGGGCAGTAGAGATGACCCAGGTACTTATAGACCAGTGAGCCTTACATCTGTTGTAGGAAAGGTTTAGAAAGGATTATAAGATATAGGATTTATAATCATCTAGCAAGCAACAATTTGATTGAAAATAGTCAACATGGATTCGTCAAGGGCAGGTCATGTCTCACAAACCTCATTGGGTTTTTTGAGAAGGTGACCAAGCATGTAGATGAGGGTAGGGCAGTTGACGTGGTATACATGGACTTCAGTAAAGCCTTTGATAAGGTTCCACATGGTAGGCTGTTGGAGAAAATGCAGAGCATGGGATTGAAGGTGATTTAGCAGTTTGGATTAGAAACTGGCTTTCTGAAAGAAGGCAGCGAGTGGTGGTTGATGGAAAATATTCAGCCTGTAGTCCGATTACTAGTGGTGTGCCACAAGGGTCTGTTTTGGGACCACTGCTGTTTATCATTGTTATAAATGACTTAGACGCAGGCATAGGTGGATGGGTTAGTAAGTTGGCAGATGATACTAAAGTCGGTGGAGTGATGGACAGTGTGGAAGAATGTTGCAGGTTGCAGCGGGACTTGGATAAACTGCAGAATTGGGCTGAGAGGTGGCAAATGGAGTTCAATGCAGCTAAATGTGAGGTGGTTCACTTTGGGAAGAATAACAGGAAGGCAGAATACTGGGTCAATGGAAAGATTCTTGGTCGTGTGGATGTGCAGAGGGATCTTGGAGTCCATGTACATAGATCCCTGAAAGTTGCCACCCAGGTTGATAGTGCTGTTAAGAAAGCATACGGTGTGTTAGGTTTCATTAGTAGAGGGATTGAGTTCAGGAACAGTGATGTCATGCTGCACTATACAAAACACTAGTGCGGCCTCACTTGGAATATTGCGTACAGTTCTGGTCACCATATTTCAGGAAGGATGTGGAAGCATTGGAAAAAGTGCAGAGGAGATTTACCAGGATGTTGCCTGGTCTGGAAGGAAGGTCTTATGAGGAAAGGCTGAGGGACTTGGGTCTGTTCTCATTGGAGAGAAGAAGGCTAAGAGGCAATTTAATAGAGACATACAAGATGATCAGAGGATTAGATAGCGCGGACAGTGAGAGTCTTTTTCCTAGGATGATGACATCTGCTTGTACGAGAGGGCATAGCTGCAAATTGAGGGTTGATAGATTTAAGACAGATGTCAGAAGCAGATTCTTTACTCAGAGAGTGGTAAGGGTGTGGAATGCCCTACCTGCCAATGTAGTCAACTCAGCCACATTAGGGGCATTTAAACAATCCTTGGATAAGCACATGGATGATGATGGGATAGTGTAGGGTGATGGGCTTAAATTAGTTCACAGGTTGGCGCAACATTGTAGGCCGAAGGACCTGTTCTGCATTGTATTGATCTATGTTCTATGTTCTATGTTCTATGTCATATTGAATGGTAGAATAGACTGAAGGGACTGAATAGCCTATTTCTGCTACTATTTTCTGTTTCGATTTCTGAAACACCACACAATCAGTAACAAAGGCATCTTCATTCCAAGGAGTCAATGCCTACTCATTATGGGCCGACAGTTAGTGTTAGGGTAAAGACTTAAATAATCCTATAACATCATATACCTGTGTATCTCCATCCCTGCTTCATCTCGGGAGACAGCATCAGAATACGAGCCTGGACCCTCTCGCTCGATGCCCAGAGTCAGAGGCGACTGTGGGATTACGCAGTGTGATCATCTCCAGCTCAGAGGTTGTGGACACGGGAGCGATGGGGCTGGTGGTGATGGGAAAGAAACGCATCGCCAGGACCCTGGGAACGATGTCGGACAGCAGTAACTGGAGGAACAGAGAGGGTGGAGGCTACGGAGAGAGAAAGATGAACTTTTGAAGCTGTGTCAGCAATTTAATACCAATTTATTCAGTAGTTTCCCATTTATAAAATTTATTCAGTAACTTATGCTGTAATCCAAGATGGCACCACAATGTAGTGATACTATCCACTTTTCACCGTACCTCGATACAAGTGACAATATTAAATAAATCTAAATCTAAACCTAAATTGGAAGAAATATAGTCGCTTAGTGCTCAAAGCTCCTGTGTTATTTTTAGTAAATTGACTCATATATTTAGGTGAAAAACAGTCTGTATGCTCTTTTAACAAAGCCAAGGGGCTGGCAGCCATTCCTAAGTCAGGTGCTGACTGACAGCAAAGGTTTCTATAACTTGTGTTGACAAATGGAATTTTATATTATGTTTGTTCAAACTGTTCAAAACACAGAGGCACAGAATTCTATTTTTGATAGGAGCATCATCTTTACATTAACTTATGTTAATATTTAATAGCTGTATCTGCTAATAGCTCCAGCTTCCTCCTGAGACATAGGCCATGATCTGATAGTCACCATGTTAATACATTCTGTGTTTCTGATTCAATGGCTCTTACAAATCGTAGCAAATGTGAGAGGGCAAGTCCCTAAGTTCAATTTAAGCAAAATTGATAAACCAACACATTTTACAGTGTGGCAAATGGTTTCAAATT
The DNA here is from genome assembly GCF_037043375.1 of Chiloscyllium plagiosum. NCBI lineage: Eukaryota > Metazoa > Chordata > Chondrichthyes > Orectolobiformes > Hemiscylliidae > Chiloscyllium > Chiloscyllium plagiosum. The sequence goes on from NW_028270168.1 coordinate 3,101,558, forward strand.
CAATCCAGTATTTAAACCCATTGATCAGAAATTTTCCCAGTTACAGTTACACAATCCTTCTTCACTTAATCGGAACTGGGCAGAATATTTCTGTTGAGATACCGATGGTACTGGATGTTTAACCATTGACAGAAATAAAAATGCTTGCCCAATGTCGAAACCTCATCTTCAACACACAACAGAAGTAATTACAGAACATATTATCATTCCAGCAGTAAGTGTAGACATAAATCATACATGACACCTCCACAAGCACACAGCTATAATTTACAGCTCATTATAATCTCATCTAATCTGATTCTTGCTTGTATGTAGTTAGTCGGTTTGCTTTGGTTAGATGACTAGAGTGTGACACAGAAAATAGGTAAAAGAATTAGCACTTTTCTGGTGCAGGTGGTAGTGTCCCTACATCTGAGCTGAAAATGTGTTGCTGGAACAGCGCAGCAGATCAGGCAGCATCCAGGGAACAGGAGAATCGACGTTTCAGGCATAAGCCCTTCTTCAGGATTCCTGAAGAAGGGCTTATGCCCGAAATGTCGATTCTCCTGTTCGCTGGATGCTGCCTGACCTGCTGCGCTGTTCCAGCAACATATTTTCAGCTCTGATCTCCAGCATCTGCAGACCTCACTTTCTCCCTACATCTGAGCTAGGGGACCAAGGTTCAAGTCTAACCTGCTCTGGAAGTGAGTAATAACACTGAACTGTTTGATTACAAACACCATAACTCAGAGTGTTGATTCGATTACTGTACTGCCTTTGTGGAGGCCTTCCTCATCACCTTATCTCACAGTTGTGGACTGGTTACCCTCACTCTGCATGTAACCAATTCTCTCCCTCCCTAAAGGAAAGAGATACCTCTGGTCCTTTCTATATTATGGCTCCTTCTCAGCTCATATACATTTCCCATTTTATGTTTCTACCATTACTGTTTCATTAATTGTTACTAAGACGGGCAGGTGTCTTCAGCATCTCACCCAAGTAGTTGTTGTTCATCTGTAAACCTTGAAAAATTATTTTCTTTTGAAACTATAAGATTGTGAAATCATGTTTCAACAGTTTCTGAAAGAGCTTTCAGTACACAAGTGTTTAAATGTAATTTAACTTTTATAAGATTGACACAGCGCCTTTTAATTTAAAATTATATGATATGAAAATGAAAAACAAATTATTATGCCACTAATTATTGTCAATTGTTTGTTTCTGTTGTGTGAAACAGTATGTTCTATCCCGAGATGGAATCAGTGATTCTGCGCTGTTGCCTTCAGCTGTTCAGGTAATGATCAGACAGGCTCAGACTCACAGAATGAGCTGTCCCACCTCCTCAGCCTTTACAATGAAGGATGGTGATCTTCCTTGCACTGATAAACTGTTTATTACCAAATCTATTTTATTGAGCAGTGTTTATCATGTGGTGTAATCACAACCAAGGAGAGGCAGCTACTCTTCATGCCACCAGAGGGAATCACTGAGCAAAAAGCATTGGAATTAATCAGAAAACCAGTGCAGACGCGAGAGGGGTTTTAATGAAATTGGTCTGTGATTTCATTACTTTTGCCATGCATCTTTTAATTCTACATCTATCCAAACCAGTTTTTCTGATGGATAAATGGGTGGAACACAACACAGAAGCAGGAGGAAGCTATTCAGCCCTTTGTGACTCTTCTGCCATTCAATGAGATCATGGCCACTCCATTTACCTGCCTTTTGGCCCATATCCCTTAACACCTTTGCTTAGCAAAAATATATCCTTTTCAGATTTAAAATTAAAATACTGATCCAGCATCCACTGTCTTTTTGTGGAAGAGAGTTCCAAACCTCTCCCACCCTTTGCATGTGGAAGTGCTCCCTTACATCTCTCCTGAATGGTTTAGATTAGATTACTTACAGTGTGGAAACAGGCCCTTTGGCCCAACAAGTCCACACCAACCCTCCGAAGAGCAACCCACCCAGAACCATTCCCCTAACACTACAGGCAATTTAGCATGGCCAATTCACTTGACCTGCACATCTTTGGACTGTGGGAGGAAACCGGAGCACCCGGAGGAAACCCACGCAGACACGGGGAGAATATGCAAACTCTACACAGAGAGTTGCCTGAGGCAGGAATTGAACCTGGGTCTCTGGCGCTGGGAGGCAGCAGTGCTAACCACTGTGCCACTGTGGCCCTAACTCTCAGACTGTGTCCCTAGTTCTAGAATCCCAACTGGTGGAAGCAGTTTATCTTTATCTACCCTGTCTTTATCTGTTAATAGCCTGAAAACTTTGATTAGATTATCTCTTAACCTTCTAAATTCCTGAGAAAATAGGCCTCATTTGTGTGATCTCTCCTAATAACCTAACCCCAGAAGTCCAGGTAACATTCTTGTAAAGCTACATTGTACTCCCTCCAAAGCTAACCTATCCTTCCTGAGGGTTGGTGCCCAGATCTGCTCACAGTGCTCCCAGTGAGATCTAATCAGGGTTTTGTGTAACTGCAGCTTAACATCTGTATCCTTGTATTCCAGTCCTCTGCGAATAAAGGTCAGCACTTCATTAGCTTCCTTGATTATTTTCTGTATTTGTTTGTGACATTTTAAAGATCTCTGTACTTGAACCCCCAAATTTCCTTGGATACTGTTTTAAAAAATTCTCAAGGTCAGGTTCGTAGGAGAGTAGTCTGACACAGAACAAACGACCAAGAGGCGAGTCTGCTAGAATATGAGCATTTTATTCCCCGCAGCGTCGCCAAAACCAGGTCTCATCTTACAACGGGTCTGGCTTATACTCACTCTACATGTTACCGGAACTGGGAGCCGTCAGTTCTCGTAGAGCGGTTGCCAACAACCCACGCTCGGCGGTTAAACGTAACCCCGGAGCAGACTCCCGGGTCTGGCTTATACTCACTCTACATGTTACCGGAACTGGGAGCCGTCAGTTCTCGTAGAGCGGTTGCCAACAACCCACGCTCGGCGGTTAAACGTAACCCCGGAGCAGACTCCCGGGTCTGGCTTATACTCACTCTACATGTTACCGGAACTGGGAGCCGTCAGTTCTCGTAGAGCGGTTGCCAACAACCCACGCTCGGCAGTTAAACGTAACCCCGGAGCAGACTCACCGAACTGGAGACGTTTCCAGCTGATATACTCTTTTCCAGATATAAACATTCATGTGAACAGCAGAGCAAGGCTAAAAAACACATTCCATTCTGGTTACATACAGATAAGAAGATTCACACGGGACTAAGCAACACCTCCATTCCGGTTAGATTCACACATGTATTGGGACATAATTTTTAACCGTTTCACCACATTCCACTGCTTGGAATTTTACACCACATTCCACTGCTTGGCCCAATACATGTGTTACATTATGATTCACACATGTATTGGGACATAATTTTACACCACAGATACCCACTGTATTTAGCTTCATACCATCCCCTGATCTGTCTTTTCTCAGCCCAAGATGGATGACCTCACATTTGCTGACATTGAACTACATTTGCCACAGTTTTGCCCATTAACCCAGTCTTTCAATATTCCTTTGTAATTATATGCTATCATCTACAATGTTACCCAATATTGTGTCAACAGCAAATTTGGATATATGACTTTTTATGTCATCACCCATATCTTTAATAAATAATGTGAACAACTGAGGCCCCTAATACAGGTCCATGTGTGACATTACTGGTCACATGTTGCCAATTTGAGTACCTACTCATTATCCTTATTTTCTGTCACTTGCTACTCAACCATTTTTCCCAGCCATGTCAGTAATTTGCCCTCAGTTCCATGGGATTCTACCTTACTTAACAGTCTCTTATGTGGGACTTTATCAAATACCTCCTGAAAGTCCATATGACAACATCCATAGACATCCCCCTGACCATTACCTTAGTCACCTCTTCAAAACATTCCGTGAGGTTTGTCAGGCATGACCTACCTGTCCTATATCCATCTGGCTCTCCCTGTTTAACTGAAACTTTTCAAGATGTTAAGTTACTTTATCCTTGATTATAGACTCCAACTATTTGTCCCACCACAGACGTAAGGCTAACTGCGCTGGAATTCTCTGGTTTTCCTCCTTTGATTTTCTTTTTGCACTTCTCTGTGTTAAACCAGGGCAATGGGTTAGGTGTCCAAATGAATCCAAGATCACTGAGCTGGAATTGCCAGAAGTAACTGTTTTCTTCTGGACAGATGCTGCCAGACCTGCTGAGTTTCTCGAGCTTTGCCTGTTTTTTTATTTCATATTTCAGGATCTGTGGTATTTTACTTTCATATGTTTGGAAATTTGAAAGGATAAATCAGAATTCTGCAACTTCCTTGAGTGGGGCCTAAAGGGGGCTCTGCATTCTGTGGAGAAATAGAACAAAGATAAAAGAAAATTTACAGCCCAGGAATAGGCCCTTCGTCCCTCCAAGCCTGAGCCGATCCAAATGTAATGTCTAAACCTGCTGCCCAATTCCTAAGCATTTGTATCCTCTGCTCCCCACCTATGTCCAGACGCATCTTAAATGAATCTACCGTGCCTGCCTCTACCACCTCTGCTGGCAAAGTGTTCCAAACACCCACCACCCTCTGTGTGAAGTACTTACTGCGTGTATCCCCCTTAAACTTGCCACCTCTCACCTTGAAAGCATAACCTCTCGTTATTGAATCCTTCACCCTGGGAAAAAACTTGTCTCTATCCACCCTGTCTATACCCTTCCTGATTTTTTAAACCTCAATCAGGTCTCCCCTCAATCTCCTTTTTTCTAATGAAAACAAACCTAACCTACTCAACCTTTCTTCATAGCTAGCACCTTCCATACCAGGCAACATCCTCGTAAACCTTCTCTGCACCCTCTCACAAAGCATCCACATCCTTTTAGTAACGTGGCGACCAGAACTGTACACAGTATTCTAAACGCAGCCAAACCAACGTCCTGTCCAATTTTAACATGACTTGCCAGTTCTTATACTCAATACCCCGTCCAATGAAGGCAAGAATACTATATGCCTTCTTGACCACTCTATCCACCTGTGCAACCACCTTCAGGGTACAATGGACCTGCACTCCCAGATCTCTCTGCCCATCAACTTTTCCCAAGACTCTTCCGTTCATTGTATAATTCGCTCTAGAATTAGACTTGCCTAAATGCATCACCTCACATTTGTCTGGATTGAAAACCATCTGCCACTTTTCCGCCCAACTCTCCAGTCTATGTATATCCTCCTGTATTCTCTGACAGTCCCTTATGCTTTCTGCTACTCCACCAATCTTTATGTCATCTGCAAACTTGCTGATCATACCAACAGTGCCCTCTTCCAGATCATTTATGTATATTACAAACAACAGTGACCCCAACACTGACCCCTGTGGAACACCACTGGTCACCTTTCTCCATTTCGAGAAACTCCCTTCAACTACTACTCTCTGTCACCTGTTGCTCAACCAGTTCTTTATCCACCGAGCTAGAACACCCTGCACACCATGTAACTTCACTTACTCCATTAATTTACCATGGGCAACCTTATCAAACACCTTACTAAAGTCCGAAATCCGGCTTCATTAAAGGGGAAGTGAGATGTGTACATTAGGCAGTAAGTAATAGGAAGATAAGGGGAGGTCCCTTCCCAACAGCTCTGTGAGTGTACCTACAATGGTTCAGGAAGGAAACTCCTTCCCATCTTCTCCAGAACGACTGGGTGATGGACGTGTGGGAGCGCAGGCAGCAGCAACCACAACCTGGGAATGAGTTCACAAAAATAAAGTGGTAGCAGTTTTGCAAATGGAATTTTAATGAAGATTCCAATCTATTTCCAGTCAGATAAGAGGAGAGTCCAGTCGACAGGAGATACAGGAACAGGTCAAATCCTTGTCTCGCCTCCGATGGTGAAGAGGAAGGGAAGAAAGAACAACAGCCAGGAATCTATCATCTTTGCAAAGCCCGTTCGAGTGAAATCAAATCGGAATCTGATAAACAATCCACACCTCAGGGATTCTGCCAAAGGTAAGAATTCTCATTTTCAAAGCTGAAGTTTTGTTAAGCACATCTAACACTAACAGGAAATCAAAGTAACACTCTCGCCTTGATAATCTTCTCTCCAATTTTCACCTTTGCTCATAAGGGTTTGAGGTCATGCTATGATTCATGTTGTTTTTGGGATATTTTCATGTTCCTGCCGTGGATGGAATGCAGTCAAATATTATCAACAATCAGCAAATAAAGAAATGTTAATCTCCTGCTCGAGAGAATGAGAGGCTGTTAACCTTGTAAAACAATCTACTTCAGTTTTATTTCACTATCAGCATTCTACATTCAAACACATACCCGAACTCTCTCACTCCCACTCTCTTCTTTTTCCCACACACTTTCCCTCTCTCCAACACACTCTCCCTCTTTTCCTCACACATACACTCACTCTCTCACACACACACACACCACACACGCACACACACGCACACACACGCACACACACCACACACACACACACACACAAGCACACACCCACACCACGCACACACACCACACACACCATACACACCACACACGCACACACACACCCACACACACCACACACAAGCACACACACGCACACGCACACACACACACTCACATCCACCCACACCACACACACACTCACTCACACCCACACACACACTCACCCGCACACACCACACACACTCACTCACACCCACCCACACACACACTCACTCACACCCACCCACACACACACCACACGCACACCATACACATACGCACTGCACACACACACCACACACACACCACACACACACACACACCACACACACACCACACACACACCCACACACCACACACACCACAAACACACCCACATACATACCACAAACACACACCCACACACATACACCACACACCACAAACACACACCCACGCACACACCACAAACACACACACCACACACACACCTACACACACCACACACACACACACACAAGCACACACGCACGCACACACCACACACAACACACACCACAAACACACACACACCCACACACACACGACACACCATAAACACACACACCACACACACACACCACACACACCACACACCTCACACTCACACCACAAACACACACCCACACACACCACACACCACAAACACACACATACACACACCACACACACACCACACACACACACGCACGCACACACCACACACAACACACACACACACACACGACACACCACAAGCACACACACCACACGCACCACACACCTCACACCCACAACACCAAACACACACCCACACAAACACCACACACCACAAACACACACATACGACACACCACACACACAACTTACACACACCACACACACATACACACACACATACACACACCACACACACACCCGCACACACCACACATCCACACACACACACACGTACACACACCATACACACACCCACACACACATACCACAAACACACACCCACACACACACCGCACACCCACACACACGCACACGCACCACACACACCCACCCACACACACACACCACACACACACAAACCCACACACACGCGCGCCGCATACACACACACAACACACACCCACACACACAAACACACCCACCCACACACACAGCACACACACAGCACACACACACAACCCCACACAGACACACCATACACACACGCACCGCATACACACACACGCACATACACACCACACACAACACACACCACAAACACACACACACCACACACCACACACACACACCACAAACACACCACACACACCACACACCATACACACCACACACCACAAACACACACATACACACACCACACACACACCATACACACCACACACCACAAACACACCACACACACACCACACACACCACACACCACAAACACACACATACACACACTACACACACAACATACACACACCACACACACCACACACCACATACACACACCGCACACACACACACCGCACACACACGCAGACCACACACACAACATACACACACCACAAACACACACACACCACATACACACCCACACACACCACACACACCCATACCACAAACATACACCCACACACACACCACACACCCTCACACACACTCACACACAACACACACACACCCACACACACATCCACACACCCACACTGACAAAACACACACACCACACACACATCACACACCCACACACACGGACACACACCCACACACACAAAACACACTCACCACCCACATACCACACACACACACACCCCCACACACCCCCATATACACACCCACAAATACACACACACCCACACACCCCCACACACACACCCACACACACACACACCCACACACCAAGTTGTCTCACTCATTCACAGTCCCATACACACCTGCACATTCATGGAAACACATATTCACAGTCATACACATTTTCTCATTTCCACTCCCACACACACTCTCTCACTCACACATTCTCGCTCAACACACTCTCTCACACATGTCTGGCTCAAATCAAGGTCTGAAGCCCCTTCTGTGTTGGAAATAACCACTGCCCACCATTTTTTTCCAAGTTGGTTGGGTACTAGTAAATGACCAGAGCGTAAACCTGCCATTCAATTAAAGCAGTGGGCCAATAGGAGGCTCTGGAGAATAGCTGTATCTCTCTGACCAAGGAGCCGTTAGTGTCTGGTTCAACACCGTGCCCCCTCACACCATAAGGAGGATGAAGTCAAGAACTGAATCAGGAGGCAGCCGGCCTGAGTACCGGCCTATCTACCCATTGCTAGGACGCTGCCTCCAGGCAGTTACCCTTTCAAAGGCTGCTTCGGGGAGGATGAGATTAGAGTGGTGCTGGAGTAGCACAGCAGATCAGGCAGCATCCGAGGAGCAGGAAAATCGCCGAAAGGCTTTTGCCCAAACGTCAATTTTCCTGCTCCTCGGATGCTGCCTGACCTGCTGTGCTTTTCCAGCACCACTCTGATCTTGACTCTGATCTCCAACATCTGCAATACTCACTTTCGCCTGCTTTGGGGAGGTGGGGGGGGGGGGGGGGGGCACAATTGCTAGCTGGAAAATCTCAGGTATTCTCCAAAATAGATCCGTGACAAGCCGACCCAGCTATACCTGCTCGCTATCACCCAGGTGTGATTGACTCACCCCCTTCCTTGTCCTTCCTCTGGTATAACAGCCATGGGAGACAGTCTCCCAACATCATGGACTGATCTTTACAGACCCATCCGTCTCCCTGCCCTCCCATTGAGTCATAAACGGTTATGGACTCAGTGACCATTTTATGGAACACCTTCGCTGTGTCTGTAGGAACAAGCCTGACCTTCCAGTTGCTTACCATTTCAATAATTCACCATGCTCTCCCACTAACATCTCTATCCTGGGCCTGATGTAATGTTCAAATGAAGCACAACACAAGTTCAAGAAACTGTACCTCCACTGAGGCTCTTAACAGCCTTGAAGGCTCAACATTATATTGCACAAGTTCGGAGGCTGACTACTTTACATCTGGTCTCTATTTTTATTACATTCCCTCCACCGTGACCCCACCCCAACTTTGCTGTGGTTGTGCTTTGTTTACTTTGCTCTCTGTACGGAAGACCCAATGTCTCTCTTTCACACCTCGAGGTACACCCATGTTCCATCTCTTATTGTCATTCTCCACCCCTAACAACCTCTTGGTCTCATACACCGGGACCTCGATGTCATCTGTTCCCGTCACCCCTCCTCCACCTCAATCAAAAATATTTAATACAAATTCCGACTCCTTTCACTCCTGAAGAAGTCGTACCGGACTCAAAAATGTTGTTTCCACACCTGCTGAATTTCTCTGGTAACTTTTGTGTTCATCTGACTAGCCATGTGTTTGAAGACCCTTAGGTCCATCAGGAAAGCAGGTGCTACCAGCCTGCACTTCCAACAAAGCATCAGGATCATTTCCCAGAGCAATTTTAATTTACTTGAGTTCTTTCCTCCTTTCCACTTCTTGATTTTCATCTACTTCTGGGATCCATCCTATTTCCTCCAGTGAAAATTGATGCAAAATACCTGTTCAAATTCATCTGCCATCTCCTTATTTTCCATTATTAATTATCTCATACCAACAACCGCCTGATGAAGAGGTAGTGCCTGGAAAGCTAGCGCTTCCAAATAAACCTGTTGGACTATAACCTGGTGTTGGGTGGATTTTAACTTTGTACATCCCAGCCCAACACCGGCATCTCCAAATCATCACTTCCTTTAGGAACAGTTCTCATTTTTGTTAACTTATCTAAACATCGAAAGAAACTCTTTTATATATGAAAATGAAAGACTGTATGTTTAATGTAGCAATTGCTCAACTTTGAATATGATTTTAATCTGTTTTTATTAATTCCTTAGAAATACTTTTAAAAACTGATTGTTAATCAAGTTATTGATTGAGGAACATGAGAAACTCCAGAATTATTTTCTCAGTTCTTAACTGGATCAGATCTTACCTGAATCAGATAATGTTAAGTTGTTTTAAAAATCTTTTGACCATCTGCAATGTTTTGTTGGTGATGGAGGAACAGCAAAGACAAGAAGCCTTTCACACAGTATAGTGCTTTATCTCATCACAACAGCTCCAGAAACGTCACACAACAACTCGGTTGTACATTGCCTATTGGACAGAAGCAGCGGGGGATGGTGCATCCACATGTAAAAGCCTCAACAATCACTTTATTCCTAGTCGAGTCGGATTTAAGTCTATCTGGAATCTACCTCAAATGTTCCAGTCGATGTTGTTAACATAGTTTGGCACCAGTCAGTTCACCATTTCGTGAGATGATTCAGCAGGTTAGAGGTTTCAGAGGAATTGCTAATGTTGAGCTACACTCCAGCGGTTTTACTGATGAGCTAGCTAGGACAATGTTCCTTGCAATGTGCATGTTAATTGAGATACTGTCATTTTTTTATTTCATTGACTGCTGCAGTCAATTTAATCATCTTTCTATCCATCAGACAAAAGGAGTGTTTTTAAAGTCACTGAGAAACGAGCTGAGCTGCAAGGAGCTCAGGAGATTCCTGATGATGAAAATACCAAGGTGGAACTGCCAATTGATAAGGTGAGAAATTATTTTAACTGCAATGTTACTCCAGGTTAATTTTCAATTTCAGCCTCACTGTGAGCACAGTTCCTTCTCTGTGGGTTTGACAGATGGGAGTAACTTGAGGGGCAGATTTTCCTGTAACCAATGTATGTTCAAGTGGAATAAACGTGCAATGTTAGGCTGCATTTCTGCTTGCTCATAGAGACACCGGTCGGCTGACAAATGCTGAGTGTGATTTTTATTTGCAGGAGAATCAGTTCCTTTCAGTCTTCCCAACTCTATGTCATATCCTGTGGCTGTTTGATTGGGTAAAAATGCATCAAAACTCCCGCTCTGCACTGGATCTCGATTGTGAGGACCTCTGGAAATTGAGTGCAATTCCTCACATTATTGTTGTGTGCTGGAGTGGCTGTTTGAAAATCCCAATACAACCCTTTCCTCTGTGCAGCTGTCACATTCACATCCAGCTGTGCAGTCAAGAACACTCTGGAAAGCAAGTGTTCAATGTTTGATATCTTCAGATGTCACTGTTAGATGCTATATAGTAAGTGTTTTATCATAGGGCTTTCAAATATAAGTTGATTCTTATACTGACCAGCATCACTAATTTTTCTAATATCTTACAGTACTTTTCCCAATGGAGAAAGTAGCACCAGCCATTCAAAGCTGAAGGAAGTTATGCTGGAAACATTGCTATCATACACTGGGATGTAAATTCCAGTTTGCTGTTGAATTTAAAAGCAAAACTAAGTATCTGCACACTTCCCTGCACCCCTCTCCCCACCCCCACCCCCATCCTGCCCACTCAGTATCGGGTCATGTGCTTTGAAATCAAAATATAATTGTATTGGTTCTTTCAAATTCTGGACAGATGGGTGCGAATGGTTTAGTTTGATAGCTGTAACTATTAGGAATGCTTGCCTTAATTTAAAAGCTGTATTTATATACATTCAGCAGGTGATCTGTTGACACAGCCACTCATGGGAACAAAATACTTAAAGAGGTTGTAACAACATAGTTTGCCTTTGATGTGCTTCTAAATACATTTTTATTCATTTGTACAACTTAATGGACCAGTTAACACATTGTGCTTTTCTCTATAGGTATACAGTTTGCAAGGCTAAGAGGAATGTCCATCCAAGGGACTTTGATGGTTGGGATGTTCCCTAGTTTGTATCAATATAAAATAGCCCCTAAGCTTGTATCAATATAAAATAGCCCCTAAGCCTCAGTGAAAGGAGTTACATTCAAAAAGGAAAAGCTAAATTTGAATTTGAATTAACAAACTAAAATTGGATTCGCTGGGAACTTATCTCCATAAATTTCCTGTTACTGATGATATGCCATATATTCAAGAAATAGTCACTTTGTGGGTGGCACGGTAGCACAGTGGTTAGCACTGCTGCCTCACAGCGCCGGAGACCCGGGTTCAATTCCCGCCTCAGGCGACTGACTGTGTGGAGTTTGCACGTTCTCCCCATGTCTGCGTGGGTTTCCTCCGGGTGCTCCGGTTTCCTCCCACAGTCCAAAGATAAATTGGCCATGCTAAATTGCCCATAGTGTTAGGTAAGTGGTAAATGTAGGGGTATGGGTGGGTTGCGTTTCCACACAGTAATGTAATCTAATCTAATCTAAAGAGTATAAAGTGAAATTTAATCCAGGGTCTAGATTAGAGTGGTGCTGGAAAAGCACAGCAGGTCAGGCAGCATCTGACGAGCAGGAAAATCGATGTTTCGGGCAAAAGCCCTTCATCAGGAAATCCTGTGAAATTTAATCCAGCCTATCATCCTACGAAGTGGGGATACAGGCCCTCAAATTATACAGGAAACCACAAATCAATCTGGCAACAGCAAGAAAGCCTCCCACATTTATATCTGAGGCAATAAATTCAGGCCAGCATTCCTAATAGACACAGCTAGCTACCAAAGTATTACATCTACCTGCCCAGAAATTTGAAGGAATCAATTGAACTACATTTCGCTCTCAAAGCAGATCACTTGACATTGACTGGAAGGGTGCAGGTGCTTAAAGCTTTTTTGTCCATTAGCAGGAGAATTTAAATCCTGGCCCAAAATATGATAGGAATATTGCTCAGTTGCCTTTTTCCAGTTTTGAAAATATTGTGGCACTTCTTCCATTGGGAGAAGAACTGTAATTTACATGAATAAATCCATGAAGCCAGACAGTCTAAGGATCAACTTACCATCTCAGAGCAAGACATCAATTAGCAAACCACTGAACAGCAGCTCCGGCTGAATACAAGGAAAGTTTGCAGTGACTCACTGATTAATTGGGAGTCACATGGCTTTCTGCAACTCCTAATGGCTGTTCAGCAAAGCTTGCCTGGTGGTCTGCCTGGGGTCTGTAAGGAGATGTGGCCGGATTGGAAGTGGATGTTTGCGGGGAGCACATTCACATGCACTCAATACATGATCGAGGGACACCGTATCCAGTGTGGCTGAATATCATTTCCTGCCTTGCCTGTTGATTGGGGAAGATTGGCACCTCCAGGTAATGCCACTGGACCAGTCATCCAGGCTAATATTCTAGGGCCATGATTTCAAATCCCACCATGACCCTGACATCTCACAGAACAAAGATGTGCAGGAAGGGGTGGATTGGCCATGGGAAATGCAGGGTTACAGGGGTGGGTCTGGGTGGGATGCTCTTCAGAGGGTCAGTGTGGACTCAGTGGGCCAAATGGCCTGCTTTCACACAGTAGGGGTTCTGTGATATTATGATTCTCTGATGACATCCAATGAGATTTAAACTGAGTGAATTAAAAATACTGAAATCAAAAGCTTACCCTCAGAAATGGTGATTGTGAAATTACCATTGATTTACTGTCATAAAATCATTCCTTTGAATCATTTCATTTTAGTGAAGGAACTTTGCCATCTTTACCTGCTCTGGCCTCTATGTGACTTCAGACCCAAAGGACTGTGGATGACACATCACTGCCTTCTGAAAGTGTCTAGAGAGCCACAAGGTTCAAGGGCAATTAGGGACGAATACCAAATGCTAGCCTTGCTGATGATACTCACCTCAAAACCACAACCACTGTGCCCCTCACTCTGTGGTGACCCCCTCCCTGTGGCTCCTATGCTGCCAGCCTAACCTGTGCCCAGGAAGTCCCTGGTGAAGTCTCCATGCTGGGGTGGGGTACTGCCTTCAATGGAGTCTAGCAGAATGTAAATCTCATCAAGCATTTCCCAGGGAAGCAGCATGGGTCAGCATGCTCTTCCAGCTGATGGGCAACTCCCTTATTGTCCACATTAAATCCTGGCCACAATGCACGCTGGACTCTCAGGTTAATAGAACATAGAACAATACAATGCAGAACAGGCCCTTCGGCCCTCGATGTTGCGCCGACCTGTGAACTATTCTCAGCTCATCCCCCTACACTATCCCATCATCATCAATGTGCTTATCCAAGGATTGTTTAAATCTCCCTAATGTGGCTGAGTTGACTACATTGGCAGGTAGGGCAATCCACACCCTTACCACTCTCTGAGTAAAGAACCTGCCTCTGACATCTGTCTTAAATCTATCACCCCTCAATTTGTAGTTATGCCCCCTTGTACACGCTGATGTCATCATCCTAGGAAAAAGACCTTAACTGTCTACCCTATCTAATCCTCTGATCATCTTGTATGTCTCTATCAAATCCCCCCTTTGCCTTCTTCTTTCCAATGAGAACAGACCCAGGTCTCTCAGCCTTTCCTCATAAAACCTTCCCTCTAGACCAGGCAACATCCTGGTAAATCTCCTCTGCACCTTTTCCAATGCTTCCACATCTTTCCTGAAATATGGGGACCAGAACTGTACGCAATATTCCAAGTGTGGCCGCACCAGCATTTTGTATAGTTGTATAACGGGATGACCTCAGAGAAGAGAACGAAACAGCAAGAAGAAGCTTTTTTACTTCAACAATGGATTCTCTGTGAATCTCAGTCTGACTCTGTGCCTACAAGCCCACACTGCTTCACCTTCCCACTGCGTTGCTTCCAGACATCCTACATATTAATACTTCAATTTATTTTCGTAACTGAGTCTAAATTAAATTGACAGAAAACAATTTACAACCAAAGCATTATCAAAACAAAACACCTGCAAGTTCTACCAACATGTCACTCTGCCCGGAGGCTCTGGATATTAGGTGCATTTAGAAATTCATGTTTGTAACCAAAGTAATTGAAGGAAATTATGTCTGACTTCAGATTATTCCTGAATGTGTGATTTTATTTAATTTTGTGAGGAGATGAATGCTCCGAATGTAAAGGTTATAGGAATAAAGTGGATTATATTCAGAAGATCACTTTGATATTTTGCAGAGAGTAGCTGAAACTGTGGAAGATGAAGTGATTCCTGAAGAGGAGACAATATCATGTTGAAGAGGTAACAGCATCAACTACAGATTGTTACACACTTTAGACATTGCATTGTGTGATAACCCTTCACCTCTTCGAAAAGCAGTAACGAAAGCTCCACAACATACTCCTGCTATGTCATGTTTATGACCATAAACACTGTCCAGACTGAGCAGCAAGACTCCAGGCTGTATTTATGGGGATTGTGCTGAGTGAATTCATCTCAGCTGAGTCAACAATCAGGATTCCACAATTCGCCCCAGGAAGAGAAAGTTCACTGCTCCAAGTTGCTAATCAAGAGTCAATGTGGGAAGGCTGAGTGTGTCAACTGAACGCGAGATTCCAGAGCAGGACTGGGAACAGGATCAGACCCAACTGTAACGCAAGTGGTTAAATATTCACTAGCAAAGCTTAAATGTGGAGAATGAATATTTGGACAATGTGGTGGAATTAAGTTATCAATCATAACAGTCTAATCCTTTGAGTTAATGCCTTTGCAGAAAATAACAGATAATTGAGAGAAAGTAAATTTGAGTTTCCAAATTAATAAACAACATTATTATTTCAGTGAATCCCTTTCACTCTCCCTATCTCACTGTTAACAATAGATTCAACTTGATGACTGTGTCAGCTCACAATAAACATTTCAGCCTTCAAATGAAAACTATTTTCTTGCCCTTTATTCTCACAAACTTTTTCCAAGCCTCAGCTCTGAAGTTGACTGAACCCAGCTGCTTTGACTGAACTGGACTCTCTGAGACAAAGTCAGTCTTCAGCATTAGCGGGGGAGGGAGAGTGGGGAGGGGGAGACTGTGACAGTAACACAGCACCAACCGCCACATCCCCAGCCTGTGTGTCACTCCAATATCTGCCTGAAATGATTTGTAGAAATAAACCAAGTATCTGCATAAAATCACAAAGAATGACACAAGGGCGTGTGCAGTCGACGTCATAACTATAATTTCACTTTCCCGGTGAGCAGCTGTCTGGCCTGTTCATTGCTGCACGTTATTCCACTCCCTTCAGCTCACAGTATCTCAGTCTGCACTGTCCTCACTACAACTGGGTTCAACTCTCGAGGAGCAGGAAAATCGACTTTTCAGGCAAAATCCCTTTCCTGATGAAGGGCTTTTGCCTGAAACATTGATTTTCCTGCTCCTCGGATGCTGCCTGACCTGCTGTGCTTTTCCAGCACCACTCTAATCTTGACTCTAATCTCCAGCATCTGCAGTACCCACTTCTGCTCTGTGTTCAACTCTCTGCCATCCTATAACCCCATACACTGCTATTCCTTCTTGATGTACACATCCTCAAAGAGCTTCATCTATGGACACCTGAATTGGTGTTATAGTGGACAGTGAAGAAAGCTATCTCACCTTGATCAGTTTGGCCAATGAGCCGAGGAGTGGCAGATAAAGTGTAATTTAGATAAATTTGAGGTGCTGCATTTTGGTGAAGCAAATGGGGCATTGCAGTGGCTCAGTGGTTAGCACTGCTGCCTCACAGCGCCAGTGACCTGGGTTAAGTTCCACCCTCAGGCGACTGTGTGTGTGGAGTTTGCACATTCTCCCCGTGTCTGCGTGGGTTTTCTCTGGGTTCTCCGGTTTCCTCCCACAATCCAAAGACATGCAGGTTAGGTGAATTGGCCATGCTAAATTGCCCATCATGTGGGTTATTAGTCAGGGGTAAGTATAGCGTAGAGGGAATGGGTTACTCTTTGGAGGGTCAGTGTGGACTTGATGGGCCAAAGGGCCTGTTTCCACACTGTAAGGATTCTAATTCTAATTCTAATTCTCCCCATGTCTGCGTGGGTTTCCTCCGGGTGCTCTGGTTTCCTCCCACAGTCCAAATACGTACAACTTAGGTGGACTGGCCATGGGAAATGCAGAGTTACAGAAATAGGGTAGGAAGATGGGTCAGGGTGGGATGATCTTTGGAGGATTGGTGTGGAATTGATAGCCTGCTTCCACACTGTAGGAATTCTATGAAAATTAAAAACTTAATGGAAAGGCCATGGGTGGTGTTGCTGAACAAAGAGACCTTGGAGTTCAGGTCCATAGTTCCTTGAAAGTGGAATTGCAGATACACAGGACAGTGAAGAAGACGTTTGGTATGCTTGCCTTTATTGGTCAGTGCATTGAATATAGAAGTTGGGAGGTCATCTTGCAGCTGTACAGGACATTGGTTAGGCCACTTTTGGAATACTGCATTAAATTCTCGTCCCTCTGCTATAGGAATGATATTGTTAAACTTGAAAGGGATCGGAAAGGATGTTGCCAGGGTGGGAGGGTTTGAGCGATAGGGAGACACTGAATAGGCTGGAGCTATTTTCCCTGGAGCATCCGAGGTAGAGGGGTAAATTAGAGTCATAGAGATGCACAGCATGAAAACAAACCCTTTGGTCCAACTCGTCCATACCGACCAGATATTCTAAATTAATCTGGTCCCATTTGCCAGCACTTGGCCCATATCCCTCTGAACTGCTCCTATTCATATCCCCATTCAGATGCCTTTTAAATGTTGTAATTGTACCAGTGTCCATCACTTCCTCTCACAGCTCATTCCATACATACACCACCTTCTGTGTGAAAACGTTGTCCCTTTTAAATCTTTCCCCTCTCACCCTAAACCTATGCCATCTAGTTTTAGACCCCCTTCCACCCCAGAGAAAAGACTTTGTCTATTTACCCTATCCATGCCCTCCTATATTTTATAAACTTCTATAAGGTCACCCCTCAGCCTCTGATGCTCCAGGGAAAACAGCCCCAGCTTGTTCAGTCTCTCCCTATAGCTCAAACCCTCCAACCCTGGCAACATCCTTGTAAATCTTTTCTGAACCCTTTCAAGTTTCACCATGGCCTTCTGATAGGAAGGAGACCAGAATTGCACATAATATTCCAAAAGTATCCAAACCAATGTCCTGTACAGCTGCAACATAACCACCCAACTCTATACTCATAGCACACACATTCACACACACACACACTCTCACACTCACGCACACTCCCTCTCGCAAACACCACTAACACACATACATCCACACATACTGTCACACACACAACTGCATACACAAATACACACACAAATTATTAACACTCATACAGACAGTCAAGTACACTCTCAGACACACCATTCCCTCTCACATACAGATTGACACGCACACATGCAAATACACATACATGCGAACACACATACACTTGTCCAAAGAGGTCAGACATCTCTCATAAACAGAATATTATATACCTACACACTGCCTGGCTGCTCAACATAATATCTTCTTGTCACACTCCCCACACATTTTGTCCCAATTTTATCCCATTACAAATGCGTCCATGTATGTAATGGGATGTGCCTCAGTAAACGCGGAACACTCTGACAATACAATGCTGACTGCCAGATTCTAACAAATCACTCAAAATGTTTTATCTAAAATCTATGGCCCAAAACAGGACCAAGCACTACTTGCTGCTGTCTGTCCTCCACTGAAGCCAAAATAAAATTGAGTTGATCATGTTTTCCTCAACACCTGAAATTTCTAATGAAAATGAATGTTTCACATTAACAACATTAACTGTATCTTTTCAAGCACCTCTTGTCATAATGTATTCATTGTCATTTTTTGATGTGAAGGCCTCAGTTCCTCACAAAAGCCTGGGTTTGAATTTGTAGATTGAGGCCAGATTGATGATCACTCTCTGGATTGTACAATCTCAGTGGGTTTGCTGTATGGACAACTAGCATTCAATCCTCTGGACAGGTGAACAATTTTATTCTGCTTTAATCAAGGTTCCCTGCAAAGATTTTGAGCATTATTTTAAAACAATCCAGAGTACAAATGACAAAATCAGTACTAAAGTGAAACTTAAAGAATGTTTTAAACAGTTTATGTGAGAGAACCAGCAGAGTGTTGGAACATTTGTCAGACACACAGTGAGCTGTAAAGAGTGCAGTCAGCTCAGCGACACACTGACTCAGTGCTGAGCTTGGATTCACTTTCACAGAGTCACAGAATTGTTGGAGCGTTGGAGCACCATTGGCCCATCATGGCTTTTCAAATGAGCATCATGATCTAACACCAATCTCCTGCCTTCCTCCCATACCCCTGCACACCCTTTCCAGCCAGATAATTATCCAGTGCCCCTCTCGAATGCCTCTTGAAGCAGATATTGGGCAGAGTCATCTGAGGTACTGAAGAAGGCTCAATCAGTCCCAATTTGAAATGATCAGCTCCCACTAGAAACAAAAACAAAAGGGACCATGCACTCAAAACTTTAACTCCATTTTTCGCTCCACAGAGGCTGCTGGACCTGTTCAATTTCTCCAGCCATTTCTATTTTGTTCCAGATCTTTAGCATCTGCGGTTCTTTGTTTTATTCAAGCACTAATTACATGCTGGCAAGTAGTTTGCCAATCAGGGTTATGGAAAATCCAGCCACTTCTCCACACAACCCCATGTTTTAAAGAGGGTCATGGGGCAGTGGCAAAGGACTGAGTTTTCTGCCCCCTCTCAAACCATCTTTACTAATTGCAACAAAAACTACCCAACTACTCATCAGCTGATTCCTTCGGTGAAGGGAGGCGACAGCTATCGTTTCCCTCCTCATTGTTGCTTTCACTTTTCAAAAAAAAATTGCATTTAAAAATTAACAGGCTCTAATGATCCATTACCCATGGGTCTTCTTCAATCCTTTCCTGAATAATTGTTTTAGAAGTTTCCCCAATACTGATGTTGGACTGACTGGTTGATAATTGCAGGGCCTAGCTTCGCAATCTTTTTTGAACAAGGGCATAATTATACAAGACCTACAGTGTGGAAACAGGCCCTTCAACATAATAAGTCCACACCAACACTCCAGAGAGTATCCCACTCAAACCCATTCCCCAACTCTATTACTCAACATTTCCCCTGGCTAATGCACACACCCTGAACACTATGGGCAATTCACCTAACCTGCACATCTTGGACTGTGGGAGGAAACCGGAGCATTCACTGGAAACCCATGCAGACACGGGTAGAATGTGCAAATTTAACATAGCCAGTTGCCCAAGGCTGGAATTGAAGTCAGGTCCCTGGTGCTGTGCTGTTAACCACTGAGCCACCATGCCACCCATGCTTGCAAATCTCCAAACCTCCATCTCCCAAATCCAGGGAATATTGAACAATTATTGCCAGAGCCTCTGCAATTTCCATTGTCACTTAATTTCATATTCTTGGATCGGGTCCCAGTGCCTGATCAATTTTAATTACCAACAGCTTATCCAATTTTCTACCTTATCAATTTTCAACCCTTGTGGTGACGGCATTTCCTCCTTTGTCTTCATCTGCCTCATACTTAAAGACAAATGAAAAGTATCACTTTATTCATACTTCTTGGCTCCATGGGTAAACTGCTTTTTTGGTTCCTAATCAGCCCTAATCCTTTTACTACTATTTTACAATTGCTGTCCTAATGGAAGACTTTGGGATTCGCCATTATGTCCACTGCCTGTCTTCTTTATAATCTCTCTTTGCTTCTATTATTTGCTTTCTCACCTCCAACACGTCTGTATATCAGCCCGGGTTCTCTGTTGTATTTACTCACTGACACCTGCGATAAGCACACTTTACCTTCTTTAATTTAATTCCTACCTCCATGACAACCAAGAGTAGTTAATGTGACTGTTGCTCCCTTATGTGTTTGAGGAAATGATTTTCTTTAGCGTCTCAGTGTTTTATCGGTAGGTTATTCTTCTTTAGATGGTGGAGAGACATTGCCATACCATTCTTCCACACGCAGTTTCTCACAGACAGCCTCCACCGTTTTGTGATTTTACTATCAACAAGCTCTTGACATAAACTCCCTCCACCTTGGCATCTCTTTGATACTGCACTCTATTGCTAAGTTTTCCCATTTTATTATCAGTGTACCTGATAAAGTTGTGTTAGTAAACCACATCGTCAGATACTAATTCCTTAATAAGATCAAAATGTTTTGAATTAGTATTAGATAGGGCAGTTGCAGGTAAGATGTTTCCTCTGGGTAGACAGTCTAGATCCGGAGACACCTTTTAAAAAAAGGGGGGATGTCAATTAGGTTTGAGAAGTGGAGAAATTATTTTCCTTCGTACTTTAACTATCTTTCATTATGAACATTTGGAATTCTGAACCTCACAGCACTGTAGAAACTCAGTCTTTGAGTATGATTAAGGTACAGATTGATAGTTTTCAATTGACCAGTAGTTATAGAGATGAGGTGGATAAAAGGTATTTAGATGTTCGAACACCCTTGGTTATGTTGAATGGCAGGGCAGCTGACTCGGGTTCCTATGTTCCCGTGTAGTCTCATTAGTAGCTGAGAAACATTACAGTTTGGGAATGTTTGTTGAGAGCTTGATTCTGTTGCCTGTGTGATTGAAAAGCTTGATGGCCTTCTCTCCTGTGACTGACCTGTGAGGGATAAGCAAAGGTGTCCCTGGCGTCTCCACCAGCCGGTGGCTTCAGGGAGAGAGAAAGAGAATAAACTGGGGCCAAGAACAATCTCAAATTAAAAACAGTTCCGTTCATTTTTGTGTTTCTTTGTCTGTTTATTCATAGTTACCTCGCTCTTTGTCTTATTTTTATGTATCATCACCTCAACAAAGCGACCTGGCCAAATTGAAAATGTCACCCAGCTCAGGCTCAGCTGCACATACTGTTTGGAACAAGTGGCCAGGTCAAGCTTTGGGTTTAAACATCAATATTTCGCTCAAAAGTGAGAATGTTGCACTTTTTGTGGCATGGTGTTTATTGACTTTCATCTGCACTGCACATGGAGATGACCTTTAACTTCCTGTTTCCCTCTCAGGGTTTTAGAACCAAACCGCATCGAGGTCTTGGGGAGAAGCAGATGATTGAGATCAAGGTGAATGTTCACTGATGTGTGTGTGGATTGGCAGGACAGCTCAGTCCATCCTCTTTGTTGGAACTCTATGACACGGAGCCACACACCATCTGCCTATTTTCCCATTGCAATCCTTCACAGAATGACCTGGGAATTCTTACTCTTTATTTCACCCACTGAAAAGGCTGCAAATAACAGACTTTTGTGAACACAGCCTGTTATTGTACTTTAATGAATAACAGTCACTTCACAACATTAGAATTTTAAATAAAATTAAACAAAAATATTTTGAATTAAATGATAATGAATGGAATGTGTTTTCTGGAATGAAGGGTTGGGTTTTACGTTGCTTTGTCAGTGGGACAGCCTGAGTTTAAATCCATCAGGCTCCCTTTCTTAGAGATGGATTTTCACTTTGAGTAATGAAAATTAGGGGTTGTCTTGTTGCTGAGATCTATCTGAATAAATATTCAGCAGAAAACTGCCAGACTCCATGAATACCTGATCTCGTTTCACTATTTGTTCCTGGGGGAGGGTGGGTAGAATCAAACCATTGCCTCGATTTTCCACTTTTTGTGTTCTTAATCTCACACTGTGCTTCAATTCTATTGTAGAGCTGGAGAGGGAAGCAGGATAGAATCCTTGAGGTGGATACAGAACAGAGGAGACCACCTTGAGAGAAATGTATCATTTGGTATTGGAGATATATGTGAAAAGTGATTTTTGTTTTTTGGACTCGTTTTCTGCCATCATGTACAGCAGATTGAAATAAATAAAAATTATTAGAGGGTGAGTTGGACTTCCTTTGGGATTTGCTGTTAGAGATAAGGGTTACAAGGTGAAGTATTCATAGCAGAGTAGGGGGCACTTAGCTCACTCACTTTGGCTGCCACTCCACAGTGTAACAGGATGAGCAATGAGAGTGAACAATGAGCATTGATGAAGAGGTGGAATTCTCCCAGATACACAGTATATTTGATGGCACTCAGTGACCCAGAGCTAACAAGGGGCTCAGCTGATGCATAATCCCAACTGCACGATCCTGACTGGGAAGACTTGTTACCCAGGGATCTGTCAGGATCTTTAGAACTTTGGGAATTTTTTTACTTATTTATTCATGGCCTGCAATCTATTGGGCCAGCAACTTATTGCCCATCTCAAGTTGCCCCTTGTGAAGGTGGGGATGAGCTGCTTTCTTGAACCGCTGCAGTCCATGTGCTGTGGGTTGACACAGAATGCCCGTAGGAAGGGAATTCCAGGATTTCGACCCAGCAAGAGTGAAGCTTGTGGAATAGTTTGTGGTAGAGCCCACTAGGGAAAGGGCAATTCTGGAATTGGTGATGTGTAATGAAGCACACTAGATTAGGGAACTGAATGTGGAGGAATCCAGAGGGGGCAGTGACCATAATATGGTAGAATTCACCATGTAGTTTTAGGAGAAGAGAGTGGAGTTGAATGCAATGGTATTACAATTGAGTAACGGTAACTACAAAAACATGAGGAAGGAGCTGGCCAGAGTTGATTGGAAGGGGAGCCCAGCAGGGAAGCTGGTATAGCAGCAATGACAGATGTGTCTGGGGATAATTCAGGTAGCACAGCAGAAATGCAGCCCAAGGAAGAAGAAAGATACTAAGGGAATGGTGAGGCAACCAAGGAAGTCAGGGACAGCATAAAAGCAAAAGGGTAAAAGCATATAATGCGGTGAAGATTAGTGGGAAGCCAGAGGATTGGGAAGCCTGTAAAAATCAGCAGAGGATAACAAGAAAAAGAATAGGGGGGAAAAGATTAAATATGAGGGTGAGCTAGTTAGTAATATAAAAGAAGATTGCAAGAGTTTATTCAAATATATAAAAGTTAAAAGAGACACAAGAGTGAATATTGGACTGCTGGAAAATGAGGTTGAAGAAGTTGCAATGGGGAGCAAAGAAATGGCAGAGAACCTGAATAGGTACTTTCCTTCAGTCTTCAGGGTGGAAGACATCAGCAACATATCAGAACTTTAAGTGAATCGGGGCAGAAAGGAATGTAGTGGCCATCAGTAAGGAGAAGGCACTGGGTGGCTGAAAGTTTGAAGATGAACAGATCACCTGGATGATCACACCCCAGAGTTCTGAGGAGATTGCAGAGTCATCAGTGGTGACTCAGTCAGGAATCACTGGAGCTTGGGAGGTTCCCAGAGGATTGGAAAATGGCTAGTGTAATACCACTGTTTAAGTAGGGTGGGAGGCAGAAAACAGAAAATTATAGATTGGTTAGACTGACCTTGGTCATTGTAAGATTATAGAGTCCAGTATTAAGGATGAGATTGCAGTGTACTTGGGAAGTGCATGGTAAAATAGGGCAGAGTCAGCATGGCTCCATTAAGGAGAGGTCATGCCTGAAAAATCTGTTGGAATTTGTTGGGGAGGTAAGGGGAGCCAGTGAGCATGATCTATTTAGATTTCCAGAAGGCCTTTAACAAGGTGCTACACAGGAGGTTGTTAAATAAGAGCCCATGGGTGTTAGGAGCAAGGTACTGGCTGACTGGCAGAATGCAGACTGTGGGAATAAAGGAGTCTTTCTCAGGATGGCGAGCAATGACTCGTGGAGTTCTGCAGGCTCAGTGTTGGGACCACATTTATTCACATTACACATTAACGATCAGGGCAAAGGAACTGAGGGCATTGTTGGAGATAGATGGAGGGACAGGTAGTGTTGAGGAAGCAAGGAGGCTGAGAAAGTGGGCAAAGAAATGGCACATAGAACACAGTGCTGTTATGCTCTTTGATAGGATGAATAGAGGGATAGATTATTTGCTAAATGGGGAAAGAAATCTGAACCCTAAAGGGACTTAGAAATTCTAGTTCAGGATTGTCTTAGGGTTAACATGCAGGTTCAGTTGGCATTGAGAAAAGCCAATGCAATGTTAGCATTCATTTCAAGAGAGCTAGAATACAAAGACATGGATGTTCTGCTAGGGATATGTAAGGCTTTGGTCAGACCACATTTGGAAGATTGTGAGCAGTTTTGGGCCCTCTGTCTAAGGAAAGATGTGCTGGCGATGGAAAGGCCCAGAGAAGGTTACAAGAGTGATCCTGAGGATGAGGAACGTGTCCTATGAAGAGCGGCTGATGACTCTGGTTCTGTACTTGATGGAGTTTAGAAGAATGAGGTGAATCTCAATGAAACTAATGAAATAGTGAGAGGTCTAGATAGATAGACATGGAGATGTCTACAAGAGACAAGGACCTGAGGGCACAGCCTCACATTGAAGAAACAACCCTTTAGAACTGAGATGAAGAAGCATTTCTTCAGCCAGAGGATGGTGAATCTGTGGAACTCATTGCTGCAGAGGGCTGTGGAGGCCAAGTCATTGAGTGTATTTAAGACAGAGGTAGACAGATTCTTGATTAATAAGGGGATCAAGGGTGACAGAGAGGAGGCAGAAGAATGAGGTTGAGAAATATATCAGCCATGATAGAATGGTGGAGCAGACCCGATGGGCCGAATGGCCTAATTCTTTTCCTATACTTATGGTCTTGTGGAAGGCATGGCGATATATTTCCAAGTCAGGATTATGAGTGACTTGGAGGGGAACTTGCAGGTGATGGTGTCACCATATATCTGCTGCCCTTGTCCTTTTAGATGGAAATGATCATGGGTTTGGAAGATGCTGTCTGAAGAGCCTTAGAGAATTTCATCTTGTAGATAGTACACACTGCTGTTACTGAGTGTCAGTGATGGAGGGAATGGATGTTTGTGGATGTTACGTCAATCACGTCGGTTGCTTTGTCCTGGATGGTGTCAAGCTTCTTGAGTGTTGTTGGAGCTGCACCCATCCTGGTAAATGAGGAGTAATCCATCAGATTCTTGACTTGTTCCTTGTGGATGGTGGGCAGGCTTTAGGGAGTCAGTAAATGAATTACTCACTGCAGGAATCCTAGCCTTTGGCCTGCTCTTGTAACCACTCTTTGTACAGTGAGTCCAGTTCAGTTTCCAGTCAATAGTTACCCCAAGGATATTGACGGTGGGAGAATTCAGTGATTGTAGTGCCATTGAATGTCAAGGGGCCATGGTTAGACTGTTTGTTATTGGAGATGGACATTGCCTGATTTTAGTGTGCAAGAATGTTACCTGATAAGCTCAAACACACAAGCATTGGATCGACATTAAAACAGAAAGTGCTGAAGAAACTCAGCGGGTCTGGAAGCATCTGTTGAGAGAGAAATAGAGTTAATGGTTTGAATCCAATGTGACTTCTTCTGAACTGTCTGTTGAATTGGTTTATTAAATGCTAAAGATATTTCCTACTTCCCTAGCTAATGAAATCTTGTTATTATCTAATTGCCACAGAGCAAAATAGATCAAAGTCAGTGCTAGGGTCGAGCAGAATGGATAGGTTGCTGTCCTGTTTTGAACATTGAGTTGATCTGAGAGCCTTCTGAAAGTTATATAACTGCAACTTCAGGAAGGTTAGTTCTTCAAGGTGACATGGGTGTGAATGAGGTAGTAAGCGGAAGGACAGGTCCCATGCAGGAAAGACCAGAAAGAGAGGAGAAGCTTCTGAGATTCTGTCAATGCTGAAAACTCCTTGCATTATCTTCTCCCTTTCACAAATGCAACAATTTGTCCTCTTTCATCTGATGGGAATTCCCCTCCACAATGACCAAAAGTCCCAGCTTGAGGAAATCTTCTTTACTCATTCCTCAGACTTGCTGCCATTTTGTTTAAAATCATTCTGCATCTACCCAAAGACATGGAGCTGAAAGTGAATGTTGTATCTTTGCCCTGTGCCTGCAATTATTTCTGACCTTTAACCTTCTCATGTTCCCTCAGTAATGGGATGGTGAGAGGTTAAAGATTTCCAGAGAGAACCTTGGAGAACCAAAATGTTTGCTGATTTACTTTGATTATAAGTTACTTTCTCTTTGAGGATGAAAACAGAGAATCTAAAGATACTTGGTTTCCTATCATTAAAAAATTCAAAATCAATAAACATTCTTTCATCGGGCTAATAGATGAAAAAATACTACTGAAGGACAAAAAGAGGGGTGTAATGGAATTGCATTGCCTCATAGGGTTTTCAGGAAAGTAACACACAGTGTTAGAGACAGGGAGGTAAAGAACAAGAAAAAAGGATCTCTACTTATATACTGCCTTCCACTAGAATCTGAAAGTATTTCGAAACCAATAAAGTAGATTTCCAAAAGTTGTTGCTGCTGTGTTTAGGAAACAATGGCCAATTTATACAGAGCAATCATTCTTTAATTGTGCTAATATTTTGAGTCCACTGACCCTTCCTCAGGTCACGGGGCTTGAAATGTGAACTCTGTCTCTCTCTGCACATGATGCTGCCAGATCTGCTGAGTTTCTCCTGCAATTTCTGATTTTGTTTATTTCAGATCTCCAGCATCTGCAGTTCTTTGTCCTAGCTTCACTAATGCTGGTTGGGTTATAAACATTGGCCAGAAAAGAAGGGAAAACTGCTCTGCTGTTCCTCAATTGGTTCTTTGGATCATTTAGGTTCATCTAAGAGAATAGACGGATTAACAAACATTTATAACCACAAAGAATGACCATCGCACTGTCCTCATGGAGGCAAAGTTCCACCTTCACGTTGTGAATACCCTCCATCGTTCTGTGTGGCACTATCACTGCGCTAAATGGGACAGACTTTAAACAGATCTAGCAACTCAAGACTGGGCATCCATGAAGCACTGTGTGCCATCATTAGCAGCAGAACTGTACACCAGCACAATCTGTAACCTCATGGTCTGGCGTATCCCCCACTCAACCATTACCATCAAGCCAGGAAATCAACCCTGGCTCAATGGAAAGTGCAGGAGGGCATGCCAGGAGCAGCACCAGGCATACCTGAAGTTGATGTGTCAACCTGGTGAAGCCACCAACAGGACTACATGCACCCCAAACAGCATAAGCATCAAATGATAGACAAAGCTAAGTGATCCCACAAACAACCGATCAGATCTAAGCTTTGCATCCCTGCGATATCTTATTGCGAATGGTGTTGGACAATTAAACAACTCACTCGGGGAGGACATTCCTCAAACATCTACATCCACACTGATGGAAGAGCCCAGCACATTTTGCAAAAGATAAAATGGAAACATTTCAGCAATCTTCAACCAAAGTGCCAAATAGATCATCCATCTCAGACTCCTCGGTGGAGCCCAGCATCACAGGTACCTGTGTTCAGCCAATTCAATTTATGCTGTGTGAAATCAAGGAACAGTTGGAGACACTAGATACTGTAAGGGTTATTCTGGCAATACTAAAGATTTGTGCTCCAGAACTTGCTGCTCCCCTAGCCCAGCTCTTCCAGTACAGTTACAACACTGGCATCTATCTGATGATGTGGGACATTGTCCGGATATGTCCTATACATAAAAAATAGGACAAATCCAATCTGGCCAAATATCACCTCATCAGTAAAGTGATGGAGGGTGTCAGCAACAGTGCTATCAAGCAGCACCTGCTCAGCAATAACCTGCTCAGTGACGCCCAGTTTGGGATCCCCCAGGGCCACTCAGTTTCTGACCTCATTGCAGCCTTGATTCAAACATGGACAAAAGAGCTGAATACCAGAGAGGAGGGGAGAGTGACAGCCCTTGACATCAAGGCTGCATTTGAGTGTGGCGTCAAGGAGCCCTGAAAAAACTGGAACGATTGGGCATCGGGGGACAAACTCTCCAGTGATTGGTGTCATACCTGGCACATAAGAAGATTGCTGTGGTTCTGTTCGCCAAGCTGGAAGTTTTTGTTGCAAACGTTTTGTCCCCTGTCTAGGTGACATCCTCAGTGTTTGGGAGCCTCCTGTGAAGCGCTTCTGTGGTATTTCCTCCGGCATTTATAGTGGCCTGTCCCTGCCGCTTCCGGTTGTCAGTTTCAGCTGTCCACTGTAGTGGCCGGTATATTGGGTCCAGATCGATGTGTTTGTTGATGGAGGTTGTGGATGAGTGCCATGCTTCTAGGAATTCCCTGGCTGTTCTTTGTTTCGCTTGCCCTATAATGGTAGTGTTGTCCCAGTCAAATTCATGTTGCTTGTCGTCTGCGTGTGTGGCTACTAGGGACAGCTGGTCGTGTCGTTTCGTGGCTAGTTGATGTTCGTGGATGCGGATCGTTAGCTGTCTTCCTGTTTGTCCTATATAGTGTTTTGTGCAGTCCTTGCATGGGATTTTGTACACTACATTAGTTTTGCTCATGCTGGGTATCGGGTCCTTCGTTCTGGTGAGTTGTTGTCTGAGTGTGGCTGTTGGTTTGTGTGCTGTTATAAGTCCTAGTGGTCGCAGTAGTCTGGCTGTCAGTTCGAAAATGCACTTTATGTATGGTAAACTAATGCAGTGTACATAAATGCCGGAGGAAACACCACAGAAGCGCTTCACAGGAGGCCACAAGCACTGAGGATGTCACCTAGACAGGGGACGAAACGTTTGCAACAAAAACTTCCAGCTCGGCAAACAGAACCACAACATAAGAAGATTTTTGTGGTTGTTGGAGTTCAGTCATCTTAGCTCCAGGACACCTCTGTGGGAGTTCCTCAGGGTAGTGTCCTAGGCCCAACCATCTACAGCTGCTTCATCAATGACCTTCCCTCCATCATCAGGTCAGAAATGGGGATTGTTGCTGATGATTGCGCAATGTTCAGGACCACTCCCAGCTCCTCAGATACTGAAGCAGTCCATATCCAAATGTAGTAAGACCTGGACAATATCCAGACTTGGACTGACAAGTAGTAAGAAATATTTGTGCTTCACAAGTGTCTGGCCATGACCATCTTCAACAAAAAGCAACCCAACCTCCTCTCCCTGATAATTAAAGGCATTATCATTGCTGAATCCCCAATTATCAACCTCCAGCCATATTAATGTGTAGGCTACAAGAATAGGCCAGAGGTTAGGAATCTTGCAGTATGAGAGCTCATTTCCTAACTCCCAAAAGCCTGCCTACCATCGACAAGGCACAAGTCCAGAGTGTGATGGAATACTCCCCACTTGCCTGGATGGGTGCAGCTCCAGCAACACTCAAGAAGCTTTCCACCATCCAGGATAAAGCAGCCCACTTGATTGGCACCACATCCAAAAGCATCCACTCCCTCCACCACCGACACTCAGTAGCAGCAGTGTTATTATCTACAAAATGCACAGCAATAACTCAACTAGGCTTCTTAAACAACATCTTTGTGTCTCAGAGGCAAGTTAACAGTCAACCATGTTTCTGTGAGCATGCAATTATGTATAGGCCAGACCAGGTGAGGGCACAATTTTCTTTCCCTAAAGAGCATTAATAAAGTAGATGAGTTTAATAATCACCAAAATGTGATGGTTACATGGTAGCCAATAGGTGAGCTTTTTTAAATTCTGGATTTTTAATGAAGTCAAATTTTACCGTCTGCCATGGTGGGATTTGAGCCCCTGTCCCCAGAAGATTAATTTGTGGCTATAGATGACTTCTACATCACTGCTGCCCTCTCAAGATGACCACCGCTATCAACTAACCAGGTTAAGTAAAACTCACGACATTATCAATAAACCAGAATCAGTTTGAACTGAATTTAACATGTCATTGGAATGATTGAAAATGAATCTCTTGGATCTGTGTTTCTTGTTTAATTTACACCTGTTTAGAAGTTTCAGTTTTGGGGATGAAAATCCATCCGTAGCTTGTGTGAATTGAAATATCAATGAAGCCAGACATGGCTATACACAAAGGAACTGACTTTCAGGCAATAACTGTCCAAACAGGCAGGCTTGCTTTGTCAGTCCCTGCTTTCTCTCTCTGATTTCTGGAAGACAAAGTCCACTGAAAAGCAAACTAGAGAAACACCCACTCACTAAGTATGGAAAGATAATTACTAATTCTACTATTGTGCACGTACAAATAATGGAGAGCAACAGGGTTCAGACAGGCCATCTTTCCTGACTAAAATGACTTTGTAAAAAGAAAAACATTGACTTAAGATGATCACAAAGATCACCTAACGAGGTTGAGACAAACTCATTAGACCATCAATAAACAAAATTGATCTGGATTGAATTTCATATGTCATCAAATTGAATGACACCAGACTCGCATAGCTGTACTTTCTGATTGATTTATATATTTCTCTAACTTTCACCTATTGGGATGAATGACCTATCTACTGATCATCCAGTTTGGAAACTAAGCAGTGAAGCCAGACAAGTGAAAGCACAAAGGAAGTGTATTTCAGACAACAGCTTTTATTCAGGGCAGACAGAGAAGGATGATGGATTCATAACAGCAGAATTGGTGGGCTTGCTCGCTCCTTTTAAAATTTATATCTGTTTTGTGTTTCATGCAATATTTAATTATTTTTCTCAGAGTTAAGAAGTAACAAAATTCCTGATTCTTTCAGTTAAGAAAACCTTGTAATCAGACCCTTCATTTCTGAACTTGTGAAGCATGTTTTAACTGAAGTGTGGAAGTATAGCTGGATTCTAAAAATATTTTATTTAAACTGGTCTCGAGTCACAGAGTCATAGAGATATACAGCAAGGAAACAGACCCTTTGGTCTAACTCGTCCATGCTGACCAGATATTCTAAATAAATCTAGTCCCATTTGCCAGCATTTGGCCCATATCCCTCTAAACCCTTCCCATTCATACACCCATCCAGATGCCTTTTAAATGCGATATTGTACCAGCCTCCACCACTTCCTCTGGCAGCTCATTTCATACATGTACTACCCTCTGCGTGAAAAAGTTGCTCCTTAAAGTCCCCTTTAAATCTTTCCCCTCTCATCCTAAACCTATGCCCTTTAGTCTTGGACTCCCCTATCCTGGGAAAAAGACTTTGGATATTTCCCTATCCATGCCCCTCATGATTTTATAAACCTCTATGAGGTCACCGCAATAAGCCAATGAAGTTGTGATTAAAAAGAGGGGATGTGATCCATCACTCCTCATTTGGTTGTAAAACTCCAAAGTCACCTACCAATCTCCACAAAAAGAAACAATACACTTATAGAATGTACTTAATTTTGCAACAAACCCAAATTGCTGGGGCCTGCCAATATCTGCCTTCTATCTTAGTAAATTGAAATAAAACAAACTGCATAGGCACTGGCTGAACTGCTCAAAACCTTTGCTTTAAACGTTCTGAACAGTGATCAGTCTGGCCTTAGCTAATCTGAATAATTGATACCTTAAGTCACTCATATTAAAACTAGCCACAGCATGTCATTGAACCAAACCCTCACCTTTTAATTTCTTAATGTGGAGATCCTTCAGTAAAATGATTTTACTGTGTGCGAATCATTTTAAATTGTATGCAGGTTCATCTTTACAAATTACTGTTATGAACAAAATGCTTTCTAAATAATTGGGGTTCCGGAATTTAGTAGAAGGCAAAGCACAACAATTTTCCATTCTTCCTATTTAGCCATCCATCTGTATCAATCACAAGTCACATTTCAGATTTATGATTAAATTACTATAGCTGTTATCATCCAGCACTTAATGTCCTTAACTGAGCTGTTACTGTTACCACACACACACAGCATCCATCACACCTCATAAGAAAAGGATGGCTCAAACCTGGTCAACAACATTTCCCCTCTATCAGTGCAAGTAAGTTATTTATCTCCAGTAAGGAAAAATCACAACCCTTCTCCCACACAGGGGTTTTACAGGATAAACTCTATTTCAAAAACTGCCTTGTGGATTTTAGCCTGAGGGCAATTAGTGTACACAGTGTTCCAGCAGATGAAGTGGATGCAGCATAGATCAATGCAACACAATCGTTGACAAATCTAGTTGCTCCATTCAGTACTGGTATTATTTTGTAATAATGTCTCCTTTTTTGCTTAAAATTCACAAGGCTGGGTAGGATTCAGAGTAATTATGGCTTAGCTGCAGCTGCTTATCGATAAAGCATTGAAGAAGCAGAGAGTTCCAGTGACTTGCATTTAAGCGATTTCGATAATTGATCGGGAAGTGTGGATTTAAATACAATAAGCAATAAGCTGTGAGATAAAGATAGAGAGTAATCTACCCGTTCCGGTAGATAAGGTGCTATTAGGGGCAGACAGGAAACCCGGGTTGAGACCTCAAGTAAATCAGCCATGATTTCATTGCATGGTAGAGTGGTTACAAAGGGCCATATGGCCAACTCCTGTTCCTATATACTCTCCCAATATTCTCTTCATCAATCCTTCAGAAAAATGCTGATGCTTTCTGTTAAACCTAGAAAGTATGATCTGACCATGGACACTGAAGTTTACTCTAAAGTCACTACATTTTCCAAGTAGCTAAGTGACAAAAGCTTCTGCTGATTATTTTTCTTCCTAGTTGGAGAACCAGGGTCCCCAGCTAAATGGCAGCTGAGATCAGTCAACGCAACATAAAACCAACAGCCAATTGGGTCCTTTTATTCTGACAGGTGTCAGGTTATGCCAGTTGGCACCTTTAGCCATTTCTGGGTAAAAACAATGATTGCAGATGCTGGAAACCAGAATCTAGATTAGAGTGGTGCTGGAAAAGCACAGCAGTACTGGAAAAGGCAGCATCTGAGGAGCAGGAAAATTGACGTTTCGGGCAAAAGCCCTTCATCAGGAATACAGGCAGAGTGCCTGAATGGTGGAGAGATAAATGAAAGGAGGGTGGGGATGGGGAGAAAGTAGCATAGAGTACAATAGGTGAGTGGGGGAGGGGATGAAGGTGATAGGTCTGGGAGGAGGGTGGAGTGGATAGGTGGAAAAGAAGATAGGCAGATAAGACAAGTCATGGGGACAGTGCTGAGCTAGAAGTTTGGAACTAAGGTGAGGTGGGGGAAGGGGAAATGAGGAAACTGTTGAAGTCCACATTGATGCCCTGGGGTTGAAGTGTTCCAAGGCGGAAGATAACACGTTCTTCCTCCTGGCGTCTGGTGGTGAGGGAGCGGCGGTGAAGGAGGCCCAGGACCTCCATGTCCTCGGCAGAGTGGGAGGGGAGTTGAAATGTTGGGCCACAGGGCGCAGGGGTTGATTGGTGTGGGTGTCCCGGAGATGTTCCCTAAAGCGCTCTGCTAGGAGGCGTCCAGTCTCCCCAATGTAGAGGAGACCGCATCGGAAGCAACAGATACAATAAATGATATTGGTGGATGTGCAGGTAAAACTTTGATGGATGTGGAAGGCTCCTTTAGGGCTTTGGATGGAGGTGAGGGAGGAGGTGTGGGCGCAGGTTTTGCAATTCCTGCGATGGCAGGGTGGGTTGTAGGGGGGCATGGACCTGACCAGGTAGTCACGAAGGGAACGGTCTTTGCGGAAGGTGGAAAGGGGTGGGGAGGGAAATATATCTCTGTTGGTGGGGTCCGTTTGGAGGTGGCGGAAATGTCGGCGGATGATTTGGTTTATGCAAAGGTTGATAGGGTGGAAGGTGAGCACCAGGGGCGTTCTGTCCTTGTTACGGTTGGAGGGGTGGAGTCTGAGGGCAGAGGTGCGGGATGTGGACAAGATGCGTTGGAGGGCATCTTTACCCATGTGGGAAGGGTAATTGCGGTCTCTAAAGAAGGAGGCCATCTGGTGTGTTCTGTGGTGAAACTGGTCCTCCTGGGAGCAGATACGGCAGAGGCAGAGGAATTGGGAATACGGATGGCATTTTTGCAGGACGTAGGGTGGGAAGAAGTGTAATCCAGGTAGCTGTGGGAGTCGGTGGGTTTGTAAAAAATGTCGGTGTCAAGTTGGTCGTCATTAATGGAGATGGAGAGGTCCAGGAAGGGGAGGGAGGTGTCAGAGATGGTCCAGGTAAATTTAAGGTCAGGGTGGAATGTGTTGGTGAAGTTGATGAATTGCTCAACCTCCTCGCGGAAGCACGAGGTGGCGCCAATGCAGTCATCAATGTAGCGGAGGAAGAGGTGGGGAGTGGTGCCCGTGTAATTACGGAAGATGGACTGTTCTATGTAGCCAACAAAGAGACAGGCATAGCTGGGGCCCATATGGGTGTCCATGGCTATCCCTTTGGTCTGGAGGAAGTGGGAGGATTCGAAGGAGAAATTGTTAAGGGTGAGGATCAGTTTGGCCAGACGAATGAGAGTGTCGGTGGAAGGGTACTGTTGGGGACGTCTGGAGAGGAAGAAACGGAGGGCTTGGAGGCCCTGGTCATGGCGGATGGAGGTGTAGAGGGATTGGATATCCATGGTGAAGATGAGGCGTTGGGGGCCGGGGAAGCGGAAGTCTTGGAGGAGGTGGAGGGCGTGGGTGGTGTCTCGAATGTATGTGGGGAGTTCCTGGACTAGGGGGGATAGGACAGTGTCGAGGTAGGTAGAGATGAGTTCAGTGGAGCAGGAGCATGCTGAGACAATGGGTCGGCCGGGGTGGTCAGGCTTGTGGATCTTGGGAAGGAGGTAGAACCGGGCAGTGCGGGGTTCCCGGACTATGAGGTTGGAAGCTGTGGGTGGGAGATTTCCTGTGGTGATGAGGTTCTGTATGGTCTGGGAGATGATGATTTGGTGATGGGGAATGGGGTCATGGTCGAGGGGTGGTAGGAAGAGGTGTCCTCGAGTTGGCGTTTGGCTTCAGCAGTGTAGAGGTCAGTGCGCCAGACTACCACTGCGCCCCCTTGATCTGCTGGCTTGATGGTGAGGTCGGGATTGGAGCAGAGGGATTGGAGGGCTGCGTGTTGTGAGGGTGAGAGGTTGGAGTGGGGGAGAGGGTTAGACAGGTTGAGGCGGTTAATGTCCCAGCGGCAGTTGGAAATGAAGAGGTCGAGGGCAGGTAATAGGCCGGCGCGGGGTGTCCAGGTGGATGCAGTGTGTTGGAGGTGGGCGAAGGGTTCCTCGAAAGGTGGGCGGGAGTCCTGATTGTGAAAGTAAGCTCGGAGACGGAGGCAGCGGAAGAATTGTTCCACGTCACGGAGTGTATTAAATTAATTGATGCGTAAGGGGCAGAAGTGGCTGTGGAAGCAGCCATGATGGGGGCGGAAGTGACGTCATCAATCAGCGTGGGGATGGTGGCTGCACCAGCCGCATGGCTAATGGCATCCGAGCAGTTCCAGAGGCCGGGGGAATCTTCTGGAATGTTTGAGAAGCGCTGGTTATGGAGGTGGGTAGATAAAAGTTTGTTGTACTTACAGTTTTTGATGTTTGAGATGGAGTTGAAATACTGTTTGTTGAGAGTATGAATTCTCCTGAGGATATAGTAAAGGAGGGGTCCTTCTTTAGCCATTTAATCACCAGGAAAGAGTGGCTAATGCTTTGATACTTTGGTTAAGGAAATTGCTGTAGTATAACAGGAGTATTATAACGATGAGGTTGCAAATGGTATTGCAACTCTGACAGCAACAGAGCACAGCAAGAGATCAGCAGATCAGAGCAGAGAGAAACATAATGGGGACTTGAGTAGAGAAACAATGCACTCGAGAGCTATATTCAGTGTCAGATAATTCAGTGTAAATATAGGGTTTACAGTAGTACAGAGAGTGAATGCTCTAAGTTAAGGGCAAGCCTGGATACAGGGACTCAAAACCCTACCAATCCATCCAAACTGAGCAGCCTCCAATAGGACAATTGTAGGAACTCAACATTCAAGAGAACAAAGAGACTATAAGATTGATGAAGGGGTAAGAATCTGAGAGAAGCACAATTAACAGATGTGGCTGCAGCAGCTCAAGGCATAGCGACCACAGAGTTCAGTCAAAACAATTTCTCTTGATGGAATGGACAGATTCTCGTGTTCTCCCACAATAAATGCACTGTAATGCCTAATTTTCTTTTTCCTGCTCAGTATAACTACAGTATAAATCGATCAAGTCGGTGTTATTGAGTGAACTTTGATGATACACTACCTTTTTTTCTTTTTACCAGGTACATGATAAAAGCGTCCAAGAGTTCCATCAGTGGGAAGTTCTGTATTTCAGTTACAACTAGAGTAAGGCAGCAGCCTTTTGAGATTCTGAAACATGTTGCTGCCAGATGTTCACTCATTCAGCAAAAACCTCCAGCCCCTTGCCCAATTTGATGGTCCATTAACAATTTAATCTGCTTATCCTGATGGATGTTACTATTCAGAGAATAAAACCAGGAACTAGTTCTATTCGAGTCATTTTGTGGAAGATAAAACTCTGGCCTTTGAACAAAATAGAAAACATTCCCTTTTAAATTGGAATTGACATTTCAGTTGGGACTGATTTGTTATTGCCCTGTTCAGGTTTGTTTTGTTCTATTGTTTAGTATTTAACCAGTGTCTCCTCCTGCTGGCAGTGAGTCAAACTGCAATATAGTTTGTTTTGCATTGGCAAAGTCACCTAAGAGCCCAGGGATTGGCTGTTCTCGGGATAGGCAAAAGTGAGGACTGCAGATACTGGAAACCAGAGTTTAGATTAGAGTGGTGCTGGAAAAGCACAGCAGGTCAGGCAGCATCCGAAGAACAGGAAAATCCAAGTTTTGGGCAAAAGCCCTTCATCAGGATATCTAACTATGAGTGGACATTTCAATCAAACATGCTCTTAGTTACTCTCCCAATGTCTATACATCCAAGGCTTGTGCACAGTTTTTTGCACAGTACCCAATTCTCTTTCCTCTGTTGTATTTAACCAGAACAATTTATCATTAATCTGATGATCCCTCTGTGGGTTTTGCATCTCAAAATTAATAAATTTAAACTTGAACTGCAAATGCTACCTGCGTCCTCAACTCCCTAAACAGTCAGAGCCCCCGCAAATGTGCCCTATTGTTTTGGCATCTCAGTTACTCTCTTACATGGAAACATCCACAAACCTAGATGAAGCTCCTGACACTCTCCTCAAGGTAACTAATAAATCTCTTGATGTCTTCGCTCCAACTACCCTTTCTTACTCCTCTCCACTCAGAATTTTCCCAATTTATTTACTTTTCTCCATCTGTTTCCTATTGATTTGTTATAATTTGGCTTGCAGAAAGAGATAGGTCATATCTGCGGAGAGATAAACTTGTCACGAAAGGTTGTTCAATTGCTCATTCCAGACTGGCTGCCTGGCCTGCTGCATTTTCTGTTTTTACTTCAGGTCTCCAGCATATGCAGTGTTTTGTTTTTATGGGATATAATCTGATTTAGCACACTATTGCCATGGCATGGCTGCAAATGTTCACTTCTCAATCCCATTCAAGATGATGCTCTTTCTTGGATAGAGAGCAAGCTATAGTTTGGTGGGGGGACAGCTGGGGGTAGTGGCTGGAGGGTGCTGGTGAAAAAAAGATGTTGAGCAAAACATCAGCGTAGGCATTCCTCAAAGGGAGGTTACAGTCGATTAAACAAAATGTCGGAACAAATAACTGAAGATGGGCCAGGCAGCATCCATGGGGAGAGAGCAAGCTAATGTTTCAATTCTAGATGATGCGTCATCAGAAGTAAAGTGTGTAAAGTTGTTTAATCAACTGTGACTTCTCTTCAAGGATTGCCTACCCTGAAGAAGGTTTGCTCAATATCTGTTCTTCACTGGCATCCTACACCCACTACCCCCAGCTACCCCCACCCCACCCCAACCACCCCCCCCCCCCCCCCCCCCCCCCACCACCACCAAACTATTGCATAAATGCAGCCTCCTCCACATTTGATGTTAACCCTGCTGAAGAGTCATCTAAGCTCGACAAATTAGCTTGCTCTGTCTCCATGGATGCTGCCTGACCCGCTGTGATCCCCAGCATTTGTTGTTTTCAGTACAGATTCCAGCATCTGCAGGAATTTGTTCCCACGTTTCTTTTCCCTGTTTAGTGCGGGAACATTGAGGTTAGCTGTATCTCAGATAAACCAAACAGCCAGACATCAAACCCAGGTTCACGATGAGTCAGTACCACATCTTCTGCTACATTTATCTACGACCATTCAGTGGATCATTTTCAGTTAAAGGTAGACGGCACAAAATCAATTGCAGAAACACAATAAAGCTGATGGAAAAGGGGTCAAGGACAATCAAGAAGCCTGTTTATATGTCTTTAGGAGGAGAAAGTGAGGTCTGCAGATGCTGGAGATCAGAGCTGAAAATGTGTTGCTGGAAAAGCGCAGCAGGTCAGGCAGCATCCAGGGAACAGGAGAATCGACGTTTCGGGCATAAGCCCTTCTTCAGGAATTAATGAAGAATTCCTGAAGAAGGGCTTATGCCCGAAACGTTGATTCTCCTGTTCCCTGGATGCTGCCTGACCTGCTGCGCTTTTCCAGCAACACATTTTCAGCATATATGTCTTTAGGATGTCTTGTTATAGACTGTAATGAAAATGCTTCAATTGAACTTTCTACCTATGTCTGTTAT